>NW_024722701.1:2790670-2934664 GCF_018991925.1 Homarus americanus | reverse complement strand
GTACTACGGTAGACAAAAGTTCCTTCCCTCAGCCAGCCACTGAAGGAAGTGCTGTAATCATCCATCTGATGGTGCACTGTGTAGTGCGCATGGCGGGGATGGGGCCAGAAGGGTAAGGAGGGAGGGCTGAGGGAAGGGACTTTTGTCCGCCATAGTTTATCGTGGACAAAAATTTGCTCCCTGTGGTGGAACTGAGTCACAGGAATGAGTCTCCGAACTGACTTACCCTGACTGTGTGCGGGTGTGCTGTTTTGTCTCATTTGGGTTCGATACTGCTTCAGTTTTAGAGAGCGAACTTTTGTCCACGATAGTACATACACAATACATTCATAATTTCTAATTGATATAATACATAATATAGTATTTATGACAACATCCATCTCTCCTCCCGGGAAAAGTCCTAGACGCATAGCGAGGACTAGAGGTCTAGGCAGTCAGGACTTCTGCCATGACGATGGCTCTGACGGCTGGGTGCATCAAGCAGCAGGGAAAAGCAAACCTGACGCTTTGACAGCTCTGGCGTGTGCGGTGTTGGTGACGCCTCGGGACGTCCATGGACTTCTTGGTATCGTAAGGTGATGCGTGAAGTGGCCTTACTGGATATGTTGATGTTGACCTTCGGTGCACAATGATTGGGGAGGGTCCTGTGGACGTTTCCGACCTTGAGACATCGAGCAGCTCGTTGAGGTGACTGGGGGGTATTGTTGGACGTCCTCTGCGCGTAACTCTGCGCTCTCCTCCACAACCTGCTTTTCCGAAGTGCCCTTTGATATTACAGTGGTTACATTTCTTACCCCAGGCTGAGCACTGTTCCTCCCGACCTCCAGCAGGCAGCGCTGCTCCGCAACCATCACACTGCCTTGCGCAGGACCCAACTGCTATGCCGCTGCTTGTAACCAGTCAATCTGTTGAAGGATTTGCTGCTGCTGGAGAGGTCTGCGTCAGTATTGAAAGCATATTCTTCTCTACGACACAAGCTTAACGCCGCAGGCAGTATCGGGGGAAGGTCGATAGCCAGAAGTTTCTTCCTAGTTTGCTGGACCAGGATCCTTTATGTGGGTGACAAACCTGGCATCCAGACATTGGTCACACAGCTCCGCATCGTCTGCCAGTTCCTTCAGGGCGACATAAAAGTCGTCGAAAGATTCTCCCTCACGTTGACGACGCTCCTCAAACCTCACACGACGTAGAGCCACTTGGCGCTGCCACTGTAGGTGCTCCTTAATGCGTGTGAGAAGGTCATCAACTGTCACCGCCTGGTCATCCTCAGCGACACCATTACCATGTGCTATGTGGCCCTTATTTCAGGCGTCAGACAAGACCGGAGATGTTAGCTCGGTGCGTAGTGGTTGACTCGGAGTTGGAGTAATTTCACAATCAACCCATGAGCCACACAACTTAAATTACCGCAGGGATACGTCGGGTGAGAGCTTGTGAGGTGCCAGAGCCTGGGGCTGACGTACCTGGTGACGGGGATGTCCCGTCGCTGCGGTAGGTGACGTGCTTGCCGTGACCGAACCGTTGGAATCGCCACTACCCACACCCTGCGAGCCAGGGGCAGGGGTGACCCTGATGAATACGTTTAACTCTTGACGAATCAAGACCTGCATGGCGGCACGGTCAGGTCTGGCGGCGTCCGCTGCAGCAGCCTGACGCCCTATTCAACAGAAGAGGGTGTTCAAACCTCCGGCCGCCAGTCTCTTGCCGTTGAACTTCAGTTTCGTGGAACTGCTCTAGCTGCCATTTTAACTGTTGTAGCAGGAGCGGTCCTCTGTGGGCTGTAGCTGCTGATCTTCCATAAGCCCGGCCAACCTGTCCAATGCTGAAGGATGAACTCCTGTGTCTGGTACACCCGGTGGACTGGTTGCTGCACGCATAGCAGGAGGAGCGGCTACTACCTACCCAAGTACTGGTTACCGGGTGGGACGAATGGTCTTAACAATCAGCCGGTTGCTCGTTACTCCGTCACTTCTGCTTCTATCTCTGCTTTAACCTTTTTGTCGTCTCTTGTACATATCGTCCTACTGACAGATAATGTTCAGGTGTAAAGGAGAGGGCAGAGACGATTTCTTGGATTAACTTGTACAGGCAGAAGTACAATATGAGATGTCTACTGTACCAGAGACAGTCGGGAACTGATGCTCTGACCAGTGTCCGACTGTCCGTCTGAGCACACATGCGCATTGATACACAGGGTAGCAAAGTAGTACCTGGTGAATACGTACATTACATGACGTAACAAACAATCAGTCACATACATATATGGTATACATAGCAATGCGTAAATACATGATGTACATACACATAATATATACTGTACATAGTTTCTAATGGAGACATAGAATACATAATACACATATAGTACATAGTATACATGACAAAGATATCTCCAGACCCCCTTTTGATATTCCTGGATCCGCCCCTTACCAGAGCTTAAAATTTAATACGTTTTTGTTTTGTGATCTTTCTGATGACAAGTTGAGACAAAAACAAAATGATAAGTTGGTGAAATATATTTAATATTGCTCTAATCTTTCTGAAATTGATTATGAGCAAAGAAAACTTAACAAAAGAAAGGGTTTTCGGATACGCCGCATTTAATGAGTGCAATCAGAACGCGATTGCATGGCAGGTTTAGATTTTGAGTTTGACGAAAAATGCTGAATTCGTTTTGACATGGGAGGTGTGCCCTAAGGGGGTGTTTTAAATTGCCAACCTTGTGACGTAAGTGACTGAGTGTGAAGACGTCTGTACTGTACTGCTTGACTATGATGTGTTTTATCAGTAGTGTAGTCCCGCAGTGTTATCTGTACCATTATTACCCAGTGTATTGGAACGACTACCACCCCACTATGACTAGTATCAGCAACTTAACCTGCCCAAGGATCGAACCCTGGTTCACTTAGGTGTGAGGCGAGAACGATGACCACTACACCACAATGTTCCACAGCATATTCTACCACAATAATCAGGACTCTTTAACTGAGCGTGGCCACCGCCCCACTTATTATTACCCCTAAATCGTTCTCATAATCTTATTCCTATATTTCTCCGTTTAGTTTATATTTCATTTGTGGCCACCAACCAGATCTCGGTATATTAAATAACTCCGTTCTGGTCGTTTGTGAGGGAAACGTTATAGAAGAAAATATGTTTTACAATTGTATAAAATATTGTTTGTAAACAAAGAGATTCGTTGAGTGAAACATTAATTATATATATTGATCAAAGATAGTCGCTGAATGTTATGTAAAAGTCCCATAGACTTTTTGAAGGAAAAACAAAGAAATTGTTGAAAAAGTGGATCAATTTGAGGTCTGGATGCGGCCCTGTATTTCATACAGGGCCGCATCCAGACCTCAAATTGGATTGATATATTATTGTTTTTTATATATTTTAGTGTTAAATAAATCTATGGACCTTTTACAAATCATTCCGCAACACCAAGAACTCTAATTATATCCTCTACTATAAACTGGTTCGTTATTCTTAACCAAATTCAATGTAAAATAAATAAATTTAACATTTTATGACGTCACAATTGTTAAACTAACATAACTTTTGTTCGTCATCTGAAAACTTCACAAATTTCCGAGGGTCTGGCTGCAGTAGACTGGTTCCCTGTCGCTAACATTTGTGGACAACAGGTATGGACCGACGGAACACTTCCTCATAGTACAACACATAATTGGATATTTGATGTTTTTGTTGTTGCTAATAATAAGTTAAGACAAAAATAAGACGATTTTCATCTATGGCGCCTTTGGCACATTTTACCCATAACGGAGATATCGGGAGTTGAAAATGAGAAAACTACCAGAAAAAAAAATAAGTGATGGCAAGAAATGGAGTTTTTTAGTGATTAATTAATATAAACAGACAAAAATAAGACGATTTTCTTCTATGCAACTTTTCTCTAAATTTAATAATATCGGAAATAGTGCGTTGACACCTAAAACCATATGCCCAAACACTGGTCAGTTACTCTGGCTCTCCTAGCCGGTTCTCGAAATATTTAAATACGTGTATCTCGGTTCTGGGTCGTCTGAGAGGAAATTGTCATACGAGAAAAGTGTCTTAGAATTGTCTAAACTATAGGTGGGGATGATAAAATTATGATATTCGGATGGTGGCAAGAAAGGCGTTGGTCCATCGGTTCATACCTGTTGTCCACAAATGTTAGCGACAGGGAACCAGTCTACAGCAGCCAGACCCTCGGAAATTTGTGAAGTTTTCAGATCGCGAACAAAAGTTATGTTAGTTTAACAATTGCGAGGTCATAAAATATTAAATTTCTTTATTTTACATTGAATTTAGTTAAGAATGAGCATTAATTTAGAGTAGAGAAAATATTTAGATATTGTTTTTTTCTGTTGTTTATTAATAAGAACAGACAATTCTAAGATACTTTTCTTCAGTGACTTTTTCCTCTCAGACGACCAAGAACTGAGATATCGGGAGTTAAATATCAGAAAACTACGAAAATATTGTTTCCCGAAATGGGGTTTTTAATGAATTTTTAATATAAACAGACAAAAATAAGACGATTTTCTTCTATGAAACTTTTCTCTAAATTTAATAATATCGGAAATAGAGCGTTGACACCTAAAACCATATGCCCAAACACTGTCAGTTGGTCTCGCTCTCCTAGCCTGTTCACGAAATATTTCACTACGTGTATCTCGGTTCTGGGTCGTCTGAGAGGAAAATGTCATATGAGAAATGTGTCTTAGAATTCTCTAAACTATAGGTTGGAATGATAAAATTTTGATATTTTGTTGGTGCCATAATATGTACTTTGCTAATTTTCGACTCCCAATATCTCAGTTCTCGGTCGTCTGAGAGGAAAATGTTATAAAAGAAATTGTCTTAGAATTGTCTGAACTTATCATTATAACCCACCAGAAAACCCAATATCTAAATATGTTTTCTCTTATTAAATGATCGTCATTCTTAACTAAATTAAATGTAAAATAAATAAATTTAACATTTTATGACCTAACAATTGTTAAATTAACATAACTTTTGTTCGCCATCTGAAAACTTCACAAATTTCCGAGGGTCTGGCTGCAGTAGACTGGTTCCCTGTCGCTAACATTTGTGGACAACAGGTATGGACCGACGGAACACTTCCTCATAGTACAACACATAAATTGGATATTTGATGTTTTTGTTGTAGCTAATAATAAGTTAAGACAAAAATAAGACGATTTTCATCTATGGCGCCTTTGGCACATTTTACCCATAACGGAGATATCGGGAGTTGAAAATGAGATAACTACCAGAAAAAATAAATAAGTGATGGCAAGAAATGGAGTTTTTAACGATTAATTAACATAATCAGACAAAATAAGACGATTTTCTTTCTATGCAACTTTTCTCAAATTTAATAATATCAGAAATAGAGCGTTGACACCTAAAACCATATGGCCCAAAACACTGGTCACATTCTTGCCTCCTAGCAGGTTCGGGAAATATTTAAATACGTGTATCTCGGTTCTGGTTCGTCTGTAGTGGAGAGGAAACTGTCAGTATGTACGTGAAAAGTGTCTTAGAATTACCTAAGTTTAGGTTGGATGATAAAATTATGATATTCGGATGGTAAGTAACATGTGTTGGTTCATCGATCAAAAATACAATTTTTTACATTGAATTTAGTTAAGAATGAGCATGATTTTAGAGTAGAGAAAATATTTAGATATTGTTTTTTTCTGTTGTCTCTTGATAAGATCAGACAATTCTAAGATACTTTCTTCAGTGACTTTTTCCTCTCAGACGACCGAGAACTGAGATATCGGGAGTTAAAAATCAGAAAACTACAAAAAAATAGTTTCCCGAAATGGCGTTTTTAATGAATTATTAATATAAACAGACAAAAATAAGACGATTTTCTTCTATGAAACTTTTCTCTAAATTTAATAATATCGGAAATAGAGCGTTGACACCTAAAACCATATGCCCAAACACTGGTCAGTTGGTCTCGCTCTCCTAGCCGGTTCTCGAAATATTTCACTACGTGTATCTCGGTTCTGGTTCGTCTGAGAGGCAAATGTCATATGAGAAATGTGTCTTAGAATTCTCTAAACTATAAGTTGCGATGATAAAATTATGATATTTTGTTGGTGCCATAATATGCACTTTGCTAATTTTCGACTCCCGATATCTCAGTTCTCGGTCGTCTGAGAGGAAAATGTTATAAAAGAAATTGTCTTAGAATTGTCTGAACTTATCATTATATACCACCAAAAAATCCAATATCTAAATATGTTAACTCTTATTAAATGATCGTCATTCTTAACTAAATTAAATGTGAAATAAATAAATTTAATATTTTATGACCTAACAATTGTTAAATTAACAACTTTTGTTCGCCATCTGAAAACTTCACAAATTCCCGAGGGTCTGGCTGCAGTAGACTGGTTCCCTGTCGCTAACATTTGTGGACAACAGGTATGGACCGACGGAACACTTCCTCAAAGTACAACACATAATTGGATATTTGATGTTTTTGTTGTTGCTAATAATAAGTTAAGACAAAAATAAGACGATTTTCATCTATGGCGCCTTTGGCACATTTTACCCATAACGGAGATATCGGGAGTTGAAAATGAGAAAACTGCGGGAAAAACAATTAAGTGATGGCAAGAAATGAAGTTTTTTAATGATTAATTAATATAAACAGACAAAAATAAGACGATTTTCTTCTATGAAACTTTTCTCTAAATTTAATAATATCGGAAATAGAGCGTTGACACCTAAAACCATATGCCCAAACACTGGTCAGTTACTCTGGCTCTCTCAGCCGGTTCTCGAAATATTTAAATACGTGTATCTCGGTTCTGGGTCGTCTGAGAGGAAATTGTCATACGAGAAAAGTGTCTTAGAATTGTCTAAACTATAGGTGGGGATGATAAAATTATGATATTCGGATGGTGGCAAGAAATTCGTTGGTCCATCGGTTCATACCTGTTGTCCACAAATGTACGCGACAGGGAACCAGTCTACTGCAGCCAGACCCTCGGAAATTTGTGAAATTTTCAGATGACGAACAAAAGTTATGTTAGCTTAACAATTGCGAGGTCATAAAATGTTAAGTTTATTTATTTTACATTGAATTTGGTTAAGAATAACGAACCAGTTTATAGTAGAGGATATAATTAGAGTTCTTGGTGTTGCGGGATGATATGTAAAAGGTCCATAGATTTATTTAACACTAAAATATATAAAAAGCAATAATATATCAATCCAATTTGAGGTCTGGATGCGGCCCTGTATGAAATACAGGGCCGCATCCAGACCTCAAATTGATCCACTTTTTCAACAATTTCTTTGTTTTTTCTTCAAAAAGTCTATGGGACTTTTACATAACATTCAGCGACTATCTTTGATCAATATATATAATTAATGTTTTACTCAACGAATCTCTTTATTTACAAACAATATTTTATACAATTGTAAAACATATTTTCTTCTATAACGTTTCCCTCACAAACGACCCAGAACGGAGTTATTTAATATACCGAGATCTGGTTGGTGGCCACAAATGAAATATAAACTAAACGGAGAAATATAGGAATAAGATTATGAGAACGATTTAGGGGTAATAATAAGTGGGGCGGTGGTCACGCTCAGTTAAAGAGTCCTGATTATTGTGGTAGAATATGCTGTGGAACATTGTGGTGTAGTGGTCATCGTTTTCGCCTTGCAAGTGAATGTGTCTGGTTTATCCTCGGTCGGCGCACCTTGTGTGTCTTTAGTCGTACTGTAGTGGGTTGGTAGATAACACTCCGGGGTGGGAGAACACTGTATAAATAACTATCCTTTCATCTAATCTAACTCCGTCCCTCGTCTATAGCTGAACCAATCCGTTATTTACGTACAAGAGGGCCGTGGCTAATGGGCCAGGTTAGCGTGGAAATAATTTGAGACAACACATACACACACGTCTGTTCATTAACTCCCAAACAGAACAGACAAGACAAAAAAACACCAATACACATTTTTTTTTAATAGAAAACTTGTAAACAAAAGAAGCCCTGTTCTCTCTCTCTTCTTCCCTAGCTACCCTCCCCCTCTCTCTTCCCTAGCTACCCCCTCCCTCCCCCTTCCCTAGCTACCCCCTCCCCTCTCTGTCTCTCTCTTCCCTAGCTACCCCTCCCCTCTCTCTCTCTCTCTCTGTTCTCCCCCCTCTCTCTCTCTTCCCTAGCTACTCCCCTCCCTCTCTTGCTCCTCTTCCTTGGCTACCCTCTCTCTCTCTCTTCTTCCTACCCTCCTCTCCCCCCTCTCTCTCACGCTAGACAGACTCTTCTGGCCAATACGACAACAAGGGTCGGGTGGATTAGGCAAAAGAGACGAAAAAATAAAATCGGAAATTTTTTTTTTATTCCCAGCCACGGGTAACAAGCGTGTGTGCGTGCGTCCCTACAAGCTCAGAGAGCCACTGTAAGCTTGTTGAGAGGTGGGGGGGGGGGTGTACGTGGTAGAGAGGGTAGGTTAATAGTAGTAGTGATGATGGTAGTTGTGTTAGCAGCAGGTAGGAACAGGTAAGGTGTAGGTAGGTTAAACAGGTAAAGAAGAGTAATCCACTATTTAATTATCATAAGGCAACCTACAAGACTACCTATGAATATGTATGTAGTCTAATCACTCGGTATCATCTCACTTCACCAGTTAGACAGTTAGACAGTCAGTTAATAGTCTCAGGAATATATTGACTCCTGAAGGTGGGGCAGCAGGTGGTATCAGCGGTAAACTTTCGAGTGGGCAACAGGGAGAAGTGTCACCCCCAGACACCAGCCAGAACCACAAGTTAAATTGAGGTGAATACTGGATGTGTGAATTGACCGTCTGTTGTGGTGTGTATGTATTCGTGTGTGTATTAATGTGGTGTGTATGTATTCGTGTGTGTATTAATGTGGTGTGTATGTATTCGTGTGTGTATTAATGTGGTGTGTATGTATTCGTGTGTGTATTAATGTGGTGTGTATGTATTCGTGTGTGTGTATTATTGTGGTGTGTATGTATTCGTGTGTGTGTATTAATGTGTAGTGTATATTGTAAGTGAAGGAGGTGAAGTGTTGAGAAGGAGGTGAAGGTTGGAGAAGGAGGTGAAGTAAGTTGGAGAAGGAGGTGAAGTGTTGGAGAAGGAGGCAGAAGTGTTGAGAAGGTGAAGTGTTGGAGAAGGAGGTGGAGGGGTTGGAGAAGGAGGTGAAGTGTTGAGAAGGAGGTGAAGTGTTGGAGAAGGTGAAGTGTTGGAGAAGGAGGTGGAAGTGTTGGTGAAGGAGGTGAAGTGTTGGAGAAGGAGGTGAAGTGTTGGAGAAGGAGGTGAAGTGTTGGAGAAGGAGGTGAGGGGTTGGAGGAAGAAGAGGTAGAGTAGAAGGTATGAAGGAGGAGGAGGTGACCTACTTAACCAGACTTGCGTGAGGTGAGGCCAGCAACGGGTCTCTCGCTCGCTGTTCCACTCTCACTCAATCGCACTCAATCTTACTCTCTTTCTCTCCCTCTCACTCTTACTCACTCTCACTCACTTTCACTCGCTTTCACTCACTCTCCCTCACTTTCACTCACTCTCCCTCACTTTCACTCACTCTCCCTCACTTTCACTCACTCTCACTCACTCTCTCACTCACTCTCACTTTCTCTCACTCTTACGCACTCTTAATCACACATACTGTACACACTACTACAACTACTACTACTACTTTGCTGTTACTTGGAATCGAGTATGACGATCATCCAGCTATGATACAATGATATGAGTTATTAAGGATGTCACCTCGGTTGGTGAGCTCTGAGGTGACTAGAGAGGCCGATATGGGACCGGCAGGGTTGTTCTAAGATATTGCACGCGTGGAGGGTTACATCTAGTGCGGGAGGGGCGGCGACAGTGTCTTTCCGGCGTTGGTGCTTGTCTGCTTCGGTTTGCAGTCGGTCTAACTCGAAAGTATTGACACCTTCTCGTGTGGTGCTCCTCCAAGCGTTACGGTGTGGAGTAATCGTCTCCCAGGTGAGGGGGTCGATTTGGAACTTTTTCAGGTGTTTCTTTAGACTATTCTTATACTTTTTTCAGTTGTCCGCCAGCATTACGTTTACTCTTCGTTAGGTGACTGTAAAGTAGCTGCTTTGGTAGTCTACTGTCGTCTAGGCGGGTAACACGGCCAGTCCAGCGTAGTTGTTCATGGATACACACACACACACACACACACCATTGGCCAATAATAAGCGTCTAAACTCGTTAAGTGAGTGTATTAGGTAACGAGGTGTCTGGTTTGGTGATTATGTCATGCAGAAACTATTTGTAAGACGTACACACACACACACACGTGCGCACACACACACACACACACACACACACGTACACACACACACACACACACACACAAGACCGCAGTGAGAGTGTGTGTATATGTATAGAATTGACCTAGTATTCAACAAAGTGTGTTTTACGTGTTTTTTGTGTGTGTGGGTGTGTGGGTGTGTGTGTGTGTGGGTGTGTGGGTGTGTGTGTATGTGTCTGTGGCCAGTGAAAGTTGCCTCAATATTTGTCGTGACTTAGATAATAGTTTAAAAGGTCACACCAACACACTGGTTTTTTTATTGCCCCAGTCATGTATTTGTCTTCATTTACTGAATAACATTTAACTATTGACGCGAACCAGAGCTCTTTCCTGATTCATTACTGTGTGTGTGTGTTGACGTCTCTCTCTCTCTCTCTTTCTCTCATACCTTCCTCCATCCTTTTTACTCCTTTCTCTCCATTCCTTTTCTTCTCATTCCTTCTTCTCCTTCACCTTCTTCCTCCTCCTCTCGCTCTACTTCCTTCCCCTCATTTCCCTCTCTCCCTTCCTCTTGTTCCCTTCCCCCCTCTTAAACCCTCTCATCCCTATTCTCTTCCCTCCCTCTTACTCCTCTCATCCCTCTCCCTCCCACTCACCTCTTTGTTATTGTTCGGTTGGGCAGCGGGGAAGCGTGAGGAACATTTCTCAAATATTTACAGCGAAGTTTAAATCATTTTCTTCATTCTTGGAACACGTTAGTTAAATTAAAACACCAGATGGGTTAACTTTGACCCCTTGAGTATGATGATTTGACCCCTTGAGTATGATGATTTAACCTCTTGAGTATGATGATTTAACCTCTTGAGTATGATGATTTAACCTCTTGAATATGATGATTTAACCTCTTGAGTGTGATGATTTAACCTCTTGAGTATGATGATTTAACCTCTTGAGTATGATGATTTAACCTCTTGAGTGTGATGATTTAACCTCTTGAGTATGATGATTTAACCTCTTGAGTACACTTGACCCCTTTATGAAATATTAGAATATCGTTCTTACCAAGGTGTGTGTGTGTGTGTGTGTGTGTGTGTGTGTGTGTGTGTAAGTAAATGTTCTGAGGTGACCAGGGATAAACATTGTTCCAGTGGCCACAACTCGAGGAAGATGCTCTATGTTGTGGCTATAATTTACCTGCTGGCCACATCGCTATGGCCATATAACTCTGCTAACACTCCCACTCTGGCCTCCTTCCTGGTTATCTACATTTCCCCCACTCATCTCACCTCATCTCACCCTCCCACATTAACACCCGCGCAGTAACAGATGACATGATGATGCAACACGTACCGGGGCATGCGCAAAGCGTGTCGGTCAAGCTAAGAGGTCAGAGGTCATGAGGGCAGCCAGATCTTAACATCCCTCTATTTGACCTCCTCCCTCCCCCTCTCCTCCCCACCTCTTCCCGTTTCCTTCCCCCTTCCCCCCACATAATGGCTTCGGATGACGTCACGTCCCCTCTGTTATTACCGTAAGATAGGTTTCGTTTTCGTCAAGGCATCTCCAGATTTTCTAACGTCTTTGTTTACAGTATTGGTTAAATTGTCGTTTTTTTTTAGATTTTTTCAGATTTTCAGGGATTTTTTCTTCTTTTTTAAGACTTTTCCAAGTTTTTCAAGACTTTTAAGATTGTTCAATAATAGTGTTAGTCAATAATAGTAAATAATAATTAATAATAGCCAATAAAAGTAAATAATAGCCAATAAAAGTAAATAATAATAGAACATAATAATAGTAAAAAAAATAGCCAAAAAAGGTCTATAAAATTCAGTAAAAGTCGCGGATGATAAGTCGGTATACAGAGGTGCCCCAATTAACGTGTGATGGCTGGAAGGGGGTGATGGAGAGGGGGCACTGTTGAGTAACGGGGGAGGGGAGGGAAGGGGATGGTGGATGTGGGGTGGGTGGGGAAGGGAAGGTGGGGAAGGAAGGGTGGGGGGAGGAGGAGGAGGTGTATGTGGTAGGAGGGTTGCTGGTGTGATGGAGGAGGGGAGGGTATGGAGGAAGGCTGGGGAGCAGAGGGGGTGGAGGGGGTAGAGGTGGGTGGGAGGGGGGTAGAGGTGGGGTGGGAGGGGAGGGGGTGGAGGGAGTGGAGGTGGGGTGGGGGTAGAGGTGGGTGGAGGGGTAGAGGTGGGGTGGAGGGGGGTAGAGGGGTGGGTGGAGGGAGGAGGTGGGGTGGAGGGGGTAGGAGGTGGGTGGAGGGGTAGAGGTGGGGTGAGGGGGTAGAGGTGGGTGGAGGGAGGTGGGTGGAGGGGGTAGAGAAGTCAAGAATTTCATGTATCTGGAGTGGATTACGAAGCCCCATTTCATTACTTGTGAAATTGGAGAAAAAATGTGTGTGTGTGTTTGTGAAAGTGAAGCGTCATACTACAGGTGTTGGAGTCAGGTGTGGCGAACGAAACACACACACACACACACACACACACACACACACACACACACACACACACATTAGGTAATCCGTTTCTTGCATGAGGGGAGAGATTCAGGTCTTTATGTCGTAATCATGTTATTAAAGCCAATTATATCACGGTAAGAGAGTCATGATATCAACTAATGACTATAACAGGAATTTCTTTAGGTATTTCAACAAGTTAATAATGTTAATGTGCACGAGAGTCTTGTTGTTGTGGTTGGTGTAGAACATCTGTAGTGACGTCATATTCTCGTACTCTCGGTTTATAGTGATTGGCTTTTAATAACATTTCCGAAAAACCATCAGCCAATTACGTTACTCGCCAATGAAACCATCAGCCAATTAGGTTACTCGCCGAGAAACCACCAGCCAATCAGATTAATCGCCCAATTTTAAAGAGGAAATTATAATTGTGTTCAGGTGTTGAGACGAACGATGACGTGTATGGCGGAGGAGAGAGAGAGAGAGAGAGAGAGAGAGAGAGAGAGAGAGAGAGAGAGAGAGAGTGAGTTAAATACCTGTGGTTCATTGGTGCCCTTCAGTTACCTGTGTGGTTAACGAGAGAGTAAGGATGCTGACCTGTACCACTAAACTACGTGTTACACTGTGTACACCCGCTGTGGATAGTTGTCTAGCTGTGTACACCCGCTGTGGATAGTTGTCTAGCTGTGTACACCCGCTGTGGATAGTTGTCTAGCTGTGTACACCCGCTGTGGATAGTTGTCTAGCTGTGTACACCCGCTGTGGATAGTTGTCTAGCTGTGTACACCCGCTGTGGATAGTTGTCTAGCTGTGTACACCCACTGTGGATAGTTGTCTAGCTGTGTACACCCGCTGTGGATAGTTGTCTAGCTGTGTACATTCCACCTGGCCCCGTCACCATGCACCACACACACACAACACCACACCACACCACACCACACCACACCACACCACACCACATCTCTTTATAGTTTATAACATACCTGTTTGTCCTGGTGGTAGTGGTGGTGGTGATAGTAGTGGTGATGGTGGTGGTAGTGGGGGTTGTAGTGGTGATGGTGGTAGTAGTGATGGTGGTAGTAGTGGTGGTGGTGATGGTGGTGGTAGTAGTGGTGGTGGTGGTGGTGAGTGATGGTGCAGACACAGGTGTTGACAGGTAATAATTAGGAAGGTCAACAAAGTGGGGTCAGGAGGTCACGTACAGGTCACCATCATCACTATATATAAATATATATATCCAGGTCATGTTAGTGGAAGGAAGGAAGGAAGGAAGGAGATAGATAGATAGATAGATAGATAGATAGATAGATAGATAGATAAACTCTGAAAAATGAAAGGAAAGATTTGATAAATAAGGAACTGAGGTAATGTGATAAATCTTACTAAATCAGAATAAAATTATTTATTTCAACACCAAAATACAAATATTGGTTGAGAATAAATTCGGTTAATGGCGGTGGTCTTCGTCTGTTTCTTCTGTGGGTAAGAAAAATATTTGGGCCAGAAAAAATCTTTTAAAATTGTTGGGTAAAAAAATAAAATATTATTTGAGTGGAAAGTGGAAAGTTTGAGAGGGAGGGAGGGAGGGAGGGAGGAGGGAGGGAGGAGCATACTCTGATATATAACTTTTGTATAAACTTCTTTACGTATAATTAAATTTGTGCTGGAGAATAATTTGAGGAAAGTATAATAAGACTGAGGCTATGTTACAGGGGAGGGAGGGAGGAGGAAGGGGAGGGGTGTAGAGGGAGGGAGGGAGTGTGGAGGGGTGTAGAGGGAAGGGGGAGAGTGGGAGGGAAGGAGGGGTGTAGAGGGAGGAGGGGAGGTGGGAGGGGGTGGTGAGGAGGGGGGAGGTGGAGGAGGGAGGCTGCGTGTGAAGGGAAGGAGGGGTGTGTGTGTGGAGGGAAGGAGGAGTGTGTGTGAAGGGAAGGAGGGGTGTGTGAGTGGAGGGAAGGAGGGAGGGAGTATGGAGGGAAGGAGGGAGGGAGTATGGAGGGAAGGAGATACAACGTAAGGACGAGAGAGAGTGAAAGCGAGAGTGAATTGTGGTTAAGAGAGGAGGGGGGGGATTGAACCACCACCACTATTACACCAACAAGACCCTGAGTGTGGGGTAGTAGTTGTGGTAGAAGCTACTTATCGTCACTAGAGTTGTGGTTTGTGGTAACTTATGAGCATTACTGTCAAGGTCGAGCCATTTACCTTCCACCTGTGATCTGTTATTATTACTGTACCTCTTATGTTTACCTGTATTTTACCTGTATGTTTACCTGTATTTTACCTGTACTGGCGTTGGTAAATAATGTGTTTTTTGGTGTTTATTTTTGACTTGGTTTATATAATGTGGGGAGGGGAGATTGAAAGCTCCCTCCCCCTCCTCCCCCTCCCCCCCTGCCACCCTCACTAACTTGACTGACTGACGTAACATCCGCTCAAAACACTCCTGTTTCCTCACCTCGAACTGGAGGCAATGCTCTCTCTCTCTCTCTCAACACAACACAACACAACACAGCCCCAACACAACACAACATACATCACTACAACACAACACACACAACACAGCCCAACACAATATAATACAACATCACTTACAACACACCACAACACAACACAGCCCCAACACAACACAACACACCACAACACAGCCCCAACACAACACAACATCACTACAACACAACACAACACAACACAACACTCTTACCTGTTAATTGGCTTGATCAGGTAATTGGCTTCCCCATCACACCATTTTTTTATAAAGTGTTTAACGAGATGTTATTGACGTGATAGATGGATTAGTTGGCGTTTAATCCGACTTTCTCTAAGCTATGGGTTTAAATTAATCCACCTTGATCTTACCTTATGTGGGGTAATTAATCCATGTTGTCTCTCTGTCTGTCTGTCTGTTTCTCTGTCTCTCTGTCTCTCTGTCTGTCTGTCTGTCTGTCTGTCTGTCTCTCTGTCTGTCTCTTTTAGTAAACTCAAGCGATATATTAAACTGACAATCACAAGGTAATTAAAATATAACTAATTTGTGTGTAATTAATACCTCATTATCTGATCATTAACGAGCGAACAGGTAATTAGTGGATAGTTAACACCATTATAGCTTTGGTGGTATCGGTTATCGGCGTTTTATCGGTATTAATATTCATGGCCAGAGATCACGAACCTAACCTAACCCAATCTAACGTAATCCTTCTTACCTCCATCGTGTTTAATATGGGTGATGGTGTGTGTGTGTGTGTGTGTGTGTGTGTGTGTGTGTGTGTGTGTGTGTGTGTGTGTGTGTGTGTGTGTGTGTGTGTGTGTGTGTGTGTGTGCGTGTGTGTAAATAGCTCCTCACCTGCCCTTACTTACCTGAGATCAATCAATTCTCCTCTTCCTTCCTCTCGTTGTTGTTGAAGGGGACTAACCCAGCCCCCCACACAGCCCCTACACCTGTCATATGTCTCTAAGACCAGCCCCCACATCTGTTCCTTCAGCTTAGCCCCCACACCTGTTCCTTCAGCTAGCCCCACACCTGTTCCTGCGCCCAGCTCAGCCCCCACACCTGTTCCTTCAGCTCAGCCCCCACACCTGTTCCTTCAGCCTGTGCCCCCCACACCTGTTCCTTCAGCTCCTTCAGCTCAGCCCCACACCTGTCATATGTTTCCTAGTGTACCTCATTTGGTCAGTGCATCTCAGGGATAAATAGCGGTAAGGTGGTGGTGGTTCTTGAATAGTTAATTGGAGAATACATTTTGTCCCCTAACTGGTGTGCTAAGTGAAGGTATCAAGTTAAGGTAGGGTCTCAGTGTTAATTTTGTCTCCTAACTGGTGTGTTAAGTGAGGGTATCTAGTTAAGGTAGAGTCTCAGTGTTAATTTTGTCCCCTAACTGGTGTGTTAAGTGAGGGTATCTAGTTAAGGTAGAGTCTCAGTGTTAATTTTGTCTCCTAACTGGTGTTAAGTGAACGTATCTAGTTAAGGTAGAGTCTCAGTGTTAATTTTGTCCCTAACTGGTGTGTTAAGTGAGGGTATCTAGTTAAGGTAGAGTCTCAGTGTTAATTTTGTCCCCTAACTGGTGTGTTAAGTGAAGGTATCTAGTTAAGGTAGAGTCTCAGTGTTAATTTTGTCTCCTAACTGGTGTGTTAAGTGAAGGTATCTAGTTAAGGTAGAGTCTCAGTGTTAATTTTGTCTCCTAACTGGTGTTAAGTGAAGGTGTCTAGTTAAAGTAGAGTCTCAGTGTTAATTTTGTCTCCTAACTGGTGTTAAGTGAAGGTATCTAGTTAAGGTAGAGTCTCAGTGTTAATTTTGTCTCCTAACTGGTGTGTTAAGTGAAGTTATCTAGTTAAGGTAGAGTCTCAGTGTTAATGTTGTCTCCTAACTGGTGTGTTAAGTGAAGGTATCTAGTTAAGGTAGAGTCTCAGTGTTAATGTTGTCTCCTAACTGGTGTTAAGTGAAGGTATCTAGTTAAGGTAGAGTCTCAGTGAAATGTTGTCTCCTAACTGGTGTTAAGTGAAGATGTCTAGTTAAGGTAGAGTCTCAGTGTAATGTTGACCCCTAACTGGTGTTAAGTGAAGGTATCTAGTTAAGGTAGAGTCTCAGTGTAATAATGACCCCTAACTGGTGTTAAGTGAAGGTATCTGGTTAAGGTAGAGTCTCAGTGTAATGTTGACCCCTAACTGGTGTTACGTGAAGGTATCTAGTTAAGGTAGAGTCTCAGTGTAATGTTGTCTCCTAACTGGTGTTAAGTGAAGGTATCAAGTTAAGGTAGAATCTCAGTGTAATGTCTCCTAACTGGTGTTAAGAGAAGGTATCTAGTTAAGGTAGAGCCTCAGTGTAATGTTGTCTCCTAACTGGTGTGTGTTAGAAGTAGAGGTATCTAGTTAAGGTAGAGTCTCAGTGTTAATTTTGTCTCCTAACTGGTGTTAGTGAACGTATCTAGTTAAGAGTAAGAGTCTCAGTGTTAATTTTGTCTCCCTAACTGGTGTTAAGTGAACGTATCTAGTTAGGTAAGTCTCAGTGTTAATTTTGTCCCCCTTAACTGGTTAGTGTTAGAGTGAGGTATCTAGTTAAGGTAGAGTCTCAGTGTTAATTTTGTCTCCTAACTGGTGTGTTAGAGTGGAGGTATCTAGTTAAGATAGATCTCAGGTATTCAGGCGCGTCTCCCTAACAGATTGTGTTAAGTGAAGGTATCTAGTTAAGGTAGAGTCTCTCTCAGTGTTAATTTTTGTCCCCTAACTGGTGTGTTAGAGTAGAGTATCTAGTTAAGGTAGAGTCTCAGTGTTAATTTTGTCCTAACTGGTGTTAGAGTGAAATTATCTAGTTAAAGGTAGAGTCTCAGTGTTAATTTTGTCTCCTAACTGGTGTTAAGTGAACGTATCTAGTTAAGGTAGAGTCTCAGCGTTAATTTTGTCTCCTAACTGGTGTTAAGTGAACGTATCTAGTTAAGGTAGAGTCTCAGCGTTAATTTTGTCTCCTAACTGGTGTTAAGTGAACGTATCTAGTTAAGGTAGAGTCTCAGCGTTAATTTTGTCTCCTAACTGGTGTTAAGTGAACGTATCTAGTTAAGGTAGAGTTTCAGTGTTAATTTTGTCTCCTAACTGGTGTTAAGTGAACGTATCTAGTTAAGGTAGAGTCTCAGTGTTAATTTTGTCTCCTAACTGGTGTGTTAAGTGAACGTATCTAGTTAAGGTAGAGTCTCAGTGTTAATTTTGTCTCCTAACTGGTGTGTTAAATGAACGTATCTAGTTAAGGTAGAGTCTCAGTGTTAATTTTGTGTCTCCTAACTGGTGTTAGTGAAC
The DNA here is from genome assembly GCF_018991925.1 of Homarus americanus. Classification (NCBI taxonomy): domain Eukaryota; kingdom Metazoa; phylum Arthropoda; class Malacostraca; order Decapoda; family Nephropidae; genus Homarus; species Homarus americanus. Next base: position 2,916,145 of record NW_024722701.1, on the reverse strand, counting down.
GTATCTAGTTAAGGTAGAGTCTCAGTGTTAATTTTGTCTCCTAACTGGTGTTAAGTGAAGGTATCTAGTTAAGGTAGAGTCTCAGTGTTAATTTTGTCTCCTAACTGGTGTTAAGTGAACATATCTAGTTAAGGTAGAGTCTCAGTGTTAATTTTGTCTCCTAACTGGTGTTAAGTGAACGTATCTAGTTAAGGTAGAGTCTCAGTGTTAATTTTGTCTCCTAACTGGTGTTAAGTGAAGGTATCTAGTTAAGGTAGAGTCTCAGTGTTAATTGCAATACTATTTTAGAAGTTGGTCGTGTTTTTTTAACCTTTAATCAACCAGTTAATACATCCGCACAGCTTCAGTTAGGAGGCCTATTAACCTTACGGACAGTTAAGTATGTGTGGGCTGAGGGCTGGAGGCCGCTTGACTGGCCGGGTGCCAAGTGTAGGGCCGACCTCCCCCCACCCCCCACACACGGCGCACTACATCGCTTACTCTCCGGGTCTCATTGTGGCCCTGTTTGTTTGCTATGTTTTTCTCTTTATTTATTTGTTTGTTTGTTTGTATTTGCTTGTTTATGTGTTTTTTTCTTTTTGTGTTTGTTTGTTTGTTTGTATGTGTTTGTTTTTTGTTTGTTTATGTGTAACATGTACTCACTGTAACAAGTACACGTACAGTACCTAGACACCTTCCTTCCCTCCCTCCCTTCTACCACCAAGCTTGGACATATCTCCCCTCCTTCCCCCTTCCTTCCCTTCCCTTCCCTTCCCCCTCCCCTTCACTTCCATCCCTCCATAATGGCGACTATCTCTACCACTCTAATCACTCCACAAAGCAGTGTGGGCGTGTGGCTTCCTTGTGTGGCCTAGTCATAAGGGCGTGAGTATGTTTTATTTAAGACAAACCTGAAAAAGTGCCAAATCGACCCTCTCACCTGAGAGACGATTACTCCACATTGTAACGCTTGGAGGAGCACCACACGAGAAGGTGTCAATACTTTCGAGTTAGACCGACTGCAAACCGAGGCAGACCCAACGCCGGAAAGACGCTGCTGCCGCCCCTCCCGCACTAGATGTAACCCTCCACCCTACCATACATTTAGACCAATACCAACTACCCTACCATACATTTAGACCAATACCAACCACCCTACCATACATTTAGACCAATACCAACTACCCTACCATACATTTAGACCAATACCAACCACCCTACCATACATTTAGACCAATACCAACCACCCTACCCTACATTTCGACCAATACCAACCACCCTACCATACATTTAGACCAATACCAACCACCCTACCATACATTTAGACCAATACCTACCACTGCCCCATTTCTGAATAATACCCAGCATACCCTACCATACATTTAGACCAATACCAACCACCCTACCATACCCATTTCGACCAATGCCAACCACCCTACCATACATTGAATGGCACCAACCACCCTACCATACATTTTAGACCAATACCAGCCACCCTACCATACATTTCGACCAATACCAACCACCCTACCATACATTTAGACCAATACCAACCACCCTACCATACATTTAGACCAATACCAACCACCCTACCATACATTTAGACCAATACCAACCACCCTACCATACATTTAGACCAATACCAACCACCCTACCATACATTTAGACCAATACCAACCACCCTACCATACATTTAGACCAATACCAACCACCCTACCATACATTTAGACCAATACCAACCACCCTACCATACATTTAGACCAATACCAACCACTCATATCATTGGATCATTGTCAAGTAAATCAGCAACTTCACCCAGAAGTATAAAAGGTATTCTCCTCATTCTCCTCTTACCATAGTTTACAGGCCAACCCCAACACTTTGCATATATCTTCGTATCTTTTCATCTGACACGTTAAATAGCTTCCCAACCATTATATAGGTCCCTTGAATTATCCCTTAAAACTATTTCTAGACAGACTTAAGAAGCTTATATGCACGGACCCTGGTATAATTTGTATAAAACAATATACAAAATACGAATTACATCTTTAAAGTATTTGCCGTTTTCTGTGAAGGATACATCATATAAAACGTAGATTCTCCCTTAGCGCGGTTAGTTTAAATGTTAAACAGCTGTTATGTGAGTTAGACGAGATTATAGGAACTGTTTATTATAATATTAATGCGCGCAGTACACGAAGGCCGCCTCGTCACGCCCCAGGAAGCTCAAGGCCGCCCAGTTGTCTCTGTAGCGTCAGGTGGGACGGATGTACTGTCCTTTGTTAGGGTTCCGACCACCTCCCCACCACCCCTTACTGCAGTCTATCATCTCTACCACCACCCACCAGCTCTACCACACCCCTACCACACCCTCACCTCCCTCTACCACCCATATCACCTTTACCACACCCAACTACCACCTCCTACCAGCTCTATTACTCTACTACCACACCCCTACCACATCCTCACCTCCCTCTACCACCCATATCACCTTTACCACACCCTACTACCACCACCCACCAGATCTACCACACCCCTATCACACCCCCACCACCCCCTACCGTCCCTATCCCCTCTACAACACCCTTCCACCCCTACCAATTCTAAGTAATAACCACCCCTACCACACCCTATAACCACCCCCTACCACACCCTATAACCAACCCTACCACACCCTATAACCACCCCCTCTCCACTAACACCCCACCAAAGAAACTGACCCGTTAACAGCCAATCACACCACTCCATCTTAACACACACATACACACACACACACACACACACACACACACACACACATGGAAGCGTGTACATACTCTACTCTGTTCCAGAAATATTTCCAGACGGGATGTGAATCAGATAACAGAATCGAGAGGCGAGTTGATAGCCTTGTGTGTGTGTGTGTGTGTGTGTGTGTGTGTGTGTGTGTGTGTGTGTGTGTGTGTGTGTGTGTGTGTGTGTGTGTGTGTGTGTGTGTGTGTGTGTGGACGTCGTCTGTCGGGTCATTACCTGTCGAAAAACATTGTTATAATTTACCCACAAGGACAGGTACAAGGGCACACACACACACACACACACCTTGAACTCCTAATATGTCGTTAAGGATCATTTTTGTGACACCTACCAACTACCACCATCTACCACCATCTGTTTCCTCTCATCATATACAAGGTCACCAACTACCACCATCTAACCACCATCTGTTTCCTCTCATCATATACAAGGTCACCAACTACCACCATCTAACCACCATCTGTTTCCTCTCATCATATACAAGGTCACCAACTACCACCATCTAACCACCATCTGTTTCCTCTCATCATATACAAGGTCACCAATCATCACCATCTACCACCATCTGTTTCCTCTCATCATATACAAGGTCACTAACTACCACCATCTACCACCATCTGTTTCCTCTCATCATATACAAGGTCACCAACTACCACCATCTACCACCATCTGTTTCCTCTCATCATATACAAGGTCACCAACTACCACCATCTAACCACCATCTGTTTCCTCTCATCATATACAAGGTCACCAACTACCACCATCTAACCACCATCTGTTTCCTCTCATCATATACAAGGTCACCAACTACCACCATCTAACCACCATCTTCCTCCAACCATCGTCTACCACCACCTGTATCATCATTACGTTTGGTTAAGTTAGGTTGGGCTGGATTATGTTTAGTCAGAAGAAGAAGAAGAAGAAGAAGAAGAAATCAATAATAGGTATTTATCAATTTTTCTTCCAATTTTTCACGTAATTTTTTTTCACAGGATTTGTCAACACGTTCAGCCATGTTTGAGGCACAAGGGAGGAGAGGAGGTATTGTTTACAAGTGTGGGAGGTGAGGTAATGTTTTAGTTGGTGGTCCTGGAGGTCGACCTTGAGGCCACACCGACACACAGAGAGAGAGAAAGTGGTCTACTAACACCTGAGAGGGGGGAAGGGGGGTGAGTGGGAGGGGTGGGTAGGAGGGGTGAGTGGGAGGGGTGGGTAGGAGGGTAGGAGTGTTATTGGGAGGAGTGAAGTGGGTAGGGAAGATGAAGGGGAAGGGAGGGAGGGAGGGGGGGAAGAGAGAGGGTTATAGAGAGAGCAGGAGGAGGAGGAAGAGGAGGAGGTAGTAAGGAAGAACTTGAAAAGAGGGAGATAAAGGGAAGAGAAAGAGGGAGGAAGGGAGGGAGGGAAGGAGGGAGGGAAGGAAGGGGCATATGAGGTGTGAGGAAGGGTCATTAAGGTCACGGTATCATGGTCTTAACACAGGTAAACATAGAGATGTGTGTGTGTTCGTGTGTGTGTGTGTGTGTGTGTGTGTGTGTGTGTGTCTTTGTGTGTGTGTGTGTGTGTCCTTCACTGAGCGACAAATCCTCCTCTTTGTCCCCCTTAAGTATATCCTGGGAGGTCCGTGAGAGAGTGGTTGAGTGTCCTCCTGCCACCATCCATCCGGGAGCTGTCAACCATGATAACTTACCTCCGATAGTGATGAGTCTTGAGCTAAATTTCTTACGTGAATTAAAATAAAGATGTCGGAAGATTTTAATAATTATTTTTTTAGTTTATTTTTATAGATTCATGGCTTTTTTAGACTTTGTTATGGCGTAGAGGAAGATAGTAAGTATTTTTCGTCACTATGGCACCACAGTGTTATGGTCCATTGGACTTTGTAATAATACGGGAGAGAACATGATGATATTTTACTAAGAACATTGTTGTGTTCGTGTTATTGTTGGAACATTGTCTGGTGAGAATGACAACAAAAAACTCGTCGATAAGAGACAGTTTAACATGGTGCCGTTCAAGGCCAAGTGAGTCATTGATATATACGTGATTATGCTCCAAAGTGTTCATTATGCTCCAGACAAAGTGAACATATCTAGTTAAGGTAGAATCTCAGTGTTCATTTTGTCTCCTAACTGGTGTTAAGTGAACGTATCTAGTTGCTGCAGAGTCTGTTAATTTGTCTCCTAACTGGTGTTAAGTGAAGGTATCTAGTTAAGGTAGAGTCTTGGTGTTAATTTGTCTCCTAACTGCGTTAAGGAAGGCATCTAGTTACAGTAGAGTCTCGGTGTTAATTTTGTCTCCTAACTGGTGTTAAGTGAACGTATCTAGTTAAGGTAGAGTCTCGGTGTTAATTTTGTCTCCTAACTGGTGTTAAGTGAAGGTATCTAGTTAAGGTAGAGTCTCAGTGTTAATTTTGTCTCCTAACTGGTGCTAAGTGAACGTATCTAGTTAAGGTAGAGTCTCTGTTACTTCTGATACCATTTTTTGCAATTAGGAGGTGAGTCAGTGAAGTGATTGAGGTGTTGGTGGTGGTGGTGGTGGTGGTGGCGGCCTTGTCTTGCCTGGTATAGTCACGAGTGAGTGTCATGCGTGGGCTGCTTCGTCTAACTGTACCTGTTCTGTTACACCTGTTCTGTTACACCTGTTCTGTTACACCTGTTCTGTTACATCTGTTCTGTTACACCTGTTCTGTTACACCTGTTCTGTTACACCTGTTCTGTTACACCTGTTCTCACTAATGGGACGTGAGGCGTAGTTAGTCATTTTTACATAGGCCTCACGTTTTAGTGTGTGTGTGTGTGTGTGTGTGTGTGTGTGTTTGTGTGTGTGTACAAGATATACGCCTTTCTACAGCGTTAATGCAATACTGGGACACACACACACACACACACACACACACACACACACACACACACACTGTACAGTTTTAATGGTGAATACTTGTGTCGTGTTTTTATGATTATGTGTGTTTAATGGGTTTTTTTCTTTCTTCCAGGTACGTGTGTGAATGAGAACTGTCGACCAGCTATTGTGGGAGAATGGTGAGGGTGATGGTGAAGGTACGTGGTGGAGGTAGGTAGTAGTGGTGGTGGTGGTGGTGTGATGGTGACAGGTGGAAATAGGTAATAGTGATGATGTTTGGTGATGAAGGGTGATAATGATGATCTGTGATAGTGATGATATTAATAGTGAAATTAGAAGAAACATACACATATATAAAAAAAATTACCACCGTGATTCTACTTTACGTTAATTAGACACCTTCAAACCAAAACCTGACCCAACCCCCATGTCTAGAAACTCACTACAGCCTTAACAGATATCATTAACAACTAACAAATGACAAAAATATATATAAAATCATCCCTAAAAAAAAAGTTTCATATCTTAATTAAAACTTTTGGTGACGTATTAAATGTCTGGAATACTTTGGGTGGGGGGAACTTTTTGGGAAACTTTTATGGAAACTTTATTTTTTTATTATTTTTTTATTATATCGTTGGACAGTGTGGAATCTTTGCTAACTTCTCTGTCTCTAAAGTTTATCAATTATCTCTCTCTTCTCTTATCTCCTTTTCTCGAGTATCTCTGTTCACCAAGTTTGTAGGAAGTGAAAAAAGTATGTATGTATGTATGTATGTATGTATGTATGTATGTATGTATGTATGTATGTATGTATGTATGTATTTAATTACTAACATTATCCATCACCGCCATTATTACATGCTCTCTCTCTCTCTCTCTCTCTCTCTCTCTCTCTCTCTCTCTCTCAGGCAATATCTCACAGTCACTTTCCCACGCCCACTGTCACGACACAGACACACACGCACACGCTATTATGACAAGGTATTTTCATCTTGGTTCTCTGTCTGTCTGTGTCTGTCTGTCTGTCTGTCTGTGCGTGTACATTGCTTGCGTTAGTGTGTTTGTGTAACTGTGTGTGTGTGTGTGTAGAGAGAGAGAGAGAGAGAGAGAGAGACATATTCTTTTTGAGAGTCAGTGAATATAAATGACTTTCTCGTTGGCTGTGTGAAGTGAATGAGTTAGTGAAGGTGTTATATACAGTGTTGCTGGGATACTGTCTCTCAGGGAGGGTGGGGGAGAGGAGGGTGTCACGAAGGAGGGAGGGAAGGAAGGAGGGTAGGGAGGGAAGGAAGGAGGGAAGGATGGGAAGAGTGTCACGAAGGAGGATGGAAGGAGGGAGGGAGGAGGGAGGGAGGGAAGGATGGGAAGGTGTCACGAAGGAGGAGAAGGAAGGGGGTAGGGAGGAAGGAGGAAGGATGGGAAGAGTGTCACGAAGGAGGGAGGGAAGGAAGGGGGTGGGGAGGGAGGGAAGGATGGAAGGATGGGAAGGTGTCACGAGGAGGGAGGGAAGGAAGGGGGTAGGAGGAAGGAGAAGGATGGGAAGAGGTGTCACGAAGGAGGGAGGAAGGAAGGAGGGTAGGGAGGGAGGGAGGGAAGGATGGGAAGAGTGTCACGAAGGAGGGAGGAAGGAAGGGTTAGGGAGGAGGAAGGAAGGAAGGATGGGAAGAGTGTCACGAAGGAGGAGGGAAGGAAGGAGGGTAAGGAGGAGGAGGAAGGATGGAAGAGTGTCACGAAGGAGGAGGAAGGAAGGAGGTAGGGGAGGAGGAAGGGGAAGGATGGGAAGAGTGTAAAGAAGGAGGGAAAGGAAGGAGGGTAGTAAGGAGAGAGGAGGTAAGGAAGGTGAGGAGGAAGATAATCAGGAAGGAAAGTGTCAAGGGAGTGGAGGTGAGGAAGGAGGAAGGAGGAAGGAGGAAGAGAGGCATCTAGGGAGACAAACAAGCAGGAGAGAAGGAGACAGAGATGGAGAGAACACAGGTAGACAGGGAGGGAAGGAGGAGGGAGGGGGGAAGGAGGGAGGCGCTCAGGTGAAGTGGGCAAGCTGCGATGTTGTGTGTCAGCTAAGACTCTCGTGTGTGTGTGTGTGTGTGTGTGTGTGTGTGTGTGTGTGTGTGTGTGTGTCACGGTCTTGATAATATCTAACACTCTCTTTCTCTCTCTCTTTCATTCCTTGTGTTTTACGTTCATATGTACACTATAGAGTGTTCTACACACACACACACACACACACACACGCACACACACACGCACACACACACACACACACACACACACACACACACACACACACACACACACACACACACACACACACACACACACACACACACTCGTATAACAATAAAAACCATTCATCTGAATTAAGCTAGATTAGATTACGCTACGTTATGTTACGTTGCGTTACGTTGCGTTATGTTATGTTATGTTATATTTACGTTATGTTATGTTATGTTATGTTATGTTATGTTATGTTATAGGTAGTAGGCAGCTATCAAACAGGGAGTTGCTGGGAAGATATTGGAAGCATAATGTGTTGGTAGACCCTGCTGCCATATGTAACCAAGTCCCAGGTTGATGATCTGACTTTCTGCCTCATTTACACACAACTGCAGGGTCTCAATTGTTTCTCTTACAACACAACATACATATATTGTTTCTCACTATTGATCTTTTTTTTTTTCTGTATGGTTCTTTATTATTATTATTGTTATGTTAGATATAAGTTACGTTAGATAAGCTAAGGTTAGGTTAGGTTAGGTTAGATTAAGTTAGGTTAGGTTAGGCACGAGTTCTTCATCAGAGTTCACTTCAGTTCCAATAGAAGTGTTTACTCAGCCTCTGTCTCTCACCTGTGCCCAACACACTGGCTGGCGCTGAGAGTTGAAATATTGACCTAGTTTAATTAGTGTATTAAACCGGTGTATTAAACCGGTGTATTATACAATTGCATTAAACAGTGCATTAAACCAGTGCATTAAACCGGTGTATTAAACCAGTGTATTAAACCGGTGTATTAAACCGAGAGTGAAAAATTTGGTTATTAGGGAGGTGGGGGAGAGAGGTGGGGGGGGGGAGGAGGAGGTGGGGGGAAGAGGTGAAGGGAGGGGGAGAAGAGGTGAGAAGGAGGGGGAGGAGGAAGAGGTGAAGGGGAGGAGGGAGAAAGAGGAGGAAGAGGTGAGAGGGAGGAGGAAGAGAGGTGAAGGGGAGGGAGGGAAAGGAGGTGAGAAGGAGGGGAGGAAGAGGTGGGGGGGAGGGGAGGAGAGGAGGGTAGAAGGAGGAGGAGGAAGAGGTGAAGGAGAGGGAGGAGGTGAGAAGGAGGGAGGAGGAAGGGGTGAGAAGGGGAGGGGGAGGGAAGGGAGGAAGAGGTGAAGGAGGAGTGAAGGGGGGGAGAGGGAGGGAGAAGAGGGAGGAAGAGGTGAGAAGGAGGAGGAAGAGGTGAGAGGGGAGGGGAGGGAGAAGAGGAGGAAGGGTGAGAAGGAGGGAGGAAGAGGTGAAGGGGGGAGGGAGGGGAAGAGGAGGAAGAGGTGAGGAAGGAGGAGGAGGAAGAGGTGAAGGGGGAGAGGGAGGGAAGAGGAGGAAGGGTGAGAAGGAGGGGGGAGGGAAGGGTGAAGGGGAAGGGGAGGGAAGAGGAGGAAAGAGGTGAGAAGGGGGGAAGGAGAAGAGGTGAAGGGGGGAGAGGAGGGGGGAAGAGGAGGAAGAGGTGAGAAGGAGGGGGAGGAGGAAGAGGTGTGCTAGAGGTTCTGTTACAATTATTATAATGGTGTGTGTGTGTGTGTGTGTGTGTGTGTGTGTGTGTGTGTGTGTTATCGATTTCCTATAATGGTGTGGTTGAGTCTGTTTGTTTACACTCTCTTATAAATATTGTTCACGGCTCTCTCTCTCTCTCTCTCTCTCTCTCTCTCTCTCTCTCTCTCTCTCTTCTTTTTTTTTCTCTCTCTCTATACTTTTTTTATTTACATCCTTAGAGTTAGGTTTATAGAAAGAGAGAAGAAAGACCTGGGGGTTAGAGGAACATTGCAGGCCGGTGATTGGTTCTTGACAGGATAAAGCATCCAGTTGCCGGAATGACCTGACTATGGAGAGACATCCAGGTGAAGACATATATACAGGGACACACACACACACACTAACACACACACACACACACCACACACACACACACACACACACACACACACACACACACACGTCACTCGACAAGAACTTCCGGTAGACGGGGATTCGAACCGTGGATAGAAATATTCCCTGATATCCGGGAGTAAAGAGACCGTACCGCCCTTCCTGCCGTCCAACCGCCCGTCCTGCCGTCCAACCGCTGATCTGTCGTCAACCGTCCGTCTCTGTCCGTTCGGCAGGTAACGAGCTTCAACACCATGTTATCTCCATCTCCCATTTAACATTCAAATATATCGCCTTAATTCCTCCTGACATAAGGTCGATTTTAATAACACATCTCTACGTTTCTCAAGGGACGATCATCTGGTGTAGAGGAAGGAGTCTTATGTGTAGATACAATAGGATCGAATCTTCTAATACGAGTTTGGGACTTTCACTGTGGTGGTGGTGGTAGGGGATGGTTGATTGTGGTGGTGGTGTTAGTAGGGATGGTGGTGGTGGTGGTGGTGGTAGTGGTGGTGCGAGTTGCCACGTAGTTTAAATATCATAATTTCCATATTTTATACATATACTTGTAAGATATGTATTAAATGTATCCATATGTATAAGTTAATGTTTATAGTAAGTATACATAGTGTAGATTGTATGTGTTAAGAGTAAAGAAGTGAAGGTGAGGCAAGTGTACCGTAGAGCCCAGGGTTGGTGGTGGTAAACTGGACCCTGTGTGTGTGTGTGTGTGTTTTAAAATGCTCCACTCTTCCAAACATACCTCTTCCACCACCCTGCCTCTCCCCCCCCCCACCACCCTCCCCTACACCGCCCCTTCCCACCACCCCTCCCCACACCCTCCCCCACACCCCGCACCTCTCGTAGGCACATTATTTTACAGGAGTCATATAATACCTGTGTTTAATGAGTCTGTATAAACGTGTGAAAAAAACGGCGCGAGGACTGTCTTGGTGTGTCAGGTCTCTCTCTCTCTCTCTCTCTCTCTCTCTCTCTCTCTCTCTCCTCTCTCTCTCTCTCTCTACATGAATATGGAAATAACTTTAATTTAAACGACATTGAAGTTTAATAGGGAGTAAGTTAGAGCTTCCGTGAGCCTTTGTTGGGTGATAGATAGCTTTTGTTGGAGTGATAGATAGCTTTGTTGGAGTGATAGATAGCTTTTGTTGGAGTTCCCCCCTCCCCCCCTCTCTCCCTCCTCCCTTCCTCCATCCCTCCTCCTTCCTCCATCCCTCCCTTCCTCCATCCCTCCTCCCTTCCTTCTCCTCCCTCCCTACCTCTCTCTCTGACAGCTAGACAGCCAGTGGCCTGCCCGGCAGCATTCCCTGAGGGCCCTTCTGTGTTGTGGCCAACCACCTGTGTGTGTGTGTGTGTGTGTGTGTGTGTGTGTGTGTGTGTGTGTGTGTAATGTTATTCTGTAGTGTTGTTCAGGTGTGTCATGGCTAATTAATCTATGTATTACAGGTATGGAGGTACAGGTGTGGTTTAATGGCCTCTCAAATGTATTCTAAATTTATGAGGTTTATTACACGATGTATAACAGTGTCTTGGTCTTATCATGAATCATACCTGTACGTGTCCTTAATACCTGTACTTTATACCTGTACTTGCGTTAATACCTGTACTTTATACTTATACTTGCCGTTAATACCTGTACTTTATACCTGTCCTTAATACCTGTACTTGCCGTTAATACCTGTACTTTATACCTGTCATAATACCTGTACTTGCCGTTAATACCTGTACTTTATACCTGTCCTTAATACCTGTACTTGCCGTTAATACCTGTTACTTTATACCTGTCATATACCTGTACTTGCCGTTAATACCTGTACTTTATACCTGTCCTTAATACCTGTACTTGCCGTTAATATCTGTACTTTATACCTGTCCTTAATACCTGTACTTGCCGTTAATACCTGTACTTTATACCTGTCCTTAATACCTGTACTTGCCGTTAATATCTGTACTTTATACCTGTACTTGTCCTTAATACCCGTCCGTTATACCTGTTCCTTGTAAGTGTGTGAGGCATTGCACCTGTACCTGGTAACGGCGACTTGCAGGTAATTAGCTCATTGGTCGTAATTAGATGCCAGACAATCACCTGTGGATACCTGGTCTGTCTGTCTGTCTGTCTGTGTACGTTTTTGTGTCTGTGTTTATCTGTGTATGTGTTTTTGGGTCTGTGTGTATGTTTTGTGTCTGTGTGTATGTTTTGTGTATGTCTGTTTGGCACTGCTTAAATTTGTGCCACACACCTGCAGAAGAGGTATGTGTGTGTGTGTGTGTGTGTGTGTGTGTGTGTGTGTGTGTGTGTGTGTGTGCGTGCGTCAGTCGTCAGTGTTTATTCAGCTGACGACGTATCGAGCAGGTTTTATTGTGTGGCCAGATACGTGCTATTCACCTGGGAGAGGTCGTACAGCTCAGGGTCGTACAGCTCAGGGGTCGCAGCTCAGGGGTCGTACAGCTCAGGGTCGTACAGCTCAGGGGTCGTGCAACTCGGTCGTACAGCTCAGGGGTCGTACAGCCTCAGGGGTTGTACAGCTCAGAGGTCGTACAGCTCAGGGTCGTACAGCTCAGGGGTCGTACAGCTCAGGGGTTGTGGCTCAGGTGATACAGCTCAGGGAAGGGCTGTATAACTCATGGGGTCGTACAGCTCAGGGAGAGGTCATACTCAGGGAGGGTGTGTACAGTTCAGGGAGAAGGAGGTCGTCAGCCCAGGAGAGGGGTCGTACAGCTCAGGGGGTCTCAGCTCAGGGTGTCGTACAGCTCAGGGAGTCGTGCAGCTCAGGGGTTTTACAGCTCAGGGGTCGTACAGCTCAGGGGTCGTACAGCTCAGGGTTTGTACAGCTCAGGGGTTGTGCAGCTCAGGGGAGGTCGTACATATCAGGAGAGGGTGTAGTACAGTTCAGGAGAAGGGGTCGTACAGCTCAGGAGAGGGACATACTTGCCTTACAGTGGGTCATATATTCTCACAGTGGGTCGTATATCCTCACAATGCGTCGTACCTGGCCAGAGTGGGTCGTTCTCCGTGGCCCATTGTCTACCAATGATATGAAGACAAAGAATCAAAGATATAGTTTCTTCTCTAATGATGAAGACAAGACGTGAATAGACTCTCAGACATTGGTTAGACAGACATATGGCTAGATAGTCATATGGCTAGATAGTCATATGGCTAGACAGACATATGACTAGTGTAAGGACATGTAAGGACAGACAGACAGACAGACAGGCAGACAGATAAACAGACAGACATTCCTAGGATAGCGAAGGACAGTAATAAGCGTTGGTGGTGAGTGTTGTGAGGTGAGCTGACCCACAAGCACCTGGCACTTACCCGTGTCTTGATCACCTTGCTGAGATAACATTTCTCCTCCTGTGTTCTCAGTGAGGGGGATAAATTTCCTCACCTTTACCTCACACCCCTCCTCACCCCTCACCTCACCCCTCACCTCACCCCCCCTCCTCCCTCACCCCCTCCTTCCACCCCCTCACCTCACACCCCTCCTCACCCCTCCACCTCACCCTCCCTCACCCCTCACTCACCCCCTCACTTCCCCCCTCACCTCACCTCACCTACAGGTAAAAGATGTCCCACTGGTTCATATTTCTGGGGGCTTCACTTTTCTCCTGTCGTCTCGAATCAAGAGCTTTCACGAACTCTCTCTCTCTCTCTCTCTCTCTCTCTCTCTCTCTCTCTCTCTCCTCTCTCTCTCTCTCTCTCTCTATCCCTGCATGACTTCAGTTTCTAGTGGTGGTAGTGGTGGTAGTGGTAGTGGTGGTAGTGGTAGTGGTGGTAGTGGTAGTGGTGGTAGTGGTGGTAGTAGTGGTGGTGGTAGTGGTGGTGGTGGTGGTAGTGGTAGTGGTGGTAGTGGTGGTGGTGGTGAGTGGTGGTGGTGGTGGTGGTGGTGGTGGTGGGTGAGGTGGTGGGTGGAGTGGTGGTGGTGGTGGTGGTGGTAGTGAGTGAGGTGGTGGGTGGTGGTGGTGGTGGTGGTGGTGGTGGTGGTGGTGGGGTGGTGGTTGGTGGTGGTGGTTGGTGTAGTGGTGGTTGGTGGGTGGTGGTTGGTTGGTTGGTGGTGGTTGGGGTTGGTGGGTGGGGTTGGTTGGTTGGTGGTGGTTGGTGTGGTGTGGGTGGGGTTGGTTGGTGGTTGGTTGGTGGTTGGTGTGGTGGGGTTGGGTGGTTGGTGGTTGATTGGTGGTGGGTTGGTTGGTTGGTGGTGGTTGGGGTGGTTGGGTTGGTGGTGGTTGGTGGTGGTGGTGGTTGGTGGTGGTTAGTTGTGGTAGGTGTGGTGGTGGTGGTGTGGTGGTGGTGGTGGTTGGTGAGGTGGTGGTGGTGGTGGTTGGTGTGGTGGTGGTTGTGGTGGTGGTGGTGGTGGTGGGTGGTGGTGGTTTGGGGTTGGTTGGTGGTTGGGGTGGTGGTGGTGGTGGTGGTTGGTGGTGGTGGTGGTTGGTTGGTTGGTTGGTGGTGGTGGTGGTTGGAGGGTGGTGGTGGGTTGGTGGTGGTGGTGGTGGGACGGGTTAAGGGTGGATGGGTTGTTATATCAGTCACCTGTTAGCAGGGATCTATATTGGAGGGACCACCTGACCTCCTCCATTTCCTCCAACACTGTCTCCTCCTCCAACACTGTCTTTCCTCAACACTGTCTCCTTCCCTCCAACACTGTCTCCTTCCCTCCACACTGTCTCCTTCCTCCAACACTGTCTCCTTCCCTCCAACACTGTCTCCTTCCCTCCAACACTGTCTCCTCCCCTCCAACACTGTCTCCTTCCTCCAACACTGTCTCCCTCCCTCCAACACTGTCCCCTTCCCTCAAACACTGTCTCCTTCCCTCCAACACTGTCTCCTTCCCTCAAACACTGTCTCCTTCCCTCCAACACTGTCTCCTCCCCTCCAACACTGTCTCCTCCCCTCCAACACTGTCTCATTCCCTCCAACACTGTCTCCTCCCCTCCAACACTGTCTCTTCCCCTCCAACACTGTCTCATTCCCTCCAACACTGTCTCATTCCCTCCAACAGTGGTGCCAAGTCCAGCTGGTAGTATTACAGTATTATCCCGTTTGTGTATAGTGTGTTGTGTTAATACCTGGATTATTAAACCAAGTTAGTGTTGTGGAGTTCGGGCTTACCTGGTTTAACTGGCTTACCTGGTTTAACTCACTGTATAAAGGTGGACGTGTCTAGTTAAGGTAGAGTCTCAGTGTTAATTTTGTTTCCTAACTGGTGTGTTAAGTGAAGGTATCTAGTTAAGGTAGAGTCTCAGTGTTAATTTTGTCTCCTAATTGGTGTTAAGTGAACGTATCTAGTTAAGGTAAAGTCTCAGTGTTAATTTTGTCTCCTAGCTGGTATTAAGTGAACGTATCTAGTTAAGGCAGAGTCTCAATGTTAATTTTGTCTCCTAATTGGTGTTAAGTGAACGTATCTAGTTAAGGTAAAGTCTCAGTGTTAATTTTGTCTCCTAGCTGGTATTAAGTGAACGTATCTAGTTAAGGTAGAGTCTCAATGTTAATTTTGTCTCCTAACTGGTGTTAAGTGAACGTATCTAGTTAAGGTAGAGTCTCAGTGTTAATTTTGTCTCCTAACTGGTGTGTTAAGTGAACGTATCTAGTTAAGGTAAAGTCTCAGTGTTAATTTTGTCTCCTAACTGGTGTTAAGTGAATGTATCTAGTTAAGGTAGAGTCTCAGTGTTAATTTTGTCTCCTAACTGGTGTTAAGTGAATGTATCTAGTTAAGGTAGAGTCTCAGTGTTAATTTTGTCTCTTAACTGGTATTATGAACGTGTATCTAGTTAAGGTAGAGTCTCAGTGTTAATTTTGTCTCCTAACTGGTGCTAAGTGATGGTGTCTAGTTAAAGTAGAGTCTCAGTGTTAATTTTGTCTCCTAACTGGTGCTAAGTGATGGTGTCTAGTTAAGGTGGAGTCTCAGTGTTAATTTTGTCTCCTAACTGGTGCTAAGTGAAGGTATCTAGTTAAGGTAGAGTCTCAGTGTTAATTTTGTCTCCTAACTTGTGCTAAGTGAAGGTATCTAGTTAAGGTAGAGTCTCAGTGTTAATTTTGTCTCCTAACTGGTGCTAAGTGAAGGTATCTAGTTAAAGTAGAGTCTCAGTGTTAATTTTGTCTCCTAACTGGTGCTAAGTGAAGGTGTCTAGTTAATGTAGAGTCTCAGTGTTAATTTTGTCTCCTAACTGGTGCTAAGTGAAGGTATCTAGTTAAGGTAGAGTCTCAGTGTTAATTTTGTCTCCTAACTGGTGCTAAGTGAAGGTATCTAGTTAAGGTAGAGTCTCAGTGTTAATTTTGTCTCCTAACTGGTGCTAAGTGAAGGTGTCTAGTTAAGGTAGAGTCTCAGTGTTAATTTTATCTCCTAACTGGTGCTAAGTGAAGGTGTCTAGTTAAGGTAGAGTCTCAGTGTTAATTTTGTCTCCTAACTGGGAGTAAGTGAACGTATCTAGTTAAGTAGAGTCTCAGTGTTAATTTTGTCTCCTAACTAGTGTTAAGTGAATGTATCTAGTTTAGGTAGAGTCTCAGTGTTAATTTTGTCTCCTAACTGGTGTGTTAAGTGAAGGTATCTAGTTAAGGTAGAGTCACAGTGTTAATTTTGTCCCCTAACTGGTGTGTTAAGTGAAGGTATCTGGTTAATGTAGAGTCACAGTGTTAATTTTGTCTCCTAACTGGTGTGTTAAGTGAAGGTATCTAGTTAAGGTAGAGTCTCAGTGTTAATTTTGTCTCCTAACTGGTGTTAAGTGAAGGTATCTAGTTAAGGTAGAGTCTCAGTGTTAATTTTGTCTCCTAATTGGTGTTAAGTGAAGGTATCTAGTTAAGGTAGAGTCTCAGTGTTAATTTTGTCTCCTAACTGGTGTGTTAAGTGAAGGTATCTAGTTAAGGTAGAGTCTCAGTGTTAAATTTGTCTCCTAACTGATGTGTTAAGTGAAGGTATCTAGTTAAGGTAGAGTCTCAGTGTTAATTTTGTCTCCTAACTGGTGCTAAGTGAAGGTATCTAGTTAAGGTAGAGTCTCAGTGTTAATTTTGTCTCCTAACTGGTGTTAAGTGAAGGTATCTAGTTAAGGTAAAGTCTCAGTGTTAATTTTGTCTCCTAACTGGTGTTAAGTGAAGGTATCTAGTTAAGGTAGAGTCTCAGTGTTAATTTTGTCTCCTAACTGGTGTTAAGTGAATGTATCTAGTTAAGGTAGAGTCTCAGTGTTAATTCTGGTGTTATTCTTCCTTGAGTACGATAATTTAACGCTTTGATTACGAGGCCAAATTCCCTTGAGTACGTCGACACTTATTGTGGTTCCCAGCCAGGACTGTCTGGAGGCCGGTGGAGCTCTGAGAGATATTAGAGCCCAGTGAGGCACATTATAGTTCCCTGAGAGACATTAGAGCTCTCTGAGAGACATTAAAGCTCCCTGAGACACATTAAAGCGCACTGAGAGACATTAGTGAGACACAATAAAGCTCTTCAGTGAGAGATTAAAGGCCCCGTTTACCTGAGTCAAGAGGCACCAGGAAGGAGATATTTACAACCAAGGGAGAGAGGGAGAGAGGGAGAGAGGGAGAGAGGGAGGGAGAGAGAGAGAGAGAGGGAGAGAGAGAGAGGGAGAGAAGGAAGGAGGAAGAGAGGGGTGGTAAGATGGAGGGTGGGAGGGATGGATGGAGGGAGGTTAGGGATGGGGGAAGGGAGGGAAAGGAAGGGAGGGAAAGGAAGGGAGGGAAAGTGAGTGAGAGTGTTGCTGTCGTTGCATGTGGAGGTGGCCATCCTCCTCCTCCTCCTCCTCCTTCTCCTCCTTCTCCTCCTTCACCCCCTCCTCTTCCTCTCCCCTCCTCCTCTTCCTCCTCCCCCACTACCAGTTCTGCCATGACCTCTTCTCTGTGTTCATGTTTCACCACCCACTTAGTGCTCTCTCTCTCTCTCTCTCTCTCTCTCTCCCACACAAAGCTGACTAATGATACACACGAATCAGGCCTTATTTCTCCCCGTCTCCTGTGTAATAATCTGTACCTGTAATTTACCTGTAATTTACCTGTAATTTACCTGTATATTTACCTGTAATTTCTTGTATATTTACCTTTGATTTACCTGTACTTATACCTGTACCTGTATCCTACCTGTAACCTTCCCATGGCAACACTCATGGGGTGTTTATATCACCTGTACCTCACCTGTTGTAAGATGATAACACAGGTAGGGGGGGTCTGGGGGAGGCGGGGTCTGGGGAGGGCTGGGGTCTGGGGAGGGGCTGGGGGGTCTGGGGCTGAGATCTGGGGAGGCTGGGGGTCTGGGGAGGCTGGGGTCAGGGGAGGGCTGGGAGGAGGACTCAGCTCTCTGTTTTAACTAGTGAGGCAGAAACATGGCCTGTTTATAGTGAGGGAGAGAGAGGGAGGGAGGGTAGAGGAGGGAGGGAGGGTAGAGGGAAAAGAGGAAGGGAGGGAGGGAATGATAGGTGGAAGAGGTTGGGAGGGAGGAGAGATTACTGGCTGGGATTATGTGAGAAAGAGACCAATACTCGAGGCTAAGGTGGAGGACGACTGGTGGAGAGTGACATCAAGTCTTCCTCGACGTAAGGTTGGTTGTCTCACTTCTTCCGACCTCCCTCATTCTCCCTCAATCTCCCTCAATCTCCCTCAATCCCCCTCCTCTTCCTCCCTCAATCTACCGCTACTACTACGTCGGTTTTGGTTAGGTTAAGTTGGGTGTTCCCTCTCCACAGTGGCAGAGTATGAACCATATCCCCCAGACCTTCAGCTCAGCAAACAAACCAGTTTTATTGACAGTTTAAATCTCTCTCTCTCTCTCTCTCTCTCTCTCTCTCTCTCTCTCTCTCTCTCTCTCTCTCTCTCTCTCTCTCTCTCTCTCTCTCTCTCTTGCGGATCACCATTTCCAGAAGTCCTGAACCCTTGTGTGTGTGTGTGTGTCTGTGTGTGTGTGTGTGCTGTGTGTGTGTGTGTGTGTGTGTGTGTGTGTGTGTGTGTGTGTGTGTGTGTGTGTGTGTGTGTGTGTGTGTGTGTGTGTGGCTGTGTGTGTGTGTGTGTGTGTGTGTGTGTGTATAGGACGGGAAGGGATAAAGTGAGTCATCCACCTAGCCAATCAACCGGTCATCCAGTCATTCATTCAGCCAGTCAGTCAGCCAACCAACCAATCAGTCAGCCAGTCAACCATCAGCTGTGTGGACGCCCAGGGCCACTGAGCCGGATATGGCCACATTGTCCAGGGCCACAGCTGTTGACATTCATTATAAATATTGCAAAGCCTGATGACCTGGCACTCGCTGTTGGCCCTCACTGTTGGCCCTCACTGTTGGCCCTCACTGTTGGCCCTCACTGTTGGCACTCGCTGTTGGCCCTCACTGTTGGCCCTCACTGTTGGCCCTCACTGTTGGCCCTCACTGTTGGCCCTCACTGTTGGCCCTCACTGTTGGCCCTCATGGCTTAGGATTAGGTATAAGGGTTGAGGATGAGGTATAAGGGGTCAGGTATCAGGTATAAGGGGTCAAGTATCAGGAATAAGGGTCAAATATCAGGTATAAGAGGTCAAGTATCAGGTATAAGGGGTCTAGGGTCACGTATAAGGGGTCAAGGGTCACGTATAAGGGGTCAGGTATGAGTTATAAGGGGTCAAGGGTCACGTATAAGGGGTCAAGGGTCACGTATAAGGGGTCAGGTATGAGTTATAAGGGGTCAAGGGTCACGTATAAGGGGTCAAGGGTCACGTATAAGGGGTCAGGTATGAGGTATAAGGGTGTAAACAAGAGGATAAAGGTAAGACATGAAGAGGTGACTAATGAGGATGGTGATTAGAGGTGGACCAATAAAGTGGTCCTGATTATAGAGCGATCCTGTGGTAATTAGTGGTGAGGGGTGAGAGGTGAGGGAGAGTGAGGGGCGAGGGAGAGTGAGAGGTGAGGGAGAGTGAGGGGTGAGAGGTGAGGGAGAGTGAGGGGCGAGGGAGAGTGAGAGGTGAGGGAGAGTGAGGGGTGAGGGAGAGACAGTGAGAAGGAGTGAGGGGGAAGAGGGAGAGAGTGAGAAGGAGTGAAAGAGTTAACGAGAAATACAAAGCAAAAAAGTGAAGGAAATGCAGCTCGCGTAATAGTGATGATTGTGGTAGTGAGTGTGGTGATTGTGGTAGTGATTGTGGTGATTGTTGTAGTGATTGTGGTAGTGATTGTGGTGATTGTGGTAGTGTGGATGGTGGTGATTGTGGTAGTGTGGATGGTGGTGATTGTGGTAGTGATGATTGTGGTAGTGATTGTGGTGATTGTGGTAGTGTGGATGGTGGTGATTGTGGTAATGAAGATGGTGGTGATTGTAGTATCGAGGATGGAGATGATTGTGGTAGCGAGGTTGCTGGTGATAGTAATGATGGTGGTAATGGTGGTAGATGTCAAGTGCAGTAACAACGATCGTCATTTGCAGCTAATTGGTCATACAGGTCCACAAAATCACAGGTCACAGGTCACGGGCAACACAGAATCACAAGTCAGAGGTCATACAGGTCACAGGTCACAGGAAGGTCATTATTATGTTATTTTTTGGCATTGTCATTTCAAATCGTAAACACAGCCATTGGATGTTGATGAGCTGAGGACACAAAGGCAGGTGTGTGTGTGTGTGTGTGTGTGTGTGTGTGTGTGTGTGTGTGTGTGTGTGTGTGTGTGTGTGTGTTCAAAGTTACGACACACACACACACACACACACACATAACAACTCTGACCTCTGTGACATGACCCCTTATAACAATCATGTCTTCCTGAACTACTTATTGACGTTACCAACACACTTAAGTCTCTAGAACCTAAGTTAAGTGCATGTGTGCAGTGTAAGTGGGTGTTGTAAGTGGTAGGCAAGTGCTGTAAGGTTAAATAAGTGTTAAATAAGTGCTGTAAGGTTAAATAAGTGTTAAATAAGTGTTAAAGTGTTATATTTATTGTATTTCTCTTTGTTTCAGGTGTGTAATGATGCAGGTGTAGTGAGGATCCTGACAGGTGTGTAGTCCAAACCTTCCACCAGACTCGGACATACGTGTAATAATAATAATAATAATTAACGGTTTATTGAAAGAGCTTGGCAGCCAGAAGACTGAAAATATACAGTTACATATTTGGGGAATGGGTTACGAATTACAAATAATATACAAGTAACATAAGTGACACAAATAAGACATATAATAACTAGATGGGGAAAAGCTCAAACTACAGGGCATTTCAACATAGTGACAGTGCAAGGAGCAGTGTTTACTGGGAGTGAATACACTGGTTTATTACAAGTTATTGATACTTTTTACAATGGTTGGGACTGGGCTGTTCTTATAGCGATCAGTTCGTGCACGTATGGGCTGGATGCGGTTGTGGTGTCGAACAGCAATTCTCGGGCGAGGGATCTCAGGTGGTAGTAGGAGCCGGTGTCGAGGATGGTGCAGAAACTTCTTTCCAAATTTTGTGTGTGTGTATCAGGAGAGAAGGGGGACGGTATCAGACTCCATCATCCATCACCCCCCATCCACCCTACTCCCCCCTCTCTTCTCCCCCTTCCCCCCTCCCTTTCTTACGCCCACAAGGGTCAACAAACGCTACCTGCTTGACATAAGACCCCCCTTCCCCCCTCACTCTCACCCCCTCCCTACCTCCCCTCCTTACCCCTCCCCCCTTGGTGATGTCATGCATTAAGCTGCCTGGCAAGATTAACGATGACGTCATGAACAGCACACACACACACACACACACACACACACACACACACACAGGAATGGGTAGCTGTCATGTGTGGGTGGATGACGTCACGGAGGAATGACCACAGCTTACGGACCTCACGTATTGGGGTGGAGGAGGGTGGAGGGGGGTATTGGGGTGGAGGAGGGTAGAGGGAGGTGTTGGGTGGAGGAGGAGGTAATGATGGTGTTGGAGGAGAGTGTTGGAGGAGTTCCCCACCATCTCTAGGGCCCCTAAGTGAGGGAGTTTATCAGGCCTCCATCACATCACCAGGCACTTTACCTCACCAATCTGATCACACCTCTCTCTCTCTCTCTCTCTCTCTCTCTCTCCGTTATACCTGTCCCACATACCCCCCCCCCTACCCCTTCCTCCATGGACCCCTCACCAACAAGGCCGAGTTCACCTGTCCTTGTGTGCTTGAGGGTGAGTATTGGTTAAGACAGGAGGGGAGGGGGGAGAGATCCTCAAGGTGTGTTGGGTCCGGTTACCTGGGAAACTTCGGGATAGTCTGTGTGTGGTGAGTGTGTGGGTGTGAGTGTGTGGGTGAGTGTGTGTGTCTGTGTGTGGGGTAGGTGTGTAGAGAGAGAGAGAGAGTACTAATAACATAACCTAACCTAACCCATAGTGATCTTGGTCCCATCGAACACGTCATTGTGGGCGTCATGGGTCACCTCTCTCACGCCCACACTTCCGGCAAGGTCGTGGGCGTGTGACCTGACGTGTTACTCGCCTCATGTGGCAGCTCAGGAGGCGTGTGGGCGTGCTGAGGGTCACGACACACGCCTAAGGGTGATGGTGTGGGTGGTGACGTGGCGTGGGTGGCGTGGGAATCAGCCGTTATAATACACTATCAGTACTAACCATCACACTACTGTAACGTGGCTGAGGCTCCTGAGGCTCCTGCTTCTGAAGCTACTGAGGCTCCTGAAGCTCCTAGGGCTCCTGAGGCTCCTGCTACTGATGCTACTGAGGCTCCTGAAGCTCCTAAGGCTCCTGAGGCTCCTGCTACTGATGCTACTGAGGCTCCTGAAGCTCCTAAGGCTCCTGAGGCTCCTGCTACTGAAGCTACTGAGGCTCCTGAAGCTCCTAAGGCTCCTGAGGCTCCTACCTTCCCAACCATAACACTGTCTAGAGCCTCAAGGAGTCTTACGGTAAATAAATCCCTCGTAACTGATCGATTTGAGATAAACATTGAAATTATACTAACTGTACGACCCTTTGTGTGTGTGTGTGTGTGTGTGTGTGTGTGTGTGTGTGTGTGTGTGTGTGTGTGTGTGTGTGTGTGTGTGTGTGTGTGTGTGAGACAGACATTCACACACGCTCGTCATTAATTGATAACTCATGTTCTTTATGATGTCAAAAAATAAATAAAAAAGTGGATTTTTTTTTTGACAAGTTTGTGAAGATTGAGTCGAGGTTAATGTTCTTACCTTATAAGAGCTCATGGGTGAGGGTGGTGGGTGAGGGAGGGTGAGGGAGAGAGTGAGGGAGAGAGACAGGGAGAGAAAGTGAGAGAGTGGTGAGGGAGAGAGAGAGAGAGTGAGAGTGGTGAGGGAGAGAGAGAGGCCAGACTGCGGTATTTCTGTATGACCTCAGGACATTCACCTCCAAGGTCGTCTGTGATGTCGCCCACCCACCCCTGCCACCCATCCCCTGCCACCATCCCTGCCACCATCCTGCCCATCCCATCCCTGCCACCCATCCCTACCACCCATCCCTGCCACCCATCCTGTCACCCACCATCCCTGCCACCCATCCCTACCACCCATCCCACCCACCCATCCCTGCCACCCATCCTGTCACCCACCATCCCTGCCACCCATCCCTACCACCCATCCCTGCCACCCATCCCTGTTACCCCACCCACCACCCCTGCCACCCACCATCCCTGCCCACCCATCCCTGCCACCATCCTGTCACTCACCCATCCCTGCCACCCACATCTCTGCCACCCATCCCTGCCACCCATCCCTGTGCCCACCCCACCCCTGCCACCCATCCCCTGTTACTCACTCACCCCTACCACCCACCCACCCATCCCTGTTACCCACCTACCACCCATCCCTGTTACCCACCCTGCCACCCACCCACCTGCCACCCACCCACCCCTACCACCCACCTACCCCTGCCACCCACCCATCCCTGCCACACCATCCCTACCACCCCATCCTGCCACCCATCCCTGCCACCCATCCTGCCACCCATCCTGCCACCCATCCCTGCCACCCATCCTGCCACCCATCCCTGCCACCCCATCCCTGCCACCACATCCTGCCACCCACATCCCTGCCACCCATCCCTACCACCCATCCCTGCCACCCATCCCTGCCACCCCATCCCTGCCACCCATCCTGCCACCATCCCTGCACCACCCCATCCCTGCCCACCCATCCCTGCCACCATCCCCTGCCACCATCCTGCCACCATCCCTGCCACCCATCCCTGCCACCCATCCCTGCCACCCATCCCTGCCCACCCACCCAGCCCTGCCACCATCCTGCCACCCATCCTGCCATCCCTGCCACCCATCCCTGCCACCCATCCTGCCACCCATCCTGCCACCCATCCCTGCCACCCATCCCTGCACCACACCCTACATTTTCACCCACAACTCCCTTACCTACAGACACACACACACACTTAAACAAGAAGCAAACATCTCACCTCTTCCTCCCCCTCACCCCCTCACCCCTCCTCCCCCTCACCCCTTCCCCCTCACCCCCTTCACCCCTCCTCCCCCTCCCCCTCCCCCCTCACCCCCCTCACCCCCTCACCCCTCCCCTCCCCCTCACCCCTTCCCCCCCTCCACCCCCCCCCCTTCACCCCTCCTCCCCCTCTCCCCTCCCCCCCCTCCCCACCCCCTCCCCCACCCCCCCTCCACCCCTCCCTCCCCTCCCACCCCCTCCTCCCCTCACCCCCCTTCACCCCTCCCTCCCCCCTCACCCCTCCCCCCTCACCCCTCCCCCCCCCTCCCACCCCCCTCACCCCTCCTCCCCTCCCCCCTCCTCCCCCTCACCCCCTCCCTCCCCCCCTCTTCCCCTTCACCCCTCCCTCCCCCTCCCACCCCTCCCCCCCCCCCTCCCACCCCCCTCCCACCCCCTCACCCCCTTCACCCCTCCTCCCCCCTCCCCCCCTTCCCCACCCCTCCTCCCCCTCACCCCCCTCTTACCCCCTCACCCCCTCTCCCCTCACCCCTCTCCCCTCACCCCTCCTCCCCTCCACCCCTTCACCCCTCCTCCCCTCTTCCCTCCCCTCACCCCCTCACCCCCTCACCCCTTCACCCTCCTCCCCCCCTCACCCCCTTCACCCCTCCTCCCCCTCACCCCCTCACCCCCCTCACCCCCTCACCCCTCCTCCCCTCACCTCCTCCCCCTCACCCCCCCCTCTAAATGTGGCACCCCCCCCCTGTTATTGAGAACACAGTTTACAGTTCCAGTTGGGTAATTGTGTCTTGTTAAGTTATACAGCACGATATTAACACCTAAACTACCTCGTTATCCAGGACCTTTATTGGCACGGGGAGGAGATAGAGAAAAAGGAGGTGGTGGGAGAAAGTGAGGGAGGTAGTAGTGAGTGAGGGAAGTAGTGATGGTAAGTATGAGAGAATGTGAGGAGGTGGTGATGAGAAAGTGGTGAGCCGGTGGTGAGAGAGAGGTGAGGGAGCCAGTGAGTGGTGGGGAAGTGATGGTGGTGGTGGGAGAGAATGAGGGAGGTAGTGATTGAGTGTGGGAAGTGAGGTGTGGTGGTAGGGAGGTGGGAGAACAGTGGTGGTGAAATGTGGTGGTGGTGGTGGGAGAGAGGTGGGGGAGGTAGTGGTGAGGTGAGGTGGTGGTGGTGAGGAGATGGGGAGGTAGTGAGGTGGTGGGAGGTGGTGGTGGTGGTGAGGAGAGGTGGGGAGGTAGTGAGGTGGTGGGAGTGGGACAGGAGGTGGGAGGTGGTGGTGAGCAGGGTGTTGGTGGTGGGAGGTGGTGGTGGGGAGGTGGTGGTGAGGTCAGAGGAGGTGGTGGTGGGGAGAGGAATAGGATGATGGGGAGGTATGAGGAGGCTGGGAAGGCTGAGAAAGACTGAGGAGGACTGAGGAGGGGTCTTTGGCTCACAGATGTATGTTGTGTGCACCGCATAGAAAATGTTGGCCGGAGTTGGCTGACAGAGCGTGTAGGTCCCTGGAGGGTGGTGGAGATCGATTGTGGTAGTGGTGGTAGTGGTGGTAGTGGAGGTGTTCCTTATAAGCCGCTACATAAACCACACCACCACCACCACCACCATCACCACCACCACCACCACCATCACCACCACCACCACCACCACCACCACCACCACCACCACCACCACCACCACCACCACCACTAACACCACCACCACCACCACCACCACTACCACCACCACCACCACCACCACCACCACCACTACCACCACCACCACCACCACCA
The DNA here is from genome assembly GCF_018991925.1 of Homarus americanus. Taxonomy (NCBI): domain Eukaryota; kingdom Metazoa; phylum Arthropoda; class Malacostraca; order Decapoda; family Nephropidae; genus Homarus; species Homarus americanus. Next base: position 2,890,250 of record NW_024722701.1, on the reverse strand, counting down.
CCACCACTGAAGGACTCTGTTATGGATATAAATGACCTCAGATGGTCATTACAGTTGGGTCGTGGGTCCTGTTCTAGCTGACGATCTCTCCCTCCCCTCCCCTCCCTCCCCCTCCCTCCCTCCCTTCCTCCCCTCCCCAGGTGTGTGTGTGTGCAACAACCTCCTTCACCGCCACATGTTGCAGTAAGTTGCAGAAAGAGGTATTGCAACTGCGGTGACCATTAAAGAAGGGAGGAGGGGGGGTAATGATGGTGGTAGGTAGGTTGTGGTAGGTGGTCAAGGATGGTGGTAGGTAATGTTGTGGTAGGTGGTCAAGGATGGTGGTAGGTAGGTTGTGGTAGATGGTCAAGGATGGTGGTAGGTAGGTTGTGGTAGGTGGTCAAGGATGGTGGTAGGTAGGTTGTGGTAGGTGGTCAAGGATGGTGGATTCTTGTCAAAAATTGTGGTAGTTTACGGATTGTGGTTGAAAATGGTGGTACATATCGGATAGTGGTTAAAATGATCGTAGCTTGCGGATTGTGGTCAAGAATAATAGTGGTTCTTTACGGGTGAGTGTGTTTACGGTACCCTGGTGGTAATAATAGTGACACGTACACAAGCTCACGGCAAGCTACACCCAACCACAACTACCACCATCAACCACCATCCTCAACCACCACTTGCGCTGAGGTGAACAGAAAATATCCAGTAACTCCCTCACAAATGGTGTATGTGTGTATGTATGTATGTATGTATGTATGTATGTATGTATGTATGTATGTAGGGGTGAAATTCCAATCAGTTAAGAGAGATATAAGACCCTAAACACATATTAACATTATTAACATCAAAACACTAAAAAAAAACCTAACCTAACCAAACCTAACTGAAGGCTTTATATAGACAAATCCACCTGAGTTTACGAGAGCCTGAGAATGTGAGTGAACGTGTACAATTTCAGGTGTAAATTTTCGTTGATTACAGGTACTTAGTGTGTGTGTGTGGGGGGGGGATGATATGACAGAGAGAGAGAGAGAGAGAGAGAGAGAGAGAGAGAGGGAGTGAGAGAGAGAGTGAGTGAGAGAAAGAGAGAGTTACTTTTACCGGTAGAGCAGTCAGGAGGTGACCACTTCCCCTGGTGACTGAGCGTAGCGTCATCACGAGATACAGCAAGTGTGAAGGAGGACCACTGCTCCCTGTTGTCATGAAAATCACTCATCCTTTTCCTATGACACTCACGCACTGTATGTGGGCGTGAGGGGGGAGGAGGGCGTGTGGAGGGAGGTGTGGGGGTATGGGGGAGGGTGTAGGCGTGAGGGGGAGGTGGGGGTCAGGTGAAGGAATGAAGGAGCATGAAGGGGTTGACCAGGAGGGAGGGAGGGAGGTGAGGTAGTAGGATGGACAAGAGACGGGGAGGGTGAAGGAGGGTGAGACAGGCAGGTAGCAGGAGGGAAGGAAGGAGGTGGGGGGTAGAGGGGTCCGAGAAGGAGGGTGAAGAAGTAGAGAGGGAGGGTGAGGAAGGGTGAAGGAGGGCGAGACAGGCAGGTAGAGGGAGGGTGGAAGGTGAGGTAGTAGAGGGGGAGGAGGGGGAGGGAGGCGAGAGAGAGGGGGGGAGAAGAAGCGGTGTTCAGGACTAGAGACGCAGTGAGTGGCTGGCCGCTGGGCGAGTAGGATGCTGGCATTACTGCTCCTGTTATTGTGGAGTGCCGCTGGTATGTGGCGCCCGCTTATCCACCCTTTGCCTCTTCCACATGTTCTGAGGACCTTACAGTGCCTCTTCCACATGTTCTGAGGACCTTACAGTGCCTCTTCCACATGTTCTGAGGACCTTACAGTGCCTCTTCCACATGTTCTGAGGACCTTACAGTGCCTCTTCCACATGTTCTGAGGACCTTACAGTGCCCCTTCCACATGTTCTGAGGACCTTACAGTGCCTCTTCCACATGGTTTATGGAGTTACAGTGCTTCTTCCACATGTTGTGTACAATGACGTCTTGGTATGGTGTTTATAGTGTTACCAATGCGTGATGTTTACAGTGTTACCAATGCGTGATGTTTACAGTGTTACCAATGCGTGATGTTTACAGTGTTACCAATGCGTGATGTTTACAGTGTTACCAATGCGTGATGTTTACAGTGTTACCAATGCGTGATGTTTACAGTGTTACCAATGCGTGATGTTTACAGTGTTACCAGTACGTGATGTTTACAGTGTTACCAGTACGTGATGTTTACAGTGTTACCAGTACGTGATGTTTATAGTGTTACCAGTACGTGATGTTTATAGTGTTACCAGTACGTGATGTTTACAGTGTTACCAGTACGTGATGTTTACAGTGTTACCAGTACGTGATGTTTACAGTGTTACCAGTACGTGATGTTTACAGTGTTACCAGTACGTGATGTTTACAGTGTTACCAGTACGTGATGTTTACAGTGTTACCAGTACGTGATGTTTACAGTGTTACCAGTACGTGATGTTTACAGTGTTACCAGTACGTGATGTTTACTGTGTTGCCAGTACGTGATGTTTACAGTGTTACCAGTACGTGAGGCTTCTGAGAAAAGTTAAGGCTCATGGTATCAAGGGGAAAGTTTTAAATTGGATAAAATCATGGCTCACCGAGAGAGCACAGAGGGTCACCGTAGATGGTGTTAAATCTGAGTGGGGCTGTGTAACCAGTGGGGTTCCCCAGGGGTCAGTACTAGGCCCACTCTTGTTCATAATCTACATAAACGATCTAGAGACTGGGATCAGCAATACCATAAGCAAGTTTGCGGATGACACCAAAATAGGGCGGCAGATTAATTCAGGGCAGGATGCAAATGCACTACAGGGGGCTTTAAATAAACTGCAGGAGTGGTCAGAAAAATGGCAAATGAAATTCAACACAAGCAAGTGCAGCGTACTTAATATTGGAAGATTAATTCTGTCAATGTATACAGCCTTAACAACATCAACCTAGAGAAGTCGACTTGTGAAAGAGACTTAGGGGTATTTGTAAGCCCGGACCTACGGCCTAGAAAACAGTGCGTTAATGTTCGAAATAAGGCAAACAGAGTATTAGGTTTTATATCTAGAAGTGTAAGTAATCAGAGTGCAGAGATCTTATTGCAACTATATCTTGCGCTAGTCAGGCCGCACCTCGATTATGCGGTTCAGTTCTGGTGCCCCTATTATAGAATGGATATAAATTCACTGGAGTCGGTGCAGCGAAGAATGACGAAAACGATTCCGTGACTTAGAAACCTTCCATATCAAGATAGGTTAAAGAACCTAAACTTGCATTCCCTAGAAAGACGAAGAGTGTGGGGAGATATGATAGAAGTATTTAAGTGGGTGAAAGGAATCAATAAAGGAGACATAGATAAAGTTCTTATAATATCCGAGCAGGATAGGACTCGTAGCAACGGATTTAAGTTGGATAAGTTTAGGTTTAGGAGGGAGATAGGAAGGAACTGGTTCACAAATAGGGTGGTGGACGAGTGGAACAAGCTTAGCAATTTTGTAGTAAGTGCTGGAACGCTGGAGAGTTTTAAAAGGAGGCTGGATAGATTCATGGATGATAGAGAGTGGTAGTAACTCTCGACAGGAGCTGCCATGCACAGGCCAACCGGCCTATTGCAGACTCCTTATTTTCTTATGATATTGTGTTACCAGTACGTGATGTTTACAGTGTTACCAATACGTGATGTTTACAGTGTTACCAGTACGTGATGTTTACAGTGTTACCAGTACGTGATGTTATTTTATAGTGTGTGTGTGTGTGTGTGTGTGGTCAGTACAGCTAGTGCCTGGACGGACAGTACTTACGGCTAAACATGGACTTGTATATACTGTAGTTAACGGCGTGTGTGTGTCTAACTCTCTCTCTCTCTCTCTCTCATTCACCAAGACGTGGCTGGCTTTCAGTTTACAAGCATCACATGACCATACCAGCTGTCAGTCTAAGAAGTGACAGCGAGCGCCACCAACAACTAACTTTGAGTGGCACCTTTGGCACTTGAGGGGGGGTGGGGTCTGAGTGAGGGAGGGGGCCTGGGTGTGGGAGGGGGCCTGGGTGTGGGAGGGGGAGATGGGGGGGGGGAAATCGCTAAGTTGTGACAGCGGGTATGAAAACGTCTCTCATTCCTGTCAACCATTCCTCACTTTCCTCCCTCTCCATTCCTCACTTTCCTCCTCTCCCTTCCCCTCTCCCTCCCTTCTGCATTCTGTTCTCCTTTTCCTTCTCCCTCCCCTCCTTAGTTCTTCTACCTCTCCTGTTCATTCTCATCCTTCCTCTTCCTTTCTCCCCTTCTCCCCTTTCTCTTCCTCACCCCTTCCCCTTTCACCGTTGCGAAGGTTAGAAGGGCACCAAAACGATGAGCAAATTGCCCAGACAGACAGACAGACAGACAGTCCTCGTGAGCTAGACAGGAAGACAACAAACAGACACTCACAAGGCGCTTTGTGTGTGTGTGTGTGTGTGTGTGTGTGTGTGTGTGTGTGTGTGTGTGTGTGTGTGTGTGTGTGCTGATCGACCTATTATAACAGCAGCCATCAGACCTTTGATTGATGGGAAGAGGGGGGTGGAGAAGAGAGAGTTAGAGAGAGTTAGGGGGTGGGAGAGAGAGAGTTAGAGAGGGAGGTAATCGTGTGTGTGACTGCCTTTCCTCCTTCTCCCCTTCCCCCCTCCACTTCAATCCTTCCTCCCCTTCCCCCCCTCCTCCGCTTCCCTCTCGTAACAACTTTCTCTCTCATTACGACTCCCCAGCCTTGTCGTGGGAGTCGTACCTGTGACTTGCTGTGATAATGTGTGTACAGCCTCGCTATAGTGGTGTTTGTACGACGTCGCCATGGTGATGTTTGTACGACGTCGCCATGGTGATGTTTGGCCTAACGTCGCCATGGTGATGTTTGTACGACGTCGCTATGGTGATGTTTGTACGACGTCGCTTCATGGTGTTTGTACGACGTCGCCATGGTGATGTTTGCGACGTCGCCATGGTGATGTGTTTGTACGACGTCGCTGGTGATGTTTATACGACGTCGCCATGGTGATGTTTGTACGACGTCGCCATGGTGATGTTTCTTCTGACGTCGCCATGGTGATGTTTGTACGACGTCGCCATGGTGATGTTTGTACGACGTCGCCATAGTGATGATGTGTGTACGACGTCGCCATGGTGATGTTTTAGCGACGTCGCCATGGTGATGTTTGTACGACGTCGCTATGGTGATGTTTGTACGACGTCGCCATGGTGATGTTTGTACGACGTCGCCATGGTGATGTTTGTACGACGTCGCCATGGTGATGTTTGTACGACGTCGCCATGGTGATGTTTGTACGACGTCGCCATGGTGATGTTTGTGACGTCGCCATGGTGATGTTTGTACGACGTCGCTATGGTGATGTTTGTACGACGTCGCCATGGTGATGTTTGTACGACGTCGCCATGGTGATGTTTGTACGACGTCGCCATGGTGATGTACGACGTCGTCTGGTGATGTTTGCGACGTCGCCATGGTGATGTTTGTACGACGTCGCCATGGTGATGTTTGTACGACGTCGCCATGGTGATGTTTGTGCGACGTCGCCATGGTGATGTTTAATACGACGTCGCTATGGTGATGTTTGTACGACGTCGCCATGGTGATGTTTGTGCCGTCGCCTGTGATTTGCGTGCTGTTTGTACGACGTCGCCATGGTGATGTTTTACGTCGCCTGGTGATGTTTGTACGACGTCGCCATTGATGTTTGTACGACGTCGCCATGGTGATGTTTGCTGACGTCGCTATGGTGATGTTTGTACGACGTCGCTATGGTGATGTTTGCGACGTCGCCATGGTGATGTTTGTACGACGTCGCTATGGTGATGTTTGTGCGACGTCGCTCTGGTGATGTTTGTGACGTCGCTGGTGATGTTTGTGCGACGTCGCCATGGTGATGTTTGTACGACGTCGCCATGGTGATGTTTGTACGACGTCGCTATGGTGATGTTTGTATGACGTCGCTATGGTGATGTTTGGTACGACGTCGCCATGGTGATGTTTGCGACGTCGCCATGGTGATGTTTGTACGACGTCGCCATGGTGATGTTTGTACGACGTCGCCATGGTGATGTTTGTACGACGTCGTATGGTGATGTTTGTACGACGTCGCCATGGTGATGTTTGTACGACGTCGCCATGGTGATGTTTTTGTGACGTCGCTCTGGTGATGTTTGTAGCGACGTCGCCATGGTGATGTTTGTACGACGTCGCAGGTGATGTTTGATGACGTCGCCATGGTGATGTTTGTACGACGTCGCCATGGTGATGTTTGTACGACGTCGCCGTGGTGATGTTTATACGACGTCGCTATGGTGATGTTTGCACGACGTCGCCATGGTGATGTTGTACGACGTCGCCATGGTGATGTTGTACGACGTCGCCATGGTGATGTTTGTACGACGTCGCCATGGTGATGTTTAACGACGTCGCCATGGTGATGTTTGTACGACGTCGCCATGGTGATGTGTTACGACGTCGCCATGGTGATGTTTGATGCCTGTGATGTTTGTACGACGTCGCCATGGTGATGTTTGTACGACGTCGCCATGGTGATGTTTGTACGACGTCGCCATGGTGTTTGTACGACGTCGCCATGGTGATGTTTGCGACGTCGCCATGGTGATGTTTGTACGACGTCGCTATGGTGATGTTTGTACGACGTCGCCATGGTGATGTTTGTACGACGTCGCCATGGTGATGTTTTGTCGACGTCGCCATGGATGTTTGTGACGTCGCCTGGTGATGTTTAACCGACGTCGCCATGGTGATGTTGTACGACGTCGCTATGGTATTTGACGACGTCGCATGGTGATGTTTGTACGACGTCGCCATGGTGATGTTTATACGACGTCGCCATGGTGATGTTTGTACGACGTCGCCATGGTGATGTTTGTACGACGTCGCCATGGTGATGTTTGTACGACGTCGCCATGGTGATGGTACGACGTCGCCATGGTGATGTTTGTACGACGTCGCCATGGTGATGTTTGTACTGACGTCGCCATGGTGATGTTTGTACGACGTCGCCATGGTGATGTTTGTACGACGTCGCCATGGTGATGTTTGTACGACGTCGCCATGGTGATGTTTGTACGATCGCCATGGTGATGTTTGTACGACGTCGCCATGGTGATGTTTGTGACGTCGCCATGGTGATGTTTGTCGACGTCGCCATGGTGATGTTTGTACGACGTCGCTATGGTGATGTTTGTACGACGTCGCCATGGTGATGTTTCGACGACGTCATGGTGATGTTTGTACGACGTCGCCATGGTGATGTTTGTACGACGCCTGGTGTGTTTGTACGACGTCGCCATGGTGATGTTTGCGTCGCTATGGTGATGTTTGTAGACGTCGCCATGGTGATGTTTGTACGACGTCGCCATGGTGATGTTTGTACGACGTCGCCATGGTGATGTTTGTACGACGTCGCTATGGTGATGTTTGTACGACGTCGCTATGGTGATGTTTGTACGACGTCGCCATGGTGATGTTTGTACGACGTCGCCATGGTGATGTTTGTACGACGTCGCTATGGTGATGTTTGTACGACGTCGCCATGGTGATGTTTGTACGACGTCGCTCTGGTGATGTTTGTACGACGTCGCCATGGTGATGTTTGTACGACGTCGCCATGGTGATGTTTTGTACGACGTCGATATGGTGATGTTTGGCGTCGCTATGGTGATGTTTGGCGTCGCCAGTGGTGTTTGTACGACGTCGCCATGGTGATGTTTGTACAACGTCGCCATGGTGATGTTTGTACGACGCGTCGATATGGTGATGTTTGTACGACGTCGCCATGGTGATGTTTGTACGACGTCGCCATGGTGATGTTTGTACGACGTCGCCATGGTGATGTTTGTACGACGTCGCCATGGTGATGTTTATGCGACGTCGCCATGGTGATGTTTGTACGACGTCGCCATGGTGATGTTTGTACGACGTCGCCATGGTGATGTTTGTCTGACGTCGCCATGGTGATGTTTGTGCGACGTCGCCATGGTGATGTTTGTAGACGTCGCCATGGTGATGTTTATGCGACGTCGCCATGGTGATGTTTGTACGACGTCGTATGGTGATGTTTGTACGACGTCGCCATGGTGATGTTTACGACGTCGCCATGGTGACGTTGTATGACGGTAGGTGGATGGTGGGCGGCGGTCAGCAGTTGTAGAGGCCCGTTGATGGTGAGGTGGGGTAAGTTCCGTTCAGCCGTTCAGTTTTAGGTGAAGGTCCAGCGGTGTCACCAATAATTAATCTCAAGGTGAACGTAGGCGGCGTTCTTGACCAGCTATGAGATCCGTTCAGCGTTCACCAAGTCTTTGTCTGTTACGTTATTTCCCGTAAGGTGAGGGGGAGGGGGAGGTTGAGGGAGGGAGGTTAGGTTAGGTTGGTGGAGGGGGAGAGAATGTGGGGAGGGGAGAGGAGGAGGAAGGGGAGAGAATAGGAGGAAAACAGGGGGAGGAGGAGGAGGAGGTCAGCTAGTCGGTGGTACTCCTCCCCCTCCCCCTCCTCCCTCCTCCCTCCCTCCCCTCCTCCCCACCCTTCTCTCACCTCTCACTTTCCTCCCACCTTCTCTCACCTCTCTCCACTCCCTCTTTCTCTCACCTCTCACTTACCCTCTCCTCCTTCTCTCCTCTCACTTCCACTCTCATCCTTCTCTCCTCTCACTTACCCTCTCCATCCTTCTCTCACCTCTCCCACCCTCTCCTCCTTCTCTCACTCCTACTTCCCTCTCCTCCTCTCTCCTCTCACTTACCACTCTCCATCCTTCTCCACCTCTCCTTACCCTCTCCCTCCTTCTCTCACCTCTCACTTACCACTCTCCCTCCTTCTCTCCTCTACCACCACTCTCCATCCTTCTCTCACCTCTCACTTACCACTCTCCATCCTTCTCTCACCTCTCACCTACCACTCTCCCTCCTTCTCTCACCTCTCACTTACCACTCTCCCTCCTTCTCTCACCTCTCACTTACCCTCTCCTCCTTCTCTCTCTCACCCATCTCCTCCTTCTTCTCTCTTACCCTCCCTCTTCTTCACCTCTCACTTACCCTCCTCCTTCTCTCACCTCTCCCCACCCTCTCCCTCCTTCTCTCACCTCTCACCTCTCCTCTCTCCCCTCCTTCACCACCACTCCCTTCTCTCACCTCTCACCCCCCTCTCCTCCTTCTCACCTCTCACTTACCACTCTCCCTTCTCTCACCTCCCCTCCTCACCCTCTCACCTCTCCTCTCCCTCCCTCCTTCCCCACCACTCTCCCTCCTTCTCACCTCTCCTTACCACTCTCCCTCCTTCTCTCACCTCTCACCTCTCACTCTCCCTCCTTCTCTCACCTCTCACCTCTCACTCTCCCTCCTTCACTTACCACTCTCCCTCCTTCTCTCACCTCTCACTTACCACTCTCCCTCCTTCTCTCACCTCTCACTCTCCCTCCTTCTCTCACCTCTCACTCCTTCGTTACTCCTTCTCAAACGTGTTGATGTTCTCTTCTCCTGCCTGACTCTGGTGATGATGTGGCTCTGTGTGTTGGCGAGGTGTGGTTAGATGTGACTTAGTGTGACACCATATTCGGTGAGAGGTTAGGCACGGGAGGTGGTGGTGATGATGAGTGTTGGAGGTGGTGGTGGTGAGTGTTGGAGGTGGTGGTGGTAAGTGTTGGAGGTGGTGGTGGTGGAGGTGTTGGTGGCCACAGCTGGTTATGAGAGCAGCATCACCACCTGTACACCCGCCTGTCCACAGCTGGTTCACCTGCCGTCTTGTACTCCTCCAAAGACCCACTTCCGGCCATCTCCACCACACCTGTACTTGTTGGAGACGTCCCGGAGTGGCGGAGGGAAGAGGGAGGGTGATGGAGAGTGTTGTTAGTGTGAGGTGGAGGGAGGGATGGAGGTGCTTGTGAGGTGGAGGGAGGGATGGAGAGTGTTGTTAGTGTGAGGTGGAGGGAGGGAGGGAGGGAAGGAGGGAGCCACGTACCCACAAGGACAACTGCTAACTGTTGGCATCCAGACAGGCGGAACCGTAAGCCCGATGGTTGTGTTGAATATTATTATTATTATTATGGTGTTAGTGGTGCAGCAGTGAGTGTGTTGAGGCTGTGTGGGGTGTGGTGAGGGTGTTTTGGGTGTGTTGAGGGTGTGTGGTAAGGGTGTGCATAGGTGTGGTATAACCTAACCTAACCAAACCTAGCCAAGAGGTTAAATAAGCTAACACAGTATAAGGTTGAGAGCTTTCAAAATTACCTGTGCATTACTGACCACAAAACCCTGATTAATTAGGGACACAAGTAGGCTGTGGCCCCCCCTTTCCTCCACCTCCCACCTTCTGGACCGTTGTTTTGACCCCCCTCCCCCCAGACCATCTCAGAGCCCTTTAGGGTGGTGGCGTATACCCCCCTTCTGATCACTCACGCCACGCTGTCTCAGAACACAGTCGAGAGTAATGCAGCATGAGTGGTGGTGGTGGAGGTGGTGGTGGAGGTGGTAGTGGTGGAGGTGGTGGTAGTGGTGAGGTGGTGGTAGTGGTGGAGGTGGTGAAAGTGAATGAGGTAGTAGTGGTGGTGAAGTAGTGGTGGTGGTGGTGGCCATGGGGTGGTAGTGGTGTGGTGGTAGTGGTGGTGGTGGTGGCAGTGGTGGTAGTAGTGGTGGTGGTGGTAGTAGTGGTGGTAGTGGTGGTGGTGGTAGTAGCGGTGGTAGTGGTGGTGTGTTTACTGGATGTCGCGGGTGTTATGAGGAGGTTCTCTTATTTCTTCCTCTTCCTCTTCTTTATCCTCCTCTCTTTCGTCTTTCCTCTTCTTCATCCTTATCTTTCTACTTCGTTTCCTCCTCCTCCTCCTCTTTCTCTTCTGTTCCTGCCACCTCCTTCCTTCCTTCCTCCACTTCCTTCTCTCGTTCCCTATAACCTGTACCCTTACAGTGCATGGTGTGGTGTCTATAGTGTATTGGATGGTGTAGTGGATGTAGTGTAGTGACTGGTATACTGGGTGTGGTGTGATGGGGTGTAGTGTGTTGGGTGTGGTGTGAGGGAGGTGATGGGGTGGTGAGGGAGGTGATGGGGGGGGTGAGGGAGGAAGGTAAACACAGTCAGGGCGTAGCCAGGAAGGTGAGACAATTAGGGCGGGGACACGTGAGCTTCAGGAGGGCGTGGGCGGGGACCAGGACGTAAGCCTCAGGTGGGCGTGAGACTCGAGGATTAGGTGGGCGTGAGACGTGGGGTTCAGGTGGGTGTGAGACTCGAGGTTCAGGTGGGCGTGAGACGTGGGGTTCAGGTGGGTGTGAGACTCGAGGTTCAGGTGGGCGTGAGATGTGGGTTTCAGGGGGGCGTGAGACGGGAGGTTCAAGAGGGCGTGGCAGGTAAGGGGAGGGCGTGGCTCTTCGGTACCCAAAAATGAGGGGCAGGGCGAAACCTTGAGGACACCGTATCATGCAGAGTGGCGCCAGGGGGGTGAGGGAGGGGGTGGAGTGAGGGAGGAGGGAGGGGGAAGGTGAGGGAGGTGAGCGAGGAGGGGGTTGAGGGAGGAGGTAGACAGTCTTTTATCTGTCCTGAACGTCCTGAACACACACACACACACACACACACACACACACACACACACACTGATGTCCTCACGTACACACGGAAACACCTCAAGATTTACCCAGTATGTGTACCAGTCCCGGGAAGATACGGCCTTTGTCTCACGTGTGAGATGTTCTTACCTCACCTAACCTAACCTAATCTAACTTAATCTAATCCTAACCAAACCTAACTAAACTTTACGAGGTTTTCTCTCACTACCTCCTTCACTTACCTCACCTCTCACCTCCAGATGGCCTCTCTTTGAATCTTGTCTCCTCCTCCTCCTCCTCCTCCTCCTCCTCCTCCTCCTCCTCTTCTCCCTTCTCATGCTGACGTCCATTTATTTTTGTCTTTGTTTTTCATCCACTTTCTTTTATCTTCTTGTTCTTTTCTCTTCCTCCTCCCTTCCTTCCCTCCCTCCCTCCCTTTTCCCGTTATGTCTTTCAACTACTATCACCCGACGCCTATCTATCACCCGACGCCTATCACCTAACATCACCCCTCCTCAATGCCCACTGTGCCCCCCCTGCAGCTCGGGGTATCCTTCAGGAGCGTCGTTGCCCGGGCGTGTGGACCTTAACGCTCCTATAATGGAAATACACGTCCTGGCGTCCTGGGTATAGAGAGAGGAAATGCCCGGCTCCTTCCTACCATCCCTCCCTCATTCCCCATCCTGCTCCCTACCCACCCCATCCTGCTCCTCCCTGCCCCTATCCCAACTCCCTACCCTGCCCTCTACCCCGCCCCTGACATGATTACTATGACTTCACGACACACACACACACATACCTCTCTCTCTCTCTCTCTCTCATATATCCATAAGAACACACATAAGGTTGATGAGGCAGGTTAGTGAGGAGGGGCTGGGTGGGAGTGGGTGGCAGCTGGGTGGGAGTGGGTGGCAGCTGGGTGGGAGTGTGGTGGCGGCTGGGTGGGAGTGTGGTGGCGGCTGGGTGGGAGTGTGGGTGGCAGCTGGGTGGTGGCTGGGTGGCGGGGATTTGTGGTGACCTTCCGATACCGCCCTTGCTGGAGGCGGTCTGCTCCCTACCCTACCCGGTGCACTGCTGGGCGTGGTGTATAGGTAGGCGTAATGTGAGGCTAGAGTGCACCTGTACCACCAACAGTGCACAATAACGCAGTGTGGGGTCAGTCTTGTGTGCACCCTGGGTCATATTTCTGTATTCATTACACCATATGTGCACGTTAACCTATGTGCTGTGTCATTCCGCGTGTCATATGTGCGTGTCATGTGCGTATATGATTTTGTGTACGTGTGTGTCATGTGTACTTGTGTAATCTCTTGGGTGACATGTGCGTGTTCTGTGGGTGCTTGTGTCATTTCGTGTGCGTACGTGTGCGTGTCATGTGTACTTGTGTCATCCAGTGTGCACATGCTATTCTGTGTACATAAGTGTCATCCCGGGAAAATATATAAGTATGTACGTGTGTGTGTGTGTGTGTGTGTGTGTGTACATCAGTTTGTGGGCCGCTGAACCGCACAGTGAGAGCGTCAGGTGTACAACGGTGTCAACATCTGCAGGTGTGTGTGTGTGTGTATTGAGTGTGTTTTGAGTGTGTGAGGGAGGAGGGGGGTCGTCGCTTTTTACTCCCCCCTCCCCCCATAAAGAAGGAGGGGACAAAGGAGGAGGGGGAGGGGGAAGGAAGGGGGTTGTATCTTCCCTTGACAAGTAGATGAATCACCAGGTAATCTATGTCATAAAGCTCAGGTAATTATGCTAGATATGTGTGTATACCTGTGGATAATTACTATGTCTTACGGAGTTGTCAAAGGCAGGTGTGTGGTTACGCTTGGTGCTTGTCAGTCATACATTCTGTAATTTGAATATCTTGTCTCTGCTCACACACACACACGCGACTACCCATTCCTGCTAATCACTGCTGGAAAACCTTGATATTACGGACCCCTGAACAGTGAGTACAGTGCTTTAGACATCCCGTGACAGTGAAGTATCAGGGAGGTTGCCACACCTACCCACACAGCGTGATGGGGACCCGCAAATATCCACCTCCTGTCACTCTTCTCTCCCATATCTACGAACCCTGGGACTCATGAGCTCGTGAATCCGAGACACCACTCATTGTTGGGGTCTATGGATGGTGGAACTGTGTGGTGTCTCGGATTCATGGGTTCATGAGTCCCAGGGTTCGTGAATGGGAGAGAGAGGGCAGGACATATTCTTTTGGTAGGAGGAGGAGAAGGAAGAGAAGGGGGAAAAGGAAGAGAAAGAGGAGGAGGAGGAAGAGGAGGAAAAGGAGAAAGAAGACGAGGAGGAAGAGGAGGAAAAGGAGAAAGAGGAGGAGGAGGAGGAGGAGGGAAAGTTGAGGTTTCCTAAGTGTTGCTGAGTGAGTTTCTCTTTCTGTTGGAGGCCGCTGTCTTAACCAACCTGCTGTGGTGGTAGTAGTGATGGTGGTAGCTGTGGTGGTGGTAATGGAGATGGTGAGGGTGATATCTGATTAGGGTAGTAGTAGTGATAAGGGTGGTGCTAGTAGTAGTAGTGGTGGTATTGATGGTATTCATGGTATTAAGAGTCATGGACGCCGATCAATACCAGTACCAGGGTTGTGGTACTCTCAAACACACGAGACCCAAAAATACCACATACCAATACCACAGGTCATGACTCCTTCACAAATACCATTTACCCACCTTCTTGTACTCCCCCACTGTAACACTTCCTATAAGCTGTTCTGCCACACACACACACACACACACTGGGTATCAGATGTGGTGGGAGGCCTTGACTTTTGCGAGGCAGTGTCGTAATCCTGCGCCACTGTCCGAATCACTCACCTCTCACCGACTACCGCAGCTGTGGAGGAGGTGCTGGGAGTGTGCTAGGTGCTGCGAGATGTGTTGCTGGGCCAGGGATGTGTCACAGGAGGAGATATTGATACTTGAAGATGTGTTTCTAGGCCAGAGATACGCCACAGAAGACATTCCTATAGTTTATAATATCCCTAATTAAACCCTGATAATAAACCATTCATCAACAAATATTAAACCACACTATGACATTTCTTAAACCAAATTACTAAACCAGGTGTTTCTTTCTGCACAGGTACACGACTGGGGCCGGAGCGAGGAGGAACTGGTCTTGGCTTGGTTACGGGTAGGTCCAGTCTGCTACAATTATCATATATATACCAAGGTTATGTAAGAGCGTGTGTGGACGGCGGCCTCAGGTTGAGTTGGGTACCCCGATCGTCATTTGTTTGTCGCGATCACCTGAGGATTTGCTTCTTTCCAGCTTATATTCGCTACCCAAGCTTATTGTACTTGAGGATTAGGTACCCCAGCTTCTTTTACCTGGAGTTTGTTGGGGGTATTCAGAACACTTACAAAACACTTAATAACTTATCAGGTCATACCACTTAACATTACTTCACTTTGTAGAGTCTATAGTGAGTATCCAGTAAAGTAACAGTGTCTTAAGTGTGGGACAGTCGAGACACTTATAAAAGTTCTCTGGGATTAAAACCACACTTTTCACTACAGGGCTTAAGTGATCACTCCCCAGTGCACCGTTGAAATCCCAAGTTGCTGTGTAAGTGTTGCACGCACACACACACACACACACACACACACACACACACACACACGCACACACACACACACACACACACACACACACACACACACACACACACACACACACACACACACACACACACACACACACACACACACACACACACACACACACACACACACTAAACACACACACACACACACACACACACACACACACACACACACACACACACACACACCTAATGAACGTCTGTTGTTTTTCTGTCATTTTGTTTTTTATCTTTCATCTTCTAATCTCTCTTTCTTTCTCTTTTTCTTTGATTTCAGTCGCTCTGTTCTTTCTTTTCATTTTATTTTCCTCTTCCTGTTTGTCTCTCTTCTCTCTCTCTCTCTCTCTCTCTCTCTAATATACACAAATGAGACAGGGATCCGGCTCACCCTTGCAGGACTCCCCAGCGTCAGGTACCGGAAAGTTGTAATTACAGGAGAACCATCAGTACACGTCCTCTATCTCGTGAATTGTACTGGGAATAACCTCTTCTTCCCTTCTCCCATCATCCCTCCCCTCCCCATCACCCCCTAGAATGAGTTAATCACCCCATCTCCCCAAGGCTTTCCACCCATTGCCTCTCCTTTAAGTACAGGTTACGTAAGGCCTAAGGGGGGAGTTAATTACCCCTTCACCTGGCTGTGTTTACCTAGCGTGCAGCGAGTCCTTAACACGATCCCTTCCCTCAGTCCCTTTCTCCCTTCCCCCTCCCTCACCCACCCCTTCCCTCCCTCTCTCTCTCGTCTTCCTTCTCACCCGTCTCTTCCACCTGCTGTTAATGTCTTATGAGAAATGTCTTCCTGGATAATTTCTCATAGTTCTGCAACTCTCGGTAATTCGATTTTAATGGTAGTGAAGATATGGTAGGGTAGGGTAACACACACACACACATAGGTGATATTCGCAGCACCAAACACCGATCCAACAATATATTACGTGTGGGAAGCTGTGGCCGTCACACTCTCCTCCTACACCCTGCTCCTACATCCTCCTCCAACACCCTGCTCCTACACCCTCCTCCAACACCCTGCTCCTACACCCTCCTCCAACACCCTGCTCCTACACCCTCCTACATCACCCTGCTCCACATCCTCCTCCTACACCCTGCTCCTACACTCTCCTCCTACACCCTGCTCCTACATCCTCCTCCAACACCCTGCTCCTACACCCTCCTCCAACACCCTGCTCCTACACCCTCCTCCAACACCCTGCTCCTACACCCTCCTACATCACCAACTTAACTTCCTAATAACTAGATATACCGATTAAATTTTCTTAATTATAAATATCTTCACTTGTAAATTAATAATTTCCAAATTTCGAAATATAGGAAATTAATAGTTTTGGAACCTTTTCACAATGAAGATGGAGTACGTGTCGCCTCTCGCGGCCAGAGACGAAAACAGTCAAATGGCCACCGAGTAACTGTACTCACACACTCGCTCTGTGCAGTTAATTGTACAGATTCTCGAAGATAACAACCACGATAGATTTATTTTTATCCAGGGGGAAAGGAAAACATAGTGATGAGAAAAACAAACATTTATGGGGTTTTCTTTATGTTATTATTGTTCTATGTTATTGGGATGAAGAACAACATACTGTACACACATACATAGGATCTATAACAGGTGCAATGGGGATTTAACTGAAACTTTAAATTATGTGGCTGTGTTTACAACTTTACACCCTTTAGCACTAGGGGCGCTGATGTCTGTTATTAAGATCCTCTAGTACTACTGTCTGTCTTGTTTAGTCTATTACATCAGTGTATTAGTTGAAGTGGAGTAGTGTGTATGATTATTTATCTCCCAGGTCCCCAGTGTGTGTGTGGCCAGCAAGACCCAGACGCGACCAGCCAGTACTGTTAGCTTGTGGTGATCATGACCAACTAGTGTTATTATCCCATCAACAAGCAAAAACAGTTCCTTGTCTTATTTGTATATACGAGTGTGTTTACAAATACAGTGACGTTATGACTTCACGCGTCACGGAGTACGTTCATGGGAGGATAATTTTGTTATTTTTATACTTTCTGCCAATTATAACTGGAGATCCCTCGCTATGTGTGTCAGTGGAGAGGGTGTAGTGAACATTTAACGCCGAGCTGACAGATTTCACTCCGTACTAGTGTCTGGTGTTTGTAAACATTCACTTGTGTTTAAAGGTTTCACTGGTCAGAGCCTTGATGACCAACAGCGATTAAAGCAAGTGATAGTAGATGGGACCTGCCGTCATGCAGGGTGACTGACTGACTGGTGATAGCTACATGAACACCAGTAGGTAGATGGGACCTGCCGTCATGCAGGGTGGCTGACTGACTGGTGATAGCTACATGAACACCAGTAGGTAGATGGGACCTGGCGTCATGCAGGGTGACTGACTGACTGGTGATAGCTACATGAACACCGGTAGGTAGATGGGACCTGGCGTCATGCAGGGTGGCTGACTGACTGGTGATAGCTACATGAACACCAGTAGGTAGATGGGACCTGGCGTCATGCAGGGTGACTGACTGACTGGTGATAGCTACGTGAACACCAGTAGGTAGATGGGACCTGGCGTCATGCAGGGTGACTGACTGACTGGTGATAGCTACATGAACACCAGTAGGTAGATGGGGCCTGGCGTCAAGCAGGGTGGCTGACTGACTGATGATAGCTACATGAACACCAGTAGGTATATGGGGCCTGGCGTCATGCAGGGTGGCTGACTGACTGATGATAGCAACATAAAAGCCAGTTGGTAGATGGGGCCTGTGGCGTCATGCAGGGTGACTAGTAATAGCCTCACCAGTATGTGTTGAAACGTTCAGATGAGGGAGACAGTGACTGGCGAAGGTGTGTTCCGTGACCAGACGAAGCTGCTCCCTCCCTCCCTCCTGCTGGCGTCAGATGTCACGCTGGTCGATCAGGACCCGAGGTAAAATTTCAGTGTTTAGAAATATGACATCCGGAGAAAGTGTTTATCTTTACTCTGTACTTGATGAACTTAGAACACTTGTTTAAAGACGTTAGTTGGTACAGTGATGCATTATAACACAAACTACAACACTGCTTAAAGACCCGAGTTGTTGAAGCTTTGTTAGAATTATATATAGTATAATAATAACATCAGATCAACGCTGCTTTCACTGATATAACCAGCAGTGTGTGTGTGTGTGTGTGTGTGTGTGTGTGTGTGTGTGTGTGTGTGTGTGTGTGCGTGTGTGTGTGTGTGTGTGTGTGTGTGTCTCGCTCGGCTTCACACGTCCACTCAACCCATTACTATCAGGCCAGAAGAAAGCCACTATTGTCGACCATGAAAGTGCATTTTTGTCATGTGTGGAGAAGCCTGAAGGGAACTTTTACTGCTCGTGTCGTTGTGGGTCTTGTGTTAGCGTGATGCAAAACAAGAGGAGATTTGCTTTCTCATTCACACACAACCAAGAACAACGTATCACTGCCTTGTATAAACATTTAAAACACAGGTTGTTGACTTATGAGACAGGTGGTTGTAAACATTTAAACTATCTTTGGTGACATTCAAAACATTTTTTTTAATATTCTAAACATTTCTTTTATAATTACAAGGTCTTTCAACCCAAATATATATAGTTTTTAATTATTATTTTGGGGAAGATTACAGTGAATAGTACAAGTCTATGCTCTTGATTACTCGCTACTACTACTACAGTACTACTACAGCACTACTACACTACACACACCATCCGCCATATGTTAATAGTAAATACTTATCTGCTTATTCTAATATTTCATCATTTCCACAGCAGACGCCCGGTCGGTGAGCACAGGAACACTCAATGCCTTCGTACGGGCGCTACAGCTCTCAGAGACGCCCACCACTGAGGCCACCACCACCAAGCCTCCCACCAGGTTCAGATTCCAGACGCCAAAACCAACCAATGGAAGAACCTCCTCCCGCATCACCTACATTCCTCAGGTACTGTACTGTTACACCTGTGTTTCTCTGATTATCACGGCCATTCAGAGTCCTCTAAAAAGTGTTTGACCCTTTGATGAGGATGATTTAGCCCTTTGAGGATTGTAGTTTAACCCATTTTTTAGAATTATGGTTTAACCCTTTAAAGACTGGTTTAACCCTTTGAGAACTATGGTTTAAATCTTTAAGCGTGTGAGCCAGTATATTAGATTCTTAACTCCTCAAGTATGATGATGACCCCAGAGTATAATATCATCATACTCAAGGGAATAAACCATTGCATTTAAGGGCTTAAGACACTATACTTTAAGGATTAAGTCACTATAAGTTTAGGATTATAATGAAAGGGTTAAAATATAATCTTCACAGACACTATAATCTTCACTAGTATGATTTTTATCTTCCTAATATTAAATACAAAATCAATTAACATTCACAGCCAATAAGTTACTCGTAAAATTTAGTTTATTCATTGAAATTGCTGAAAGTGTTTTAGATGTTATATAAATCTAATGTATATTGATAATAAACTCATATATATTTAATTATATCACTTAATCTTGACCACAACATTATAATTACTCGAGTCCCACCATACATTCCTCTCTACATAATAACAGTGATTTATAAACTTATCTTAGCAATGTGAATGATATTTTTCTTTCAAAATATTCCCTTAAAATTACCAAGTTTGTATTATGATTCTAGTTAATGATTCTATAATGATGCTTATAGTTTTAAGTTTGTTTCTTTATGACAATAGTAACACAAGTGCTGTAACATAGTGTATGATAGTACTGTACAGAAAGGTTGCCAGTACAGTACTTAACATGGCTGCTTGAAAACTGTTGTTACACTCTGCATATTTAAGATAATTATTTATTTATTTACTGGACGTCTTAAATCCTCCGTAACTATTCAATAAATATTCCCTTTTCCAGGATCGTGCGGATCGCGTTAATCGACCGCTGTTACCCTTCCCAGGAGCAGCTTTCTCCTTCCCAGCGACTACCACCGCTTCTACTCCCTGGACCAAGACCAGTCCTGTTCTAAACACTAAGTACACTACACCCTCACCCACCAGACCAAAGGCCGATGACAACGCATTCTCCGACGACAAATTACTCGAGGATTATTATTACTACGATGATTATTACTACGATTACTACGGAGATAACAATGGTACCGGTGAAGGGGGTGGTATTGGTAACTTGGGGCCTCTAGATCCACCATCTCCACCCGAGCCCACACGGTTCAGCTTACATACCACCACTGCTAAGCCCTTCAGGTTCTCTTCTTCGTCAGACACAGACACCAGATCCGCCAGAAGACCCGCCGTCGCAGAGAGACCGAGCAGACCGAGCCAACCGAGCCAACCGAGTGAACCAATTCAACCTGACGATGGAAACAATTCTGGTGGTCGATTTTCCTTGTCTGAGCTGATTGCCAAGCTAAAGGTGGAAACAAAGGGTGATCCTGCTCCTCCCATCACAAACAACCTCTCCAACACCAGCACCAACAGCCGTGACTCTCGTCTTTTAACTCACAGTCCAGAAATATCATTCTCTAATTTTAATGAGCAAAAAGAACCCAAGAGAAATATTGAAGTCCGTGTTACAAACTCTACTGAGAGTTCTGTGGTGGTGGCCTCAGTGCAGACATCTCATAGCGTGAGAGTTGGGGACAGCTCTGCCACTACCACTAATCCACCTCTTCCACCCATAAGCTTCTTTATAACCACGACTCCACCTCCAGAGACGACCGAGCCGGCCCCGGTGACCACCACTCGGCGATCTCTGTCCGACATATATGAAACTGTAAATGAGGCTCCAGTTGTCACCTCTGGTCCATCACCCACACCAGAGCCAAGTGACTTCACCCCCAATGATAGAAGCACTACAGAGAAAATCATCCGCCACTCTGAACAACCACTACCACCGCGTATTGAGACTCTCTTTGATATTGAAATTAATACCAAAAACCAAACTGTGACAGCAACTGATGCCAAACTAAATGTGGGTCACGTGGAGGATATATCACCCCTTCTGCCACCTGGTTACAAAACAGAAGAGGATCCTGTTGTAGATACGAGCGCTACTTCCACAACCCCTGTGTTGGCTACGACACCAGCTCCTGGTTCTACAGCACTCGATGTAGGGAGTTTGTTTGAATCTTCTTTAATTGAAGATTCATCAGATTTCCTTCCCCCAGGCTACACCCCAACACAAGGGGAACCTCCCTCCACTACCACACAGACCTCCACTACCACACCAACCTCCACTACCACACCAACCTCCACTACCACACCAACCTCCACTACCACACAGACCTCCACTACCACACAGACCTCCACTACTACCTCAGATACAAATTTGTTTGATCTGTTCTCTGCTCTCCAAACCACGACTGAGCAAACAACTACACAAGCTCCAAAGGCTGATGTGCCCAGCAATATTGAAATGGTAGATCTGTCTTCATTCCTTCCTCCTGGCTTCAAGTTGTTAGAGGAGCCCCTAACTGACAGTACAACTAAAAAACTACCAGTAGTATCAAAGGTAGACATTTCTGCCTTCTTACCTCCTGACAACAAGCCTTCAGAAGAACTACCAGTAGTGAGCTCACCAAAAACAGTTCCTGAGGTGAAGACTGTGGACCCGGCTTCATTATTGCCTCCGGGTTATAAACTAAATGAAGAAACTTCACAGAAAGCTCCTATTATACAAACAGTTGATTTGTCCCAGTTCTTGCCTCCGGATTATAAACTTGAAGAACAGCCCACAGAGAAAAGCACTACACAGAAGAGTCCAATTATTGAAACAGTTGACGTATCCAAATTTTTACCTCCGGGATTTAAACCACCCGAGGAAACTTCACAAAAAGCTCCTATTATACAAACAGTTGACGTATCCAAATTTTTACCTCCGGGATTTAAACCACCCGAGGAAACTTCACAAAAAGCTCCTATTATACAAACAGTTGACGTATCCAAATTTTTACCTCCGGGATTTAAACCACCCGAGGAAACTTCACAAAAAGCTCCTATTATACAAACAGTTGACATATCCAAATTTTTACCTCCGGGATTTAAACTCGAGGAAGAACCAACAGAGAAGGTCACTGCACAAAAGAGTCCAGTAATTGAGCCAGTTGACATATCCAAATTCTTGCCTCCAGGCTACAAACTTCCCTCTGAGAGTGAGTCAACGAGCAAGCCGACCACTACAGAAGCGCCCACCACAACGAAAAAGACTGCTTCCCGAGGTTTGGTGTTCCCTCGCCGTCCAATTGCATCATACGCCACAACACAGAGGCCAGTGGCAAGAACACCCTCTGGCCCTCCACCACTCAAGGTCACCTTCAGGAACATATGGGATAGGTAATCCATCATTTTGCTCTGTTCACTGGATAATTAAATAAAGTAAATATTAAACTGCTGTATAATGACTGTATTAAACTGAATGAATTACGTGTTAAAAGTTGTAATAGATTTAAAACAGAGAGAAGAGGAGAGGGACAGTGTACATTATATTCTCAAGCTTCACGCTATCATTATACTGTATGTATGAAGACTATAATGATTTTGCCTTAAGAAAATCTATGGTAACAGGTTTAAGGTTTTATTTTCTAGTAAATATATAAGAATTTCTAAGACTGTATTATGTATTGATACGATTTTGTTTCGTTTCCGTCCAGCATGAAAACAACGACAGAATTCACCGGCTGGAAGACCACGACACGAGCCACGCCGGCCGGCTTTGTCCCCAAGGCTCCTAAAGACGATGCTACTACAACGACCAGCACCACCACCACAACGACCACCACGACTACAACCACTACGACAACCACTCCCAGAATCACAACTCCCGGTAACAAAAGAAATCCACAAACTAGACAACATTTACATATTAGAATATATATTAAGATAACCTTCCTGAAGTAGTGGTTACTGAGGCAGGGTTAATGCTGTATATAATGAAGTAAAAAATATTATGTTATTTTAATTAATTGTCTAATAAACTCATATTTGCATATTTCTCTTCATAAAAGATGTACAGTCTATCAAAAACTATCTATACAAAATTGTGTTGAAAAAATATGACTTGTGGATTTTGACAACACTACTGAGACAACAGTAGTCCCAGTGTTCATTCTGTTCATTCTGAAGTTCATCAATGTCTTCCTCTTCCCCCCCCCCCCACCAAGTAGAGGTAGTTTTTTCAGAGACTGCACTTTTGTTGCTACTGATGAAGAGAGAATGCAATCCACAATGATGTTAAACCATTCACAAGATCATTCCTAGTTTGGACATTAAAAATTTCACTACTAACATAATACCTATACTGTATCTTTAATTAAAACATTTCATTAAACAGTTTTTGGTGATTTTAATCAATTTCAGTGAAACCTCCATATAATGGACCTCTCTCTTCATATTAGTTCATTAGATGGAGGTTTATTAAACAGACCCTCGATATAATGGACATTATTTTCCATATAGTCCATTAAATAGAGGTGTCACTGTTATTTAATATTATACTTCTGTGTCAGGTGTTTGTGGAGCCAAGTGTCGTCTGGCTGCCACGCTGAGGATCGTCAAGGGAACAGAGTGGCGTCCCGAGCTGGCCAACAGAGACACACTCGAGTGGCAGGAACTTGCTAACACAGTGGAAATTGAGGTACTGTACTGTAATGTATTGTAAAGCTTTAATAAACTACAATGATTTTAATAATGTTCTTACCTTTTGATGTTTGATAAATAGATACTCAGTATATTCAGTGATATCATCGTACAAGTTTACAATTGGCTCAGCATGTACAGCCAGTCCCCGGGTTATGTATGAGCTTCGTTCCTACGGACGTTCTTAAGTCAAAAATGTACTCGAGTCGAACCACGTACCCTATGTGCACACTGTACTTTCACACCAATGCTTAAAGTCCCACTATATCATAGCCTAAGTCCTTATATACATCTAAAGTCATTTAATTTAAGAAAAAAGAAGAAATAAAATGACAAAATACAATAAATGAAAGTAAAAAAATAATTCACCATGTAAATAAAATACTTCAAATTTAAAGTTTAGTTTTAAGGAACCACGTTTGTATGTGAGGATGTTTGTAAGCCCAGAGTACATAACCCAGGGACCTCTTGTATAGAGCTCAGAATGTACACAGACAATGCAGGTATATAGTGCAGACAGACAGTGGTATATGTAGGTACATAGACAGTGCAGGTATATAGTGTAGGTACATAGACAGTGTAGGTATAGTAGTACATAGTGCAGGTATATAGTGTAGGTACATAGACAGTGCAGGTATATAGTGTAGGTACATAGACAGTGCAGGTATATATAGTGTAGGTATTATTAGACAGTGCAGTGGCATAGTGTAGGTAAATATAGACAAGTGCAGGTATATAGTGTAGGTACATAGACAGTGCAGGTATATAGTGTAGGTACATAGACAGTGCAGGTATATAGTGTAGGTACATAGACAGTGCAGGTATATAGTGTAGGTACATAGACAGTGGTATATAGGTGACAGTAGTATATAGTGTAGGTACATAGACAGTGCAGGTATATAGTGTAGGTACATAGACAGTGCAGGTATATAGTGTAGTATATGCATGCAGGTACATAGACAGTGCAGGTACATAGACAGTGCAGGTATATAGTGTAGTGTAGACAGTGACATGACAGTGCAGGTATATAGTGTAGGTACATAGACAGTGCAGGTAGTGTGTAGGCACATAGGTGCAGGTATATAGTGTAGGTACACAGACAGTAGTGGTATATAGTGTAGGTACATAGACAGTGCAGGTATATAGTAGGTACAGACAGTGCAGGTATATAGTGTAGGTGCTAGACAGTGCAGGTATATAGTGTAGGTACACAGACAATGCAGGTATATAGTGCAGGTACATAGACAGTGCAAATAAACAAACAGTTGAAAATAATAATGAATTTTGACCAAGGACAGAAACAATGCCATTATACAACACCAGAACAACAACAGAAGTGTGATGAAAGGTGAGAAGAGAAGATAGAGAGAATTGTAATGATTTAAGAAAATTGGTTTAGGCATCAAAAGTTCGCTCCCGCCCCAAATGAAGCAGCATCGACCACCAATGGGAGTAAGCAGTCAAGGGTAAGTAAGTCCAGAGACTCATTCCAGTGGATCAGTTTCACCTCAGGGAGCAAACTGTGGTCCTCGACTGTATACTTAAACAACACGTAGATGCCTAAACCAATTTTCTTAAAACATTTGACCATTATAATTCTCTATATTGTTGCAGAATCTGTAAGTTTTCACCTAAACATACAGGGAGAATTAATTAACTCTTCCTCACTAACGTTCCTTTCAGCTGGATTCTCTGTACCGGCGAAGTGAACTGGCGCCCTGGTATGAGAGGGTTGAGATCGACGCCTTCAACCCCGGCTCGGTTCTGGTCGACTACATCCTGCACCTGATAGACATAGAGACGACCCTCGACACCATGGACCTCAAGGAGATCCTCAACCAGGAGGCGGCTGACAACGAATCTTTCTTCCTTGGAAACTACACACTGGACCCTAAAGGCACAGATTTTCTAGGTAAGTTTTTTTGCACATAATAAAGCTAAATGTATTACTGTACAAAGCTCTCCATTACACAATACAAAAACAAACTATAGTACTGAAGTTTTTAATAATAATTTAATAATAATAATACTGTACTCATTCAATAAAATCATTGTATATGTTTACATTTGGTTTGTCATGTATGCAGTTTCCCATGTACCAAGACAGTTCAGATGTACAACAATAATAAACAGTGAGACAATTTAACCAAGGATAGCTGACAAAGCCATCAGATGCTTTAGTCGAAAAAAGAGGTTGTAAATATGCCCTCAATACTGCAGTACATTGTTGAGAAAGAGTTTTACTTACAAAAACATGATTAATTTTATATTTGACTATAATAGCATATTATCCTTGGCCAAATTAACTAAAAACAGTATTTGTGCACAATTAAAATATCTGGGGTGGTAAAATTTATGACTGGATTTCACTGGTGTAAAGAAACTTCATGGACTAGCACCCCAGCCAGCCAAGAGGTGTACAGTATACCTTGCCTACCTCTTTATTACCTCAGAAGAAATGCTAGTCAGCTATTATCTTACATCAAGGGTTTAAGATATTATATTCAAGGGGTTAAGTCATTGTACTCTAAGAATTAAGTCATTGTACTCAAGAGGTGAAGTCAGTGCACTTAAATGATTAACATCTTACTCAGTGGAATAATTCATTGTACTTAGTGGTGAGCATTATATGTACTTTACAGTATTAATGCTTTAAGACAGATAATCATATATATGTGTCTCTCTCTTTCTCTCATTCCGTGCTGCAATAGTGACGCTGTTTTGTGAGTGTTGGTTGACGTTTTTAACATTAATATACCCTCATGGATGTATCATAACCACTTGTTCAAATTTCATTCTCCATTTTCATTCTCTTAATTGTCCTCCTCATCAAACAATGTACCTAGACAGTGCAGGTATATAAATAATGTACCTAGACAGTGCAGGTATACAACTAATGTACCTAGACAATGCAGGTATATAAATAATGTACCTAGACAGTGCAGGTATACAACTAATGTACCTAGACAATGCAGGTATACAACTAATGTACCTAGACAATGCAGGTATACAACTAATGACAAACAATAAGGTTATATAATCAAAGATAACTAATAAAACCATCAGATATTTATATCCAGTAAAAATCTTTTCTCTTACTCACTTCTAATCATCTTCATCTTTTGTTTTCAGTTTTACGCGAAAGAGCTCAGATCGTAAATGAAGAACAGGACGACTATCTCATCCCTCAATGGCTCATAGCTGTTATTGTCATCGGCCTGGCGTCACTCCTCTTCATCCTCATCTTCGGGATTACCGTCGTGAGTCGTCATTCCTCCGTAGCTTTCCTTAGGGTCGCGGAGAGACATAAAGACCGTAATATTTAACCATTTATGTGATGATCAAAGCAACATGCAGGTACTCCTTCAGCAGATGTCTCTCGGTCATTACTCGTAAGTATTTGACGGAAGAAGGAATGACGACGGCTAATCAGACATTACTTGAAGGAGAACCTGATTTAAACCCTAAAAAAAAAAATTATATTATCTCATTATGGTGTTGTACCTTTAATACTGTACAGTTCTTTAAAAAAAAAATTCTGCTTTACTTACAATAAAATTTTCATTATTGTTTACAGAATAACTAAATGAGTGGTTCCTATGCATGACTGTTCTCCCAGGCATAGAACTTACTAGTTGTACAGTTCTCTCATCTTTCTCACTACAAATAGTTCCTCCGTTTCTCTGCATGGGATTGATAAATGACTTTTTTCTATATACATGTATATACTTATACCTTCCATAATTAGCCAGAATTTCTTATTTTTCATTTCATTCTATTTACTCATAACTAAACTCTCTGGCAGTGTCCTTAACTAATTCAAACTACCCTGTATATTTGGATAATTTTCATCATTCCTTGCATGGGACTTTGAGTCTTAATACCTCCTAGCACAAGGCTTTAACTTGTGCTCTTCTTTTGCATGTTCTCCGCCAGTATGTCAACCGTACCTGTTGCAACGTTATCAAGCCGAACAACGTGCCACTGACCGAGGAGATGCTCAACGACTCTACTGTGGGTTATGACACATGATCTTTCTTCTTTTGTTTTGTCTATTCTACATTTTTGCTGTTTTCTAATTTCACCCAAACTATATCTTCTTTTTAAATATCTATATCTTTCTTTTTGTTAATTCTTAAAAAAAAAGAAAAAAAACAATTCATTTATCTTCCACACTTGACCTACTATTGTATACAGAAACTATCCACCTCTCACAAGACTGTAGCACCGTGTTGCTTCTTACAGCTGGTGAACCGAGCTCGTGTTAAGAAGCGCCACGATGTTCCTCTCACCGCCGAGATGCTCAATGAACTGAATAAGGCGCATCTGGCTGGAGTTGACAACTACGCCATGGACGGCCTCTATGACATGGACGCCATATGGAATGAGAAAGTCAACGACAGAAGAGCAATGAAGGTAAGTGTGTTTTGTGGTCTAATGATTAACTAAAATGACCTGTAGTTCTGTCTTCAAAATCAAAAGAGACTGCATATGTACTTCCTTATGGTGTGCTGTATTAGGTGTTCTGTACTTGTGAGTGATAAATGTTGAGATGAAAAGTGAGTGGAGACTGTATCAGACAAAAGTACAGTACAGTTAGGAATAATGTACTGTAGTACCTGCATTCTGGAGGGATCGTTTACCTGACAGTACTGTATACTGAGCTTGGTGGACTCGGGATGAAACAGACTAGACGAAATTAGACTTAAGAGAAGAGACACGTTTGAGAGCAGTGTGTTGGGTAAATAAGATGCAGGAAATAAGAAACATAGAAATTAGATGGGAAATAAGATGCAGGAAATAAGAAAAACAGAAATTAGATGGGAAATTAGATGAAGGAAACAAGAAACACAGAAATTAGTTGGATCGTGTGAAACTAAATGATGTGTTAGACCAAGAGTTTGTTAAAGAGTTATGGATAATAGCGAGAAAATAGGAAATGAAAGATTGGTAAAGGAATTGAAAGGTAGATGGGCGAGATGAAGACCAAGAGGGAGATGAAAGGATAGGATGAAGGAAATACTGGAGGAGATTATACAGCCCAGTACAACATGGTGGCTGTCGTGGCTTACCAAGAGTAGTGTCTGTGGAAGCAGGAAACCGTCAACATGATACAAGAATAAAAATTATTAGAATTTTATGTAATTATCTTTTCTTTATCTTCCAGCCACCATCAAGCAAAGGAAAAGGATACAACCCCAACTACAACATCAACATTTACGACTCGTGGCGCACCGACTGGTCTGGCCCCTATGGTTCCTCCGCCACTTACGCCAAACGCCGCCCAGACACGAACTTCTGACATGAGGATTCTCAAGAGGAAGACATCGAGGACTTCTAGACAGGGTGAGGATCTTCTGAGGTCCTGAGGAAGCACACACACACATACACTTTCATCTGAGTATTGGTGTTGCACTAATATTTAACTCTCAGTCTGTTTGTGGTAATGATCATAGATGTTTGTTACTTGCTCTTTAGGCAGTGAAGGTTAACACGTCTGCCTCTATACTGTACCAGAGAGCGACTGATAGATGTCTAGTTATAGCCCCTCAGGACCCAGATAATGGTCAGCATCAGACATCCACTACCTACTGTGTGATGTTGACTGACCTGACCCCCCCAGTAGGACTAACACACATCCTCGGTGCCTCCACATTCAGGAAACATTTTTTATACAGCTGTTAAGTTTAATAAAGTCTATAACTTTTGATGACTTGTGGAGAGGGGATGTGAGTCCTACTGAGTCTAGTGGACCTTGATGGATCGTGTTCACTGCCCTGAATACTGTGTGACTTATCCTTCTGATCTGGCAACTGTTATCTACATCTTACTCATCAAAGTCCAGTTACAAACAAATTTAATCCTAAACTGTACTAAAAACTTTAAACTATCCCAGCTTTAATTTGCCAACAATAGTTTTACTTAATACTTGGTTCTTACTTCTCAACACAGTGCTGTACCGAATCCATCAACACAGTACTGCCACCTGTCGTCCCTCTCACCACGTGAAACTCTCAGCGAACACGATCTTGACTCCTTTTGAGAACTGACTGTCTTGTGCCTACACTGCTGAAGGTGTGGCATAGCATCACCACCTTTGTACAGTAGAAGAAACTTTTAACATAAGTTTCCTCAGATAAAGATCCATATCTGCATTTGTGAGGAAAACTTTATACTATTGTAAGTAAAATAAGTAATAGACACTAGAATACTTATAATGAATGTATATTATTGATCGACTCCTAATGTTTTATGCTGTGTAATTCTTTTGAGACTTTGTACTCTATAAGGATCTGACCATTAGGTTTATATACAAGTGTCTGAAGCTGTTATATGGCAAGCAAAGGTTATTTACAACGTACATAGAAACAGAGAATATTTTAAGATAATTAAGAAATAGGATACACTCAGGTTGCCTTAAAACAAACCTGAAATGTTAATACATTACTGTACTCTACTGTGACATGGCTGGCCCAGGAGTCAGGAACCTTCACTTAACGAGATAAGACAAAAATGTTGTTCAACTGTGATACACTATTAAAGTAAGGTCATTGTATTTTGTCTAATCATTTGACTCTTTTTAATACGAAAAATAATAATAATATTCTACTGACACTGGGCACACAAGCTGTTTAAGTTACATTAAAGTCTATTTTAAATGTTTATAATTTTGAGACAGAAGAATCACTTGTTACCATGTGTGTTGCGGAAGACTTGAAGTGAGTGCAGCACGGTGCCATTATCAAGGGTAGAATGTTTCAAACGAGGGGTCACAGAAGCTCAATCTTAACAGACCTGCAATAAAATTTGGTGAAACACTAACACGTCACGTCTTTGTTGTAAAACTGCAAAACAGGTGCATTGTTTATGTTGATACATTCCACTGAATATAGGACTTATATTGTATTAAGTTCATTATATTAGTACAGTATATACATTAAACTGTCTACCAGGATGACAGAACTAGATTTTGGTATATCTTAGAATTAGTCAACAATTGTGCATAGATTACTAATAATATTTATAACTGTAAATTTTTATTTTTAGTGGCATTCACTATTAATGTCCTGAATGTATGAGTAAATGTGACTAAATGTCTGAAAAGGAATATTAGTTCCCCATTATTGACTAAACAGTGACAGCAGGCATAAGAGTGTGGCCTAGTCCTCTGAGGCAACACAGTGGGCCACCTCTCACTGCTCTTATGTTCAATATTATGTCTCTCTAGTATGTGATATACATGGGCTCACACTGTACAGTTCATCACAGTTTTTAAAGCTGTTTCTTTAATGCTACTAAGATATGACATTTCATTATAACTTCCAGTATATGTGAGAATATGGCAATACTGTATCCTCAACACATTTTAACCAGTTGAGCCGTCATTTGTGGCTCTGTTACACACTGTTGGCAAGTACTGGGCACGTACTGGCTTCTGGAAGTACTTGAACTAAACCTGCATCAGTGTTGGTCAAGTATGGTTTGGAATGAGCTCACACTCAGTGATTATCAATAAATTTTGGCTCAATGAGGGTAAAAGATTATATTGCAAACATCATTAGGTATGTAAACTGGTCCTAAAATAAAATTTAAATCTGTCATAATTATGTGTTTGCTATAGTATTATATTACTCAATGTTTGTTCAAATTTTTGTATCTTAACGATGTATCGGTAAAGAAGTAAACAAACTGTATTTCGGACTCGGATGCTGAAACGAGTGTTTATTTTCATCAGCGGTCAAACATTACTTGATAATTTGTGTGAAGTTTTGTGTGTGGTTTTTTTATGATTAAGAATGAACCAATGAAAACTTTCTGAATGTGTTGTCTAGTCTGAGTGGCTGAATGAATGTATGGTTGAATCGTGTCAGTCTTATGGACATCGTGTGTTGTCTTGTCTGATGATAACCACATGAAAATACTCCTTCCACCTAACAGAATCACATCTTAGGATTTAATCTATAAGTAATCTGACCTTCGGTATCACCAATGTAATATACCTTGGCTATGTACACCCTATGTAGACTCTCATCCACCAAGTCTGTGTAAGGCTTCACACCTTCGTTATTAGAGAACCAGTTTTACAGAGCATACTTAGTTATATAAGGTATACTGTACTTACTTATACAAAGAATATACTATAATTTCATATATATACATATACGTATATATATACCTGTACTGTATATGCTATTTTCCTTATACTTCATAATGCGTGAACTACAGAATACTTCAAGCATTATTTTCTGTAATCCAAGTGAATGTTTAATACAATGAACCAAAGCAAGTAACCCAGCAGGCATTTGACATTGTTTCATGTGGAATAAAAGTTGAATAGCGTTGGCATCATTTCAACATAGTCAACGTTGCAATGATCAAGTGTCAGCCAGGATAATGATTAGCTTATGTGAAAGATTTGTTCTCATTTATGCTTTCTGTTGTTAGCAGGAGAGAGTAACAAGTCTATATATATATATTGTGTGATGATCACCCCAAAGGTTCAGCTTCTCTGTCCTGCCTGGTGTTACATGGTAGCCCCCTGCAGGACCAATAATTTCTGTACATTTGTAATATAGCTGGTTTATACATTCTGCACTACCCATCTGACGGTGGGTAGTACCAAAGGGGCCAAGGTTTCGTAATAAAACACCTAGTACCAATGTCCCATGTATCTCATTACCCCAGGCGTGTGAGCAGTATCTTATTGTTATGAACCGTGTCTTAACTTGTTGTGTTTAAAAATCTCATCTGATGGGAATGACAGAGACTTGAACAATAAGTAAAACCAAGAGACGACCCAGGATTTTATGAGCAGGAGCACACATGGTGGGTGTGTTTGGGTCTGGAGGTTGTGTCACTTGGATTACCACACCAGCAACCATTACTATAAATGCCTTTGCTTTGCTTCATCTGTTTTTGTGGTCGTTAGTAAATTTTACATAGGAATAAACTCACCAGACATGTGCCAATAAGTGATGCTTGAAGGCGAAGTGACCACGAATAAAATGGATATTAAAAAAAATCATGAAGACAATATAGATTAAATTGAGAGGGAAGAGAGAGGCAAAGGAGGGCAGTGTGGACAAATACCAGGGGATTATTAACATCAGGTCACCTGTCAGAACATACCTGAGAGATAGTTGTTGGCACCTCACCTCACCTCCCCCCTCCTCCATCCTCTCCCTCCCCCTCCTCCAACCCCATCCCCTCTCCCTCCCCCTGCCCCATCCCCTCCCCCCCTCCTCCTACCCCATCCCCTCCCTCCTTTTCTTCCTATCCCATCCCCTCCCTCCCCCTCCTCTTACCCTATCCCCTCCCTCCCTCTCTTCCTATCCCATCCCCTCCCCCTTCCTCTAATGTCATCCCCTCCACAACCCCATCCCTTTCCCTCCCACATATGTAAAAAGGATCTAGGGTTGTATGTTGACAATGAGCTGAAGTTCTCGGGCCATCATGAGGAGAAGGTTGTAGGATGTCGAGCTGCACAACATCTTGGGCAGTGGGGTCAGGCACCACTGCTCGTACCTGTGGCTGTCGCGGGCAGTTGAGATCTGACTGACTTGATGCTTACATGTTCTCTAGCCTCAATAAACCACAAAAATCCTGCCATGTTTTCTTCAAGACCCAACATGGTGCAGTGACAGTCAAGGAATCTTGTAGGAGCCAAGCTAAGTCGACATGACTCCAAAAACCACCAGTAAGTCCCACTTCAGGTTGCTGGCAAGCCTTGTCCGACGCCACTCACACCAGGACATGACCGCCCAGCAGACCATCCAAGCTCAACAGACAGCCATCACAGCCCTGCATTCCCAGATTGCCACCCTGTCTGTCAGCACAGGTGGAGGCGCCCTTACCGGGGGCAACAGAGTGCCTGCGTCAGCTGCATCGGAGAAATGTGGGACGGAGATGTCTTCAGCGCTTTCCGTTCTTGAAGAAGGTCGATGAAACGTTAGCTGGCTCTCAGTGGATGGTCGGATGGGGTAGCAGTCCCACACAACTGCCTACAGTGTGCCCTGGACGCCAGATACACCATCAGTCAGTGGCAGAACCTCAAGATAAGTGAGGCTCTGGACTCAGTGGGCAGCCTGACGTAACGGTCGACCAACCAGGCAGTCATGTGGAGTGTGTTTTATAGGGATGTGCAGACCTCAGGTGAGACAATGAGCGCTCACTTCCAGAGGTGCTCACAGCAGCCAATGGAGCCCCAGGTGTCATGGTGACCTTTCTGAGTACATGATTGCAAGAAAATTCATGGTGGGGCCATGCACCATGCTCTGAAAAAGGAACTGTTTCAGAACTACAGAGTATATACAGATGTGGACTGCCTGCGTAAGAAGTGTCTTTCGTACATGGCGGTTGTCAGGGACGATGGTGCTTATGCAGGGTTCGCTCTCAGCAACGCCGCTGGGGTAGGTGCAGGCGGGCCAGATGTAGGAGCATCCGGTGAAGGATGCCTGCCTCCGTCCATCTCCGCTTGTCCCTGTGGCAGACCCTATGGCCCAAGATCATCACATGTCATCACTGCTTAATAGTTGGACACATGAAAAACAGCTGTAGGAGCAGACAGATAGAGGGGGCATCACTGCCCCTCCCACCACGGCAGCACTGGGTGTCTCTGGAACAGCCTTTGTGGCAAGGGTACAGGTGGCCCCACACCCATCTCTATTGGTGTCGGTAACCACCGCAAGTTGTCTGGCTGTGGCAGACACAGGGGCTCAGGTGTGTGGTGCAGGCTCTGCCCTACTTCAGCTCTCAACCATCCCACTGAACAAGAAGCACAGCAGGATCTGGGACGTGGCAAATCTTCATGTCAAGTGCCTGGGAAGCCACGAGTGTCACATTGACTTAGACTGGACGTTTACCCTGCAGGAAGTGTTTTTTGTACAGTCGTCTTTGTCACTGGCTTCCTGCAAGGGGCTGTGGTCTGCTCCCTGAGACCTTCCTGCCCATTATGGCCCCGGTGGGGGTGGAGCTCCTGTTGAGGTGCTCTCCTCAGAGGATGTGGTGCTGCCACCTCGGCCATTAAGTGTATACTTTTCCGGCTGGAGAGGAATGTTGCCTGACTGGAGGAGTGGCTGCAGCAGCATTTCTCTGCATCCACGTTCAACACCACACGGTCGCTGTTCCCAGTGATGGCCGGTGTCCTGCACCACATCCACCTCACCCCGGATGCACTTCCGCACATGTGCCACACACCTGGTGCCCAAGAACTGGGAAGCTGAAATGAAACACCAGTTCAATGAGGACGTCAGGAGGGGGGTACTGTACTCGGTGCCCACTTCACGATGTGGTGCACTAGAATGGTGGCCGTGGCCAAGAAATGTGGCTAACCCCAGTACCGAGACGCTCGTACAAGATGGTGGCAGACGCTTCCGGGGGCTCTCATCATGTAGAGTTAGACGAGGACAGTAGTCGCCTCATCACCTTCATTACCCTGTGGGGAAGGTATCAGTACCTGTGTGCCCTTATGAGGCAGTATGCTGCCTGGGACGCGTACACCCGGAGATTTGAATACATGATCCAGGACATTCCACGGAAGTTCCAGTGTGTGGACAAGACGTTGTTGTACGATGAAAGTGTAGGGCAGGCCTTGTGGCACACATCTGACCTCCTGGAGACGTGTGCCAAGAAGGAAGTCATGCTGCAACCGGACAAGTTCCAGTTTTGCCAGAGAGAAGCAGAGTTGGTGAGATCACACCTGGGGTGGGAACAGTACACACCCACTGAGGACCGGCTGGCTGCCAGTCAGAACTCCCTCCTGCCAACACAGCCCTCCATTACCAACAACCACTTGTGGCACGGGCTGGTAAACTAGCTGGCCCCATTTATGGCCACAGCGCCAGTCAGGGGGCCATTCAGGGAATTGCTGAAGCGGCTGGAAGTAATGAAGGTCTACTGGGACGAAAGGTTCTGCCAGAAGTATAACCAAGCCAAAAATAGATCCACCAATCACAATCACCATTAAATACAAAGTTACTTTACCAAGTATTGCCAAGTAAAACTATGAGAACGAGATCTAGGGTGGGGTCGTTGCATCTTTGGCTGACTGGACATGTCATACGCTGACTGGATGGCACACTTCCCGAGCGGTACTGTGGAGTACGAGTTGTTGGCTGTAGCTAGAAGAAGAGAGCTGGTTGGTGAGGATGCTCAGAGGAGGACAGCTTGTGGGTCGCCATGCTCGCCGGCGGGAGCGAGGACCGCCAGGCAGGCGGAGGAGGTGGAGGTGTTGATGGCTGGTTGGTGTAGGTAGAAAAGAGAGAGATCACCACGAGGTCAGGTCTTAAATAGCGGGGGGTAGGCGTGGCTTAGTAGTTGACCCCCGTGATGTATGGCGGCGCTGGTTGACCTAGACCACGAGGCATACACAGGGGAATTCGTGGGGTCGGCTATGCAGCGACAAACAGCATTTGTAGGGGAGAAATCCACTACAGTACCACTGTCAGGACGATCATCCCGAAGCTAAGAAACTATTTCGCCAGATGGGGCGCCCCAGAATCTGGACAGCGAGATGTCGGCCTTCATCAGGAAATGGGGAGTGACGGTGCGGGTGTCCTTCGATCACTACCCACACTTCAATGGCAGGGCAGAAGCTGCCGTGAAGGTGGTCAAGCGCTTGATACGCGGCAATATGGGAGCTAGGGCAGCCTACAGGCGGCCAAGGTGGCCCAGGCGCTGCTCCAGTACCTAAATACGCCTCTGCGTGGAGTCGACAAGTTTCCTGCCCAGCTGGTGGCGGGCAGACAGCTGAGGGACGGGGTGCCCGCGGCAAGGCAGCATTACCCCGTGGACCACCACTTGAAACAGACTCAACGCCAGAGGGAGTTGCAGATGTCAGAGGCCCAGGACCTAATACTGGAAGGCCAAGAGGCGAGGGTGTACACTGCCCCCCTCCCAGCGGGCCTCGAGTTCAGGACCCCACAACGAAGATGTGGGACAGAGCGGGCGTGGTGGTGGACGCCCACGATCATCGGCTGGACGGCAGTGGACGCCTATCACTTCGTAATCGGAGACATCTACGGTCACCAGCAAGCCCCGCCCTTATAAGCCTGCCGCGCCGCCCCACACGGCTTCTCCAATTCACATGTTCTATTATGCTTCTATATAAATAAGCGTGTAATTCATTTATGATATATCTATTCTTAATACAAAGTAGATAATAATTAATTTCAATATCGTAAAGAATATTATATTCGTTTCCAAATTTATTTTGTAAGGTATATTTTGAGCATCACTCAGCGGTGAGCTCTTTAATACCAGACTTGACCAACACTGGAGCAGGTTCAGGAGCCGGTGCATGCCAACAGTGTGTAACAGAGACGTGACCGACCGCCCCAACGGCTAACGGACAGGTCAGTGGTGAGGATAAAGACTGACCTTGGTCTGACCTGTAAAGGCAGTCCGCCATCTTTACGAGAGCAGGTCCTTCCTTCTTGATCGTTCCCCGCCCCTTTAAGAGGTCTGGGGGTGGGCTTCTGACGCCCCCGGTTAGGCTAAGCATGGGTTGGTGCAACACCACGCCTTAGTAATAGAACAAAATACCTAAGAGGAAAACAGGAGTCTGTCGTTAATCAACAGGAACACCGAAAAAGCCGGCCATCGGACCCTTCCCGTGGTTGTTGCGTCACTAGGACTCTGCTTCTCGGGGACCAAAACCCTCTGTTGTGCAGGGAAAGGAACAACCACTACTTTGGATAACTACATTACCTCCTGTAAGAGTCCTCTGTGGCTATTCCCGCAGGTCTCGCTAATTCCCACAGCAGTCCATCTTCAGCTGTTGTCTGGCCATCGTCTGCGTGGGTCGCCTGAGTCCGGGACCCATTACCCACGCCCAGTAATAGACCAGTGAGACCCGGGACCCATTACCCACGACCAGTAATAGACCAGTGAGACCCGGGACCCATTACCCACGCCCAGTAACAGACCAGTGAGACCCGGGACCCATTACCCACGCCCAGTAACAGACCAGTGAGACCCGGGACCCATTACCCACGCCCAGTAACAGACCAGTGAGACCCGGGACCCATTACCCACGCCCAGTAATAGTGTGTAAAGGAGACCCCACCGAGTCCCACCGCCCAAGCGAAGAGGATAAAATAAAGCAAAATTAAATAAACCAAAGTATAGTATATTTATTTTACCATAATAAGTATTAGAATGTTATATGACTCAGAGGTAATTCTCCTTAATCCATCAGTGTGTTTTATCAATTCCTTATACGAGTGTCTTTATGTATCTACCCATTCATCTATCCATCTATCTATCTATCTCTCTTTATCTCTATCTATCTATCTATCTCTCTTTATCTCCATCTATCTATCTATCTCTCTCTCTTTATCTCCATCTATCTCTCTCTCTCTCTCTCTATCTATCTATCTAACTATAATAAGGTAAAAGAACGTCTTATAAATCCAAAAGAATCCGGATTAATCTCCTCGTTCTTGTAACCCCGTGTGAGTGTCAACAAAGAAGAATCCGGATTAATCTCCTCGTTCTCGTAACTCCGTGTGAGTGTCAACAAGGCAGCAGCATTATGGACACAGTCTCTTGGCTATTACTTTAGTTTTTCTCTTATAAATTGAGTTTAATAGCATCTAGTGTGGTGTAATTACTAGAAGGTTTGTGTTGCTATTGTTGTTCTTGTTTATGGTGTGGTTAGAGATGGTTAAGTGGTTGTTTTTATTGTTTTTTAAGGTAATTTAGATAGTTTTTGTAATGGCTCGTATATTGGGTTATTAGTGCTACTGTTGTTATTATTGTTATTATTGTTATTGTGCTTTTATTTCCTTGTTATTTACTGTGTTTATTGTTGCAGAGTGTACAGACTGTAGTATGATGGCTGACAGAGAGAAATTTGAGAAGTATGAACATTTTGTGAATAATGTTTTGAGGGAAGACTTGAGGTGAGATATAATGTTTATATTTTTTGTGACCTAACTTAACTTAATCTAATCTCATCCCACCCCATTAATGTTAGAGTAGTTAATCTTCAGGTGAAATAAGCTAGGGGGGTGATTCTTCAAAATTTTCCCTTCGCCCTAATTCTCAAACTAGATATGTTTCTAGAGCTGATATCATTTCATCTATCAATATGGTTCTGTACAGCATCTCTGAATGGGGAGGTAGAAACTTGGTTAAATTCAATTGTAATAAAACTCAGTATTTACTAATTACACTTTCCTAAATAGAAAATCTCCCACCAATCACATTTCAGGACGTAATCATTCTGCCAAATTCTGAAATAAATATGCTAGGCCTCACCATTTCCACTAATATGTCATGGAAGCCACACATCCTCAACATTGCTAAAGCTGCTTCCTGAAAGTTGGGAATGCTTTAGAGATGCCGTAGCTACTTCACTCCTGAGCAGTTGCTTCAAGTATATAAGGGTTTCATTTGTCCTAACTTGGAGTACTGCTCTCATATCTGGGGTGGCTCTTCTGTCCAACTGTTAGATAGGGTGGAATCAAAGGCATTTTGTCTTATTAACTCTCCTCCTTTAGTTAACAATCTTTCTTCCCTTTCTCTTTGCCGCAATGTTGCTTCACTCTCTCTTTTATAGGTACTTTAACGGACAATGCTCGGTGGATCTGGCATCCTGTGTACCGCCGGCAAGGCTGTGGGGTCGTAACACTCGTCCTGCCCGCGGTGCCCACCATTTCTCTGGATGTCGGTCACACTAGATTAACCCGTTATAGTGCCTCCTTCTTTCCTCACACAGCCAAACTGTGGAATGCTTATGTCAGCAGTGACATAAGCAAGTTTGCAGATGACACCAAAATAGGGCCGCAGATTAATTCAGGGCAGGATGCAAATGCACTACAGGAGGATTTAAATAAACTGCAGGAGTGGTCAGAAAAATGGCAAATGAAATTTAACACCAGCAAGTGCAGCGTACTTAATATTGGAAGAACAAATACTCTCAATGTATACAGCCTTAACAACATCAACCTAGAGAAGTCGACTTGTGAAAGAGGCTTAGGGGTACTTGTAAGCCCGGACCTACGGCCTAGAAAACAGTGCGTTAATGTTCGAAATAAGTAAAACAGTATTAGGTTTTATCTAGAAGTGTAAGTAATAAGAGTGTGGAGGTAATATTGCAATTATATCTTGCGCTAGTCAGGCCGCACCTCGATTATACTGTTCAATTCTGGTGCCCTTATTATAGAATGGATATCAGTTCACTAGAGTCGGTGCAGCGAAGAATGACGAAAATTATTCCGGAACCTAGAGACCTTCCATATCAAGATAGATTAATTGAATTGAATTGAAACAGTTTATTTAGACAGAAAAACACAGATACAGAGTGGATAATAATAACAATATTAACATGGCTGAGCCAGTTGAGAATCTGGGCTCTCTTTTAGGCACCTGATATATACTATACATTTATCTCAAGGAACTATTATGTAACAATTAGTATCATCTGGAATAGTACAATAGCATGGTGGTAATGAGAACATATCATAATGTTAGCACGGTTTTCACTTCAATATTTATTTATTTTATTTATTTATTATCTTTTTTTATTTATATTATAAGTATATACTGTACTGTACATTAATTACAGTGGAATTGAAAAACATAAGTATAATGGGGGAGCAGTACAACCTGGGTTGTACAGTATTAAGGTTGAACAAGAGGACAGAGCTGTCAGGATTATGTCTAGTTGGCAAATATGTTTATTGCAATGGTAATTTCTTATCTATTTACATGAAAATTTCCGATAAAACGGTTTTGATGGTATAATATGAGCAGGTACTGTAAATATAGTAGGTGTTACAAGAAATATTAATACTTAGACAATAGATATTTTTTAAGAGATGATTTAAAGGAAGGGAGCGTAGTCTTTGCTGGGATGGGTGGGGGTAAGTTGTTCCACACCTTCACACTGTGATATTTTATGGAGGTCTGGGACTGAGAGGAGCGCATGGTGGGGTGGTCTTAGTAGCTCTGGGTGCCTTAAGTTGTATCTCTGATTATTCTGGAACTGGAAATAGTTATTGTCAAGCAAGTGATTGATAGATTTGTAAACAAAGATGGTGCAGCAGTAGGTGTTAATATCTTCTAATTTTAACATTTTCAATTTAGCAAATTTTTCGTTTGTGTGATCTGTTTTTTCAAGTAGGTCATTGTCTGTACAACTCTCTTTTGTGCAGTAACCAGAGATTGTGTTTTTGAAGAGCCAGAGGACCCCTGTAGTGTGTGACAGTGTATCAGGTGTTGGTAAAGAAACTAAACTTGCATTCCCTAGAAAGACGAAGAGTGCGGGGAGATATGATAGAAGTATTTAAGTGGGTGAAAGGAATCAATAAAGGAGATATAGATAAAGTTCTTATAATATCCGAGCAGGATAGGACTCGTAGCAATAGATTTAAGTTGGATAAGTTTAGGTTTAGGAGGGAGATAGGAAGGAACTGGTTCACAAATAGGGTGGTGGACGAGTGGAACAAGCTTAGCAACTTTGTAGTAAGTGCTGGAACGCTGGAGAGTTTCAAAAGGAGGCTGGATAGATTTATGGATGATAGAGAGTGGTAGTAACTCTCGACAGGAGCTGCCGTGCACAGGCCAACCGGCCTATTGCAGACTCCTTATTATTCTTATTTTGTGTTTCCATATTCTTACAATCTCTCTTACTTCAAAAAGCTGGTTTTCTGGCATCTATGTGGTGTAGATTAATAAAGTCTTTTTCTCTTCTATTTTTAATTTCTTTTCACTCTTATCCCCCCCAGGCCCTGTTGTGGGTCGATGACCTGTACCCAGGTGGGCTGTTGCACATATCTTATTTTTTTTTTCATTATAAGCTTGAGAAGAAGGTGATGCATGAACACACCACTACCACCAGAAGGAGTTGTTTAATTTCATTCATTTTTTTCACAGATGTTCTTGACGTTATTGTAAGTATTTTAAAAGAGGCAACATTTACTAGAACCTGACCTAACCATCCAAATAAACCTCCCTAACCTTACCTAACTTCTTAGCTGGGGGGTAGACCCCCTGCCATATTAAACAGAAAGTACTTATTATGATATTTGTTACCAATGAAAGAAACTTTGTTGAAGCGTCATTGTGTAATTTATATTTTTTGTGGTCGTGAGAGTACACTCGGACTGAGCGAGTCAGTTGCAAAGAAAAAGGTGACACGTGGTGACTCGTTTGATTTTTCGGAGGAGTATTTACGGTAAAGAATTAATTTCTTCACGTAAAAAGCATGTAGAGAGACATCATTTTTGTGTCATATGATCAGTTTTTCAGTGTTTTACCCCACAATTTCTCTCATCCTTCATGCCCTGTCCACTACTGGTGATTTATAATTGTGGATAGAGAAAATCTTTAAAAAAAAATACTTATAATTAAAATAAAAAGTTGTTGCCTCTTATAAAATACCCGGTACTAACTATAATGATCAGAACATCTGTGGAAAAAATGAACAAAATCAAACAACTCCTTCTGGTGGTCGCGGCTACCTCATATATTTTCCTCCTGAAGTAATATTCTATTGATATAATGCTATTTCATGTGTTTATTGTGACTCGAGTTTATCCCTACTTCACAATAATCGTGAGTGTTTGCTCTGATGCTTGACCCATCACTCAGGAGCGTGCTAGAGGACCGTGACAAGTTGTTCGAGGAAATAGCCGCTCACTCCCAGCTGAAACAGACCATTGACTGCATGACTGAGGCTCCCAGCGAGGAAGGTTTACGCACTCAAGTCGACCTGGGCTCAAACTTCTACGTCCAAGCTCATGTGTAAGGCCTTGTTGTATTACTAGTACTGTAACACACACTCTATCTTTTTTGCACACACTTTATATGTTTAACACACTCCTTCACCCCCAGTGTGTGTGTTTATGGTTCAGGTTATCCTCAACCATCTCACCACACACTTGTCACTGCTTCTTATACTTTTTACTTTTATCCTCTTCACCACCGATCTGCTCGTTAGCCACTTGGGCAATCGGTCACGTCTCTGTTACACACTGTTGGCAAGTACTGGGCATGTACCTGAACCTTCTACAGTGTTGGTCAAGTCTTGTCTTGAAAGAGCTCACACTCGGTGCCGTCACAACACTCTCTGGCAGGTTGTTCCAAGAGCTCACAACTCTCACTCCGAAAAAGTTACCCCTCACAGTTTTCTGGACTTGCGGCTTCTTTAACCTCGAGCTGTGACCCCTTGTGGGACGAGCATCTGCCAGCTCCAGGTAAGGAAACTCGACTGTGTGGTGCCCCTTGAGATGTTTATACACCTCAATTAGGTACCCCCCCCCCTTGCTCGTCTGTAGTATAAGCTAGGAACATTGATCTCATCCTCTTGTGAACACCGAGGAAAAGAAGCTGTTCAATGCCTCAGCTTTGTCCTGGTCAGAATCTGTGTAACTACCTTCTTCAAGCCTCAGGTCCGATTCTTGTCAACACACTCCTTCAACACACTCCTTCAACACACTCTTCAACACACCCCTTCAACACACTCCTTTAACACACTCTTCAACACACCCCTTCAACACACCCCTTCAACACACCCCTTCAACACACTCCTTCAACACACTCCTTCAACACACTCCTTCAACACACTTCTTCACCCCTTAGTGTGTGAGTTTTATTATTATACACGACATGTTAATCTCATAGCACAAAAATGTGTGTACGTATATGTAGATACAAATATGTACACACACACTACATGCGAAACACACTGATAACACAGATAACACACTG
This sequence comes from Homarus americanus, assembly GCF_018991925.1. Taxonomy (NCBI): domain Eukaryota; kingdom Metazoa; phylum Arthropoda; class Malacostraca; order Decapoda; family Nephropidae; genus Homarus; species Homarus americanus. Next base: position 2,846,743 of record NW_024722701.1, on the reverse strand, counting down.
ATAACACACATACACACACAGATAACACGCACACAGTTACGATTACTTTTATCATTGTTATCAGCATGATGTGACTTCAGGATTTACTGTAGGGCTTAATTTTCAGTTTATTTGTAAGCAAAATAATCCCCAAGATGGTAAGCAGTGTGCACATAAACTTGTTGGCACTCACAGTCGTAATTTCTTGGTTTACAAACTCCCTAACAGGATACAGACTCTAACAAGCCCAAGTGGGCGAGAAACCCCCAAATCTGGCAACTCTGGGAGGCCCGTGAGACACTTCTGGCTCAATCTCAGTCTTTGTACTGCCAGTATTCGTAGCACACATACTGTACTGTCTTGGATTGTGTTTTGCCCGATATTATTTGTCACCCAAACATTGTTGTAAGTTTATATACATTTCTTATGGTTAGAAATGTTTTGACATGAGAAGCTTTCATCATTAAAAGCGTTTAAGTGAGTTACCCTCTAAAAATGTATAATGTCATCATGGTCCTGGATGGCTACATTTTCTGTTACTTAGCAACGGCGACTAATACAATGACATAAGTGTTACTATCACTTAGCAACCTTGAGTACACGAACACGAACAAACATTTCCCCCATTTTTAATATCAGTATATATATAAATATCCTATTTCCCGATCCTAGTGTGTGTTTACATAATGTGAAGTAAACATACCCTAATTATAATAATAATAATAATAATAATTAACATTTTATTGAAAAAATTCTGCAGCCCGAAGGCTGAAAATATACATTGGACATAAATGACTTATTACATACATTGGTGGTTTAACAAAAGCCTTCATTAGAGAAAGGTAAAGGAACATACAGTGAACATACAGATTAATGTAGGTGTTGAACAACAAACTCGTAGTGTAGTAACTCCCTCCCAGATGGTGTTAGGAGGAACTCACGTGGTGTAGTAGTTCCCTCAGATGTTGTTATGAGGGACCTGGCGTGGTGTAGTAATTCCCTCGCAGATGGTGTTATGAGGGGCCTCACGTGGTGTAGTAATTCCCTCACAGATGGTGTTATGAGGGACCTCACGTGGTGTAGTAATTACCTCACAGATGGTGTTATGAGGGACCTCACGTGGTGTAGTAATTACCTCACAGATGGTGTTATGAGGGGCCTCACGTGGTGTAGTAATTCCCTCACAGATGGTGTTATGAGGGACCTCACGTGGTGTAGTAATTACCTCACAGATGGTGTTATGAGGGACCTCACGTGGTGTAGTAACTCCCTCCCAGATGGTGTTATGGAGGAACTCACGTGGTGTAGTAGTTCCCTCAGATGGTGTTATGAGGGACCTGGCGTGGTGTAGTAATTCCCTCGCAGATGGTGTTATGAGGGGCCTCACGTGGTGTAGTAATTCCCTCACAGATGGTGTTATGAGGGACCTCACGTGGTGTAGTAATTACCTCACAGATGGTGTTATGAGGGGCCTCACGCGGTGTAGTAATTCCCTCACAGATGGTGTTATGAGGGACCTCACGTGGTGTAGTAATTACCTCACAGATGGTGTTATGAGGGACCTCACGTGGTGTAGTAATTACCTCACAGATGGTGTTATGAGGGGCCTCACGTGGTGTAGTAACTCCCTCACAGATGGTGTTATGAGGGGCATCACGTGGTGTAGTAATTCCCTCACAGATGGTGTTATGAGGGGCCTGACGTGGTGTAGTAATTCCCTCACAGATGGTGTTATGAGGGACCTCACGTGGTGTAGTAATTCCCTCACAGATAGTGTGATGAGGGACTTGACGTGGTGTAGTAATTCCCTCACAGATGGTGTTATATGAGTGAGGTTTGGTCTTAGGCCTTCCTATCGTAGTGTGTGTATTAATGAACTATACATAATGTGAAGTATATACAGTATATGTATCCTAATTCTCCGTGTTTTGCGTCCCAACAGGCAGGATGTATCACGTATGTATGTTAACGTTGGTCTGGGTTTCCACGTAGAGCTGGCACTCCAAGAAGCATCGACATTTATCGACAAGAAACTCGGAATTCTGAACGCAAGGCTGTCCGAGTCGACGAAGAAATCGACTAAGATAAAAGCCCAGATCAAATTTGTATGCCAGGCGATCGGGGAACTACACCAGATGAACGATATAATACAAACACAATGAAAATCCATTCTTTTAAAATGTTGGCATCGTGTTAATACTCGTAAGCTATGAGTAACCAAAGATGACCGTGCCAGTTAGAGTTAGACAAATTAATTATAAGAAGATTTGGTTTGTTTCAATCAGTATTAACTTCATAGTGTGGCTGCAGCCCCTTATAACTGGCAAGTACACCGACGCAACATTTACCTATATACCCGCCAGTAACATCGTACCCGAATTAGTCGGACTAGTGGGACCAAAGGAGAACGGCGATCTCCCTTGGTGTCCTGTACTGTCTCCTCATCTTCAGGCCTCCGTCACCTTGCTGAACAACAATGTGGAGCCTCTCTCAGATGAAGAAATACTGAGGAAATATGACATCCAAGCCGGTGGTGTGTGGAAACCTAAGGACTGTCAATCGCGATATAATGTGAGTGATTGATGCGAGTCATCTTTTATTAAATTTAGGTGTTTTTTTTTAGGTTTTCTTTCTGTTACTTAACTGTTTATTGATAGTCTCGGTGTTGCTTAGCTGTTTAATGATAGTCTATTGCTGTTTCTTAACTGTTTAATGATAGTCTTGATGTTACTTAACCGTTTATTGATAGTCTCGGTGTTGCTTAACTGTTTAATGATAGTCTGTTACTGTTTCTTAAATGTTTAATGGTAGTCTTGGTGTTACTTAACTGTTTAATGATAGTATGTTACTATTTCTTAACTGTTTAATGATAGTCTTGGTGTTACTCAACTGTTTAATGATAGTCTTGGTGTTACTTAACTGTTTGTTGACAGTCTCGGTGTTACTTAACTGTTTAATGATAGTCTCGGAGTGTTAATTTTTGTCTTGTTTTCCAGGTGGCATTACTTATTCCATATCGCAATAGGAGTCGTCATTTACAGCAGTTCCTGACGTATATGCATCCATTCCTCTCAAGACAACAGCTGAACTATAGGTACAATACCTACATCATCCACTTTTATACAAGTGATCTTTTAACATCACCAGGCTTTTGTTTTTTGGGAATCTCTGGCTTTTTTAATTATTTTTCATTGTTTTTTAGTTTTTCTTTTAGTTTTTATTATTTCCCGATGGTTTTAGTAATTTATGGTATGTTTCCATTACCATTGATACTAAATTTAGGTCTTTCATTATTAAATTTGTTGTCATGATCAAGCATATGGCTACAATCTACTTTATGATATCGTTAACTTGTACCCATACTCCTCCTGTTGTGTTCACCGTCTCTTGCCAGTGTTCTTGGCCTTTCTGGTAATTTAGTGTTACTCTTTTAAGTGTGGTCTGTCATCTTTCTTTTAACATGTAATAGTTATTGTCTATAAATAAATCTCAATCTTATATAATCATTAATAATAATTGAACTTTATAAATGAACAAATCAGTAGTCCTTAAAATAAATTATAATTCATTGGATAAATACAAAACAAAATAGCTTAATGTATTTTTGTATATTTTAGGAATGAAAATTATATTGTACGGGTCCTCCCAACCCTGAATTCATTGCAGTATTCATTTTAGTCATGATGGAAGGCAAGAGTTCTGTGTGTATGTGTGATGTGTGTGTGTGTGTGTGTGTGTGTATTACTGATGTCAAATTCTTTCCTCAGAATCGTCGTAGTTGAACAGACAGCGGACGTCGCCTTCAACCGAGCCAAACTATTCAACATCGGCTTCAAAGAAACTCTTTTCAAACTGGATCAAGTAGATTGCTTCATATTCCACGATGTTGATCTCCTGCCACAAAATGATTATAACACATACGCCTGCACCCATTACCCGCGACACATGTCTACCGCAGTTGATACCTTCAGGTGAGTTGTTTCTTAGCCTAACCATTAAGATCTGAGCCTTGCCTTCATGTATCCCAGTCTTAAGGGTTACAGTAAGTTAGGATGGGAGTCTGGGTGATCTACAGCTCTCAGTGAGGAGGTTATTCATATAAAAAGAAGAGAGAGAGAGCGATGGTAAAGGGTGATCATGTAACAGTGTTCGTGACTTGCTTACAGAACTTTATAGAGGATATTCACCTCTAGATACTCTACCAGAATTCTCAATAGAGTATTCATTAAATTTTCCCTTTACTCAAATTTCATGAACTTTAATGCATGTCTCACTGTGATACAGAGTGACCAGACAGATGCTAATGCCCTGAATTCAGCAAGTAGTGCCCGGCTTCTGTAGGTCAAGTCATGACAATTGAGTTCAAGTGCGAGGTTTACAAAATGGCTCCTGGTAACCATACCGTGGGAAATTACATTGAAAATTAAGTGTACTAAAATATGATGGTTGACAGTGAGAGCATTGGCAGCTAGTGGTTTAACCTGGTCCCATCAACAAGTGGACCTGACAGTGTTATCACCTTGTTCTTAAGAGTATACAGATGTAAGCCAATACTGTAAACTGTATCCCACTTTAGTACAGAATTAAACCCCCAACCTTTCTGCCTGTGGGATAACATTTCTGCTCCACCTCTTAATTAATGTATTGTTTTTTAATGTACATCAAGGAACCTTACTATTTTTTAAAGGATATTTAGTATTTAAGGAATCACATTTGAGTATGATAATTTGATTACCATTCAATCTTCTAAACTGCCAGATATCACCTACCATACCGAAATCTGTTTGGAGGAGCCGTAGCCATGCAGAAACTCCACTTCACCAAGGTCAATGGCTTCAGCAACAGGTATTATGGATGGGGAGCTGAAGATGATGATATGTACAACAGAATTAAACAAGTAGGGTTAACCATTGTCCGCTTCGACCCGAGAGTGGCCACTTATGTCATGTTATCCCACGTCACTCTGCCACCGGCGGAGGACCGCTACGAGAAGCTCAGGCACACTATAGACGTCAGTGAAGATGGTTTGTCCAACCTGTCCTATCGTGTTGTGAAAAATGACACAAAACCTTTATATACTTGGATTCTTGTTTCATGCTGACTATTTTAAGTTAGTATATTTCTTCCTTAATAACTATATCAGGTTATAGCATTAAGTGTAATATATTGTAATTTGTAAAAAAAAAAAAAGTAAAGTAGTTTTAGATTAATTCTGAGTTGCTTTTTGCCATGATAGGTATTTCAGTTTATGTAGTCCAGTTATAGTTGTAAGTGAAGAGAATCATGTCTTACATGCTTTCAACTTGGGGCTCACAAAACAACGCAATAAGTGAGAAGTGGAAACCCAATCTTACAGTTTCTCGGACACGGAGAAAAGAAATTTGATTACTGTATAGAACACAAGCCGTTTCCCTCACAAGTTCATATGATAACAAAGAGGTATTTGGGGAGTTAATGAGCCCCATCAATGTTTCTGGAGCTATAGATAAACTTTTTGACCTGTGGGTGATTAATTTCTGGTGTTTTATAATTAGTAGGTATCCAGTTGTGTGAGAAATTACTGTTTAGCAATATTTACCATCTGCCACTGACATCCTTGTGTGATCTGGGGATATCTTTCCACCTTGTCCAGGAGTAAGGTGAATGTGAAGCGTAAACTGTGGTGTTGTCTTATTATGAGTCGACGTAGAATTGATCCTCTGGTTGGCCCAAAGGAAAGCCTAACTCTCCCACTACTTGTGTCGGAGAAGCAGCGGGACATCTATTGGTACTGCGTCTTTGTATTCAGTTTAGTAGAGTAGAGGAAAACCTCGAATTATGACGATTCAACTTACAGAGATTCGTATTTAAAACCCTGGTTAATTTAAGACCTGATTCAATTTACATTATTATTTTATTCGTATTTATGATGAAAATAGACAAATATAAATAAAATAAAATTACAATTACTCATAAATAATTACTACGGTAGTGAATTATATTGTAAAAGTATATGTACTGTAGTTTTTATTTTCCATTAATTTTACTGTTTTAAGGAAAAGAAGGTAAAAAGCCACACAAAAGATATGAAAAGGTCACACTCGGGAACTCATTTCATTATTACTTTATTTCGATGGTAATTAATGATTCACAATACGACTATCAATTCACCTTACACCGCAATAATTGAGTAGACGACGTCGGTTAGTTTTACAAAATAACAGATTCCAGAGTTAAGTGTTGTGAGGGAGAGCCATGGTTGTGTATAGGTGTTGGGAAGGTGTGGGAGAAACAAAAGAATAACAAAGGTTAATATCTGCTGTTCTAGAGGGACAGTAAATGATTGTTAAAGGTTTACCAAGATATTATTTCATCCATTAATAATCTAGATACGTGTACAAGTTTTCTTAGATCGACAGTAGCGTATATTAAAAAAATGCATAAGATGATAAATTCTCTAAATACAGATTATGTAGTACTTGTATATTGTAGTTTGTGTTAGTATTTTCTTTCACTGTATGTTAATGATTTTGTTGTAGTAAAGTGCTCATAACAACATGATTTTGAATGATTACATCTGTTATGACACACTACTGTTGCATAATAAAACTTTACCTACCTATTACATGACTTTTAATTAAGATCTTGTTGAGAATTTTTTACTTCTAGGAGTCACCAGAGGGCAGTATATATATTGGTGGTACAGTGATAATGTAGGTATCTCCAAAGACTGTGTCCTGGGCTCAGTACCCTGCCTGGGACATTTATGAGAAGAGTGTTATCCAATGTGACACTACCAAACATGGCAGGTTTTCTCTGGTCACTAAATGACACTGAACAACAAAGTAGCAATGAAGATAAGTGGTGAAATAGATGAAGACATGAACAGTAAACAAGGCTTGGATAAGAACGTGTAAAGGTAAGGAATAAATATATTGTGGGGTTCAGGATATTTGGTTCACACTCAGGATGGGTTGGAGAAAGGAAACTCACAATGTGCTCTCTATATACATGTTGTATTGGATGTACAATGCAGCTTGGTGCTGGGAAGGCAGCATGGTTACAAGCGTGATGTAGAGAGAGCTGGTTGGTGAGGGTGCTCAGAGGAGGACCAGCTTGTGGGTCGCCATGCTCGCCGGCGGGAGTGAGGACCACCAGGCAGGCGGAGGAGGTGTTGCTGGCTGGTTGGTGTAGGTAGAAAAGAGACAGGTCACCACGAGGTCAGGTCTTAAATAGCGGGGGGGGGGTAGGCGTGGCTTAGTAGTTGACCCCCGCTCCGTGATGTATGGCGGCGCTGGTTGACCTAGACCACGAGGCATACACTGGGGAATTGGTGGGGTCGGCTACTCAGCGACAAACAGCGTTTGTAGGGGAGAAATCCACGACAATACTCCCCCTTCCCTCCAGGCGGTGGAGGAGACTTGTTGTCTGCAGGGTTGCATAGCACATGTGAGGCAGAACGGGCGGTGCATGCCTCATGTGAGACAACGGCGATGGCGTGAATGAGCCGGTCGCTGGATACAACTGTCTATATACACACTATCTGTGGGAGAAGAGAGGGAGAAAAAGGGTGTGTGGAGGCGATGAATTTTGTTCTTCCCTCACAGCAGGTACAGAGTCGTCAGATGCGCCTGCTGGGGTGTGTGGGCCTGGGTCAGGAGCAGGGGCTGCGTCAGCAGAAGCGGATGAGAGCTCGTGACAGCAGCTGGGTCCACGACAGCAGCAGGGTGCAGGACAGTAGCAGGGAGTACCTGAGGGAGAAAAGAGGGGTGTGTGGGTCCGCACTCAGGAACAGAGGCCGCATCAGGGGCGGCAGGGGTTACTGCTGGGCCGGGGTCGGCGTCTGAGGCAGGACGGGTGTGCTGGGGTCGGAAGAGGAGCGACTGTCTGCTTAGAGTAGCAGAGCTGCTCTAGGGTGTCTAACCTGCGGTGTAGAGACAGTAGCTGTAGAGCCGATGAGAGCTGCTTCTGGGTGGATTAGCCAGTCTTCCATGTTGCTTGAAGACTGGGAGCGTGATCAGTTTCTCCTCCATCCTGTGTGAGTGCGAATCTCCGGGAGCCACCATTTGTGGGGTTCAGGATATTTGGTTCACACTCAGGATGGGTTGGAGAAAGGAAACTCACAATGTGCTCTCTATATACATGTTGTATTGGATGTACAATGCAGCTTGGTGCTGGGAAGGCAGCATGGTTACAAGCGTGATGTAGAGAGAGCTGGTTGGTGAGGACGCTCAGAGGAGGACAGCTTGTGGGTCGCCATGCTCGCCAGCGGGAGCGAGGACCACCAGGCAGGCGGAGGAGGTGTTGCTGGCTGGTTGGTGTAGGTAGAAAAGAGGCAGGTCACCACGAGGTCAGGTCTTAAATAGCGGGGGGGGGGGCGTAGGCGTGGCTTAGTAGTTGACCCCCGCTCCATGATGTATGGCGGCGCTGGTTGGCCTAGACCACGAGGCATACACTGGGGAATTGGTGGGGTCGGCTACTCAGCGACAAACAGCGTTTGTAGGGGAGAAATCCACTACAATATATATACAGTACTTCAGGTGGCCCACAACACGGGATCTGGATAATACTTGGATGGGTGACCGTCTGGGAATATCAGATTCTGTTTACATTTAATGAACCGTAATGGAAGTAATTATGTAATGACTTGGTTGGTTATCCTTAGTCAAATTATGGGAATAGTAATTATTAGTATTATTATTGTACTGTATTACTACTACCACTACTATTAGAACTACTACTTCTCCTCCTTGTCTCCCTCCTCCATGTCCCCCATTCTCCCCTTCTCCTCCTTGTTCCCCATCTTCCCCCCTTCTCTTGCCCCCTTCCTTCTACTCCTCCTTGTTCCCCATCTTCCCCCTTCTCCTTGCCCCCCTTCCTTCTACTCCTTGTCTCCCTCCTCCATGTCCCCCGTTCTCCCTTCTCCTCCTTGTTCCCCATCTCCCCTTCTCCTTGCCCCTCTCCTCCAAACCCCCATCTCCTCCTGGTTTGGTAATAGAGTAGTGGATGAGTGGAACAAGTTACCAAACATCATCATTAACTCTATTACGCTGGGTAGCTTCAAATATAAGGTTGGACGGATATATGAGCGATAGGGGTTGGGTGTAAACGGTACTGACCAGTATGGACCAATAGACTCCCTGCAGTTTCCTCCATTCTTTTGTTATAGTGTTCATTGTATGTATGTATGTATGTATGTAAGTAGTGATTTACTGAGGCGTATATGTACAATTCATTAAGTAAAACTAATGAACGAATTGTAACAACACGTACACTTCATATCACCAACATGTAATAATACAGTGTGTGTGTGTGTACATCGTCTAGTACAAACATGTGTACATTATGAGTTTCGGTTTAAAGGGCTTTGTACACTGCTGGCCTGTATCAGACAGTGAGGAAAATGACTCAAAAAAATTTCCCTCACTCTACCGTATCCATAAGCGTAAAACTTCCTTCACTCACATGTAGATAATAAACTGATAACGTTTATCTGTTGAATAAATGTTTTTAATATTAGTAAAACCATTCATCAAGAGGTTTAGGAAGAATTACTAAGATTGGTTAATTCGTACACATTTTAGCTGCCTCTCGACGTTCGAATAAACGAGGTTGGAGTTTATTGGTACTTTATTTGTTGTTCACATTTCGCTACGTTAGCTGTTGTGTTTGTTATCTTACTTAACTTAATCTTTATCGTGTTTGTGTTGTTTATGGGTGTGTGATAGCCTATAGGGAAGAGTAAAGCGATATGTAATAACGTTGGTGATCGTGAGTCCTATCGTCTACCTCGTTAATGCGCCTAATCCGAGCCTTTAATCCCACCTCCCCCATCCTTCTCCCCTCCCCCTCCCCCATCCCTCTCCCCTCCCCCATCCCTCTCCCCTCCCCGAAATCCCCCCATTAACCCCCCTTACCCCATGCTACACCCACTGCACACATTACTAACGTATATTTTCCTCCGTTCGTTAGTGAGGAAAGATCTATGGACATTCTACAATTCGGGATTAATGAGGAAAACAAATATACTCTGCATATTTCCGCGGCTCAACATCGCGAAGTTTAAAGCCTATAAAATCGATCCCAGGTACAGTAGGCAAGACCCAAAGTGGTGTTGTGGCGCCTGGCAACTCCCTGCCCCTGTTGCCAGCCGTGTGTTCTCTTCCCCTGTGTATTACTTCATTATCCACTCGATATATACCGTATTGGTGATTCATGTATTGATATTGGGTATTTATTGTGGGGGGGAGGTGTTATGTGTGGGTGTGGGAGGGGTGTGTGTGGTAGTGTGATGTAGAGGGAGGTGAGGGTGGTGGGTGGAGGTGGTGACGGTGGGCGGCTGTGAGTCGCGTTTACACCGTACAAAGCGAGTGAGTGTTGGGCTGTGTGAGCCACTCTGTGTTTACGTCTGCTAAAGATTGGTGTTCACTGAATGGACTGAATACAACAGTCAAGTGAGCGAGTATATATGTGTCCACACGTGGCTAGCGTTGGTGGTAGAGGACAGAGAGTGTTGGCAATACTGCTGTCAGCGTTGGTTAGTGCGGGCAGGACTGACGATGCAGTAGTAGTAGGCTTGTGACGCCCAGACTCACTGCAACCTCGTTAGTACAAACTCTCTTCCATACAATCCAATAGAAAAATGAATAATACCTGTGTTTGTGAATAATGCTGTGTAGCGATACCAGTGTTTATATGTTAACATGACACTGATGCATTATCTACGCTGAAATAATATTAAATAATTACAATCTTATTAATTATAACAATACGTACGGGCACCGGTTCATTATGTCGAATTCAGCGGGAGAAATGGCGAAGGGTGAGGCTCAGCCGTGTGAGATGGCCAGAGGGGCGGCTCAACCCTTCCACACACCGCGCACTGACCACCCACCGTTTGATATGACGAGATATGTCACACAGTCGTCAGATATGGTGCGTGGCGCTTATCAGACCTTCGACATGGCTAAGGGTGCTCACCAGCCCTATGACATGCCAAGGGGCGTCGGACACACGTTCGAAATGGCAAGAGGTGTGGCTCCCCCGTTCGACATGCCCAGGACCGTGCCACAGTCTTTCGAAATTCCCCGAGGTGTACACCAATCATTCGAAATGGCCCGAGGTGTCGCACAGCAATATGACATGACCAGGGGCGTCACTCAGCCGTTTGAAATGTCGAGAGGCAACACCGGGTACGAGATGCCGCGAGGACCTCAAGGATATGAGATGACCAGAGCCAACCAGTCTTACGAGATGCCGCGGACACAACCTTACGAGATGGCGAGAGGCGGCACCCAGCCTATTGACATGGCGCGAGGGGGTGTTATGGAGGTCACCCACCCCTATGATTACCCCAAGAACTACCAACAGTGTCCCGAGCCCCAGCCGGCTGGTCCTGCCAAAACCGATGCCCCACACCACATGCCCGACGCTCACCAGGGGCTGGAGATCCCTATGGAGATGCCCAAGACTGCCCCACAACCCACAGTCAAACCTAAGAGTGGGGCCCAAAAAACTAGTGGCCACCCCTTCGACTTCGCCAAAGGCTATGCCCAGCAGCTGGAGATGGCCAAACGAGCAGCACAAAATGCCATACAGGCCAAGGTCCAGGCGCAGAAGGTGGAGAAGGCTAGGCAGGAGGCCGAACAAGCTGAGAAAACGAAACGGGAGGCAGAAGAAGAAGAGAAGGCGAAGCAGGAAGCTGAGGAGCTAGAAAAGGCAAAGACTGCAACACAGCCGTCTGAGATCCTGAAACTTTACGCCCAACAGTTGGAGATGATGAAAAATGCTGCCAAACCTTCAGAGATCGCCAAGATGTACTCCAAACAGCTGGAAATGGCGAAAGCCTCAGCATCTAAATCGGAAAAAAGCAGAAAATCAGGTCCTTATTGTGACAGATCAAGACGAGGAAAGACAAGTGTAGGGAAAGTGAACGGTGGTGAGGAGAGAGATGGTGTTAGCCTGGCGACGCCGTGTGAAGAGATGGATACTGACGACAGTGATAACAAACAGTCCCATGATAGTAAAGGTGATCCTCCGCCCTTTGAGATGGCGAAATACCTCGCTCAGTTATCCAAGATAACGAAGGGCGGTGTTCCACCTCTCGATAGAGATGATTCACAGTCTAGTGAGGGCGGGAAGAGCGAGAGTCAACATTGTGATACAGACAAAGGGGACTTAACTCCATCATCCACAGAGGCAGCAAAAACCTCAGGGCTTCCTTTTCCCTTCGAGTTAATGAAAAATTTGGGTCTGCCGTTTGGAATGAGTATTCCTGGTGTTGGGAACCCGAGAGCTAAACGTGATCGACAAGAACTGACAATAGCAAACAAAGCTAAGCTTATAGAACAAGTGGAAGCGAGAGGTGCCAAGAAGAAGGCAGATATAGCCAGAGAGTGGGGCTTACGGCCCTCCACACTCTCTACCATAATGAAAAACAAAGATAGAATCCTGACACAGTTCAAATCTCAACGGTATGCTGCTGGACGGAGACGCATGCGTACGGCAGCTTACCCCGATGTGGAGGAGGCCCTTCTGACCTGGTTTAGGTACGCCAGGGCAGCAAATATTCCCATCACGGGTCCGGTCCTCCAAGGTATGGGCGTCACCTTGGCTCAAGAACTCGGTCACCCGGAGTTTTCCTGTAGCGTTGGGTGGCTGGATCGGTTTAAGGCGAGGCATGGACTCTCCTTTAACCCCAAAAATAACCAGGATACAGGTGGCGGCACTTTCAATGAGCCAGCAGACCGACAACCTAGTCCACTACCACCAGTCCCGACAGAGGCCAGCTCAGACTCTGAGACCTCACCCAACTCGTGGTTCCCGCCTGCAATGCCTGCAGTAGAAACTACACCTGCAGCGCCAACAGATAACTCAGCTAACGCCTGGTTTCCTAATACACTCCCTAACATTAACTCTACCTCGGTGACAGAAACACAAGACCAGTTGAATAAATGGTTCCCTATAGCACTTGGAGAAGAACCCTCAGAAGACGCCGTGGCTCCACCACCCACGGAAGACCCTACGAGTACCTGGTTTTATAACACAGTTCCTTCCCTCCTGAGAGACAACAAACCTCGAGATATTTTTAGTGCGAGTGAAGCGGCTCTCTTTTACAACCTTCTGCCGGACAGATCTCTGGCTGTGAAGGGTGAGGACGGTCACAAATGGACCTGGGTCAAGGAGCGACTCACCTTCATGGTTGGCGTCAACATGGACGGTAGCGAGAAACTGCCTCTGTTGGTGATTGGTCAGATGAAGGACCCGAGAGCCGTCATGGATGTAGACACACTGCCACTGCCTTATGAAGCTAATGACTCAGCAATGATGACGTCATCTATTTTTGAAAGCTGGGTTCGGCAGCTTGATGAACAGTACCAAAATCTTAATAGAAATATAATAATTTTAGTTGACAGTTGTCCAGCACATCCACACGTAGATGACCTTAATAGTGTTCAGCTGATATTCCTTCCAAAAGACTCTACCTCACAGCTACAGCCAGTTGAACAAGGCGTCATCCAGAATTTAAAGACTGTGTACCGGCGCTCGGTGTTGGAGAGGCTAATTGAGTATAACGAGAAGGGACAAGAGTACGAGATAACATTGCTGGAGGCGATGGGGCTGCTGGAGGGAGCGTGGAAACAAATCAAGACAGAACTCATCGTGAAGAGCTTCAAACAAGTGGGGCTGGAGCCACTAGAAGACCTGGACGATGCTACGCTGGGAGGCGAGGACGAACACGCACTCTTGGAACGGGCTAGACGCTCCGGGATTGACATTCCAGGAGATGTCACCTTTGAATCCTACCTCAACGTGGACAGCCAAGTGCAGACGACGATGGAGCAGAGTGAAGACGGTGCCACGGACCAAGGCCTAGGGGGGGAGGGCACTGAGGCAGGGAGCGCGGCGGGCACCACCCTCCCTAGCGAGGCTATGCATGCACTCGCCACACTCCGTAAGTTTATACAGGAACAAGGAGGACCCGACCACTACTTCGATCCCTTGATCGAGATGGAGAGCTGGGTAGCGAAGCACATAGTCAAGCCCGAGGTTTCCTTCACGTCAGAGTAGATGAACCTTCAACACACACAGCGAGGAAGAATAAACTGGCCCTCTTAAGGGCCAACATGACACCATGTGAGATGCGTCCCCGTCGCGGTGTCGGTAATACGCGCTACCTCACAGTACGCGTAGCTGAATCTCACACTTCTGTAATGGCGCTTATCCAACATCTTTCTTAGCTGGACTTGATGAGTCACTCCAGCTAAAGTTTTTCATAGTTGGACTAGTTAAAATTATCCTGTATCAACATAACTTTCCAGGTAGTTGTGTTGTTGACTGCAGTCTAGTGAATTACAGTATACCTTGTCAACAAAACAGGGAGCCTTGTCAGTCAGGTTATTAGAGGGAATAAGACGACAATTTTCTGGACTGGCACCATAGGTTTGTGATAGTGAAGGGGGAGGGACTATTCGCTCTTATTGATAGAGAAGTCTCTCATCATAGCAGTGTCATATCAGTGGACGTCCTTGAAGAAAAGTTGTACCCATGGTCACTGATACTACTGCAACTGCAGCCGTGAGCTGTGAGGGTTGTACACTTGCTGGCTGCTGAGAATATTATAACCATAGGCGTAATTAAGTCGTCTCTTGCTGGAGGTAAGTTCACTATGCGTGAGGTTTTAGTATTGCTACTTATACTGCTCACTATAAGAGGAATATACCAAATTAAATTGTTTCTCCGAGTCATTTGGAATATAAGAAGAGACGTAACATTCTGTGTGTAGGATAATGCCCACTGGATGAAAAGCGACTAATTACATCCACTAAATGTACTTTAGTTTACTTTAGTAGGTAGTAGGCAGCTATCAAACAGGGAGGTATTACTGCCTGGGAGGATATTGGAAGCATAATGTGTTGTCTAATGGTAGACCCTGCTGCCATATGACACCACGTCCCAGGTTGATGAAGTGACTTTCTTCCTCATTTATACACAATTGCAGAGTCTCAATTGTTTCTCTTACTATTGACAACACAACATACATATATAATTTCTCAACTACCCTGAGAGATTGGAGCGCCTGAACTTGCCTAGCTTATACTACAGACTGGCAAGGGGGCGAACTAATTTAGGTGTATAAGCATCTCAAGGGGCACTACTCAGTCGAGTGTCCTTACTTGGAGCTGGCGGACGCTCGCCCCACAAGGGGTCACAGCTCAAGGTTGAAGAAGCCGCAGGTCCAGAAAACTGTGAGGGCAAACTTTTTCGGAGTGAGAGTTGTAAACTCTTGGAACAACCTGCCAGAAAGTGTTGTGACGGCACCGAATGTGAGCTCTTTCAAGACCAGACTTGACCAATACTGGAGCACGTTAAGGTACATTCAAGAGCCGGTGCATGCCCAGTACTTGCCAACAGTGTGTAACTGAGTCGTGACTAACTGCCCAAGGAGCTAACAAGCCGACCAGAGGCGTAGAGAATAAAGTAAAGTAAGAGTAAAGTACAATATCTCTCACTTGTGTCCTATGTTCAATCCTCGGCCGGGGACAGATGTGAGAAGGGCGTTATTCAGGGTGACACTACCAAATACGACAGATTTTCGATGGTTATTAAAGTTTCCTTCTTTACTGATACTTGACAATAAAGTTCATAATAAATTAACATATACACTTACCGCCTGAACGTCCAATAAGAGGATAAAAGGTGAAATGATAAATGAAATGAGCAAGGCACAAATTTACATTAAAAAACACGATTAGATTTGTACGAAAAAAGCTTAAACTGGCTTTGAAATGAATACATCCTTTGTTTTATCAGTTTTGGAAATTTCAAGTTCATAAAATAAATATAATCATATAAGAAATATTATGGTGTAGCCCCGGGAGCTGAGTTGTCGAAAATAACACAGTCACTCCTTAAAAAAGTTGATAGAGAATGAGAAGACTGGCTTATACAGCTCAAACCAGGGGAATTAGGAGCTGTGACGTGTGTTTTAAGTTTAATTAAGTAATATTCATATCATTTAATTCCTATTTCTTCTTTAATTCATAGTCATTACTCCCTAAAGTTATGATAAACCGTCATATATGAGAAAAACATACACCATTTTCTTTTCTATTGGCCATAATCCGTTTTCTATTGGTCGCCATTGTTGAGATTTAACTCTGGCTTTCGGCAGCTCCAAGTGATTTAGATTTTAATATTTGCCATAAAACATTAATAGAGATTAATACGCGTAATAGTTTTGAGAGGAAGGAAATGAACTACTCAAGAAGGTATTAATTCAGTGTAAAGTATGAGCCGGAGTCCTTGTGAGGTGACAGGAAGAGAATCTACGAGGGCCCAGGAGGTGGGCTTTAACAGCACCCGTAAACACCAACACCACTTAAGAGAACACTTGTACCAGCCTCTACAATAAGGTAAATTGTCATCATCTACAAGTTTAATTCTACCATAATCACACAGAATTTTAGTGATTTTATTTTATATTGTATTAATTGTTCCTGTCACTGAGGTCTGTTTATGGTTGCCTGGTTAACACCTGTTGCTGTTATTTGTGTTTATTTACTTATTTAGGGTTTGTCACCAACATTTTTCTCGCTATATTGAGTTATTTTTATCTTTAGTCTGGATATATAATGTTAAATCCTTAATAATGAGGTTATTTACTCATAGTTCCTGTCTCAGCTCATAGGTTATGGATATAGGATATTGAAATAGTTTGTGCACAGTTTGTTAATATATGGATGAGAAATTGACTGGAAAAATTATTATAGAAGATTGTTTTATGTGTCACAATATATTGGCAGACAAAATTGAAGGTTGAGATACATTCAGAAGCCAGTACATGCCCAGTACTTGCCAACAGTGCTTAACATAGTGACCGATCGTCCAAGCGGCTAACTGCTCGATCAGTGATAAAAATTACTATGATACAGCATGTAATTAGTTTTTCCATTCATTACTATCAACTCACTCTTGGTGCTTCATTGATCAAACAAGGAATATAAATGTATATACCTTAAGAAAGTGTGCACCACCGAGCAATGTTAACTCAGTTTACTAGTGCTGAGTGGTTCATATTTTGCTGAAATAAGACTTAATATTTTATTTGTGGTTCTTACTTAAATCACCAAAAATACTGCATTATTTATTGTTGTTTGATTTTGTTTGTAGAGCAGACGATGCTTAAAATAAACTATTACAAGATTTCTGATGGTGTACCTAGCAGAAAATATACATCAAAATTAACTTTCAGTTCCTAACCTTACTGCGTTTATAGGGGCTCATCAGGTTTTGTGGTAGAGTTGTGTTTATTTACATTAGACAGAAGGAAACTTGCAATAGTAAACATACTATGGAGTCACATTAAAACAATATTAAAACAAATATCTCAATATAATGATTTAAGGAATGTTTCTATGACAAGTCCTTGTAAAAGCACTAGTGAAGGGGACTTTACCTACCACAATAAACAAGTAAAAAAGTCCTCCCATACAAAAGTTTCGTTTTCTTTTATAACATCAGAGAAAACGGATGTAAACAAACTCATGAATGAGATTTAAACACTGGAATTAAATGACTGAATGAGATTAAAGCTTTAATTAAATGACTGAATGAGATTAAAGCTTTAATTAAATGAGTTTAAAGCTTTAATTAAATGACTGAATGAGATTAAAGCTTTAATTAAATGACTTTGAATGAGATTAAAGCTTTAATTAAATGACTTTGAATGAGATTAAAGCTTTAATTAAATGACTTTGAATGAGTTTAAAGGTGTTATCGTAGTACTAAAGACACCACGTGTAATTAAATGGCTAATAATAACAATAACAATAGTAATAATACAGGACATTTGGGCGGGAAGAAAATTAACTTTGATTTGTCTGAAATATTGAATGTAAAGATAATATTCTCGAGATTCTGTTGTTGATAATAATAATAATAAAGAATAATAAGAAGAATGTTATTACTTATTAACTAGATATGGAATAATTATTATGTAGTTAATTCAAGATAGAGTTATATTAAAGAAATTAACCTTAGATATAGAAATTGTAATAACTAAAAGTTCACATAATGGAACTTTAGTAATAATTTAACAAAATAAAATTTGTTACAGATTATTAATAAAAAATTATAAAAATATAAAGATTTAAGGATTATTAGGAACCACAGTACATTATATTATTTTAGTTGGGTTAGGATATGTTAGGTTACATTAGGTTTGGTTAGATTAGATTAAGACAAATTAGGTTTGGTCACAATAAATTAAGTTATATTAGGATAAGTTACGTTTGGTTAGGTTGTGTTAGGTTCCACTCCTTTACAAGTGATGTGTTTATATTCCTTTATATCCATTTTTAGGCAAAGAAAAACACTGTTACCATACACATGCACCTTTTATTAGCTAGACAACACACATAATTTATCTATATGTCTTAGGCCCTTAATTATATTTGTTAAATAACAGTACAGTACAAAATGGAGGGAGAATGTTCGCCTCGTATTTGTAATGAGTAATTTTACACACATTCTGCACCACCATGTATTAATCTTGTATATGTTGTTTTATTGCTGTGGTGAGAGGGCTTCTGTAGGTCACTGTTCACATGACACACAAAAATACACCAGGATATTGTGTTCACTGGACCAATAACCTGATGGTGACCCTCAGGATCAGTTCTGTCTGGCCACACTACATCATACAGGGTTAAGGAATGTTGTAATAAAATGATGCTTTGTGATTTGACTACAGTATAATAATAGATATATCTTCTTTACAGATGGTTGTTGAGTACTGGAGCAACTACCTCACCTGTTGAGTACTGGAGCAACTACCTCACCTGTTGAGTACTGGAGCAACTACCTCACCTGTTGAGTACTGGAGCAACTACCTCACCTGTTGAGTACTGGAGCAACTACCTCACCTGTTGAGTACTGGAGCAACTACCTCACCTGTTGAGTACTGGAGCAACTACCTCACCTGTTGAGTACTGGAGCAACTACCTCACCTGTTGAGTACTGGAGCAACTACCTCACCTGTTGAGTACAGCACTACCTCACCTGTTGAGTACAGGAACAACTACCCCCACCTGTTGAGTACAGGAACAACCACCACCCTCGTGCACATCTCCAACAACTGACAAATGCAGCGGCCAAAGACTTAAGTTATGACTCTTAAGTTTTTATTTTTTTTATTTATTAAAAATAATTTACCTTCCAGAGCCACCATGATGCACCTCTGGTGTAATGGTCAGCATGCTTGCCTCACAAGCGAGTGGACTCGGGTTCGATCCCCGGGCAGCGTGAAGCTATGGGCAAGTTTCTTTCTGCCATTTGCCTCTGTCTACCCAGCAGTAATTGGGAACCTGGATGTTAATCGATTTGCGGATCGTATTCCGGGTTAATGGTTAGCCAGTGCAGTTGGCGAGTTGTCCGGTCTTCTCGGACTATTCCTTGACACTGGGTCATGCAGCTCGTTAACTCAGGGTGTGGTTGTTGTGTTGCTGACAGCTTCTACACCTTAAACAAATTCATGCCTAGGTGGCTCTTGGGCCGGTCATCCTTGTTACACGAGGGGCAACCATTATTATCTATATATGGTAAGATCTTGTTAAATGCTGAAATAATGCAGTACAGTGTGTAGAATGCTGAAATAATGCAGTACAGTGTGTAGAATGCTGAAATAATACAGTACAGTGTGTAGAATGCTGAAATAATACAGTACAGTGTGTAGAATGCTGAAATAATGCAGTACAGTGTGTAGAATACTGAAATAATGCAGTATAGTGTGTAGAATGCTGAAATAATACAGTAAAGTGTGTAGAATGCTGAAATAATGCATTACAGTGTGTAAAGTGTGAGAATGTAAAGTGAATACGGATTACAGACTCCATATTAACATTCACAACTGAAGGGAAGAAATCTGTAGACAGGGAGGATAGAGAGAAGGATCTGGTGATTACTGGAGGTAGACAGAGCTGATAGTGAGGGAGACTGGCTGATTTAGGAGATCAATTCTCTGAAACTGACGATAAAGTCAGAGGTGTGTGCGCATGTTTGAATATATATATGTGTGTGTGTGTGTGTGACTCCTCTAGCAACTTGCAGCAGAATGTCATATAACTGTACCAATGATGTACTGTATAAGGAGAGTTGATCCATTTATAACTGGTTGGTTCTGCTCAACAGGTTTTGTCTATCTTTGATTGGTAATACTGTACAGTACTGTTATATAACAATTAAAATATCCAACAATTTTCTGCTGCATTTTATGAGGTTTAGTACGAGTGTTGTTGGTGATTGATTGATGGACACATGATCAAATATATTGGCTTTTTCAGGGCTTCAGTGACCTTCCAATATGTATGGCTGAGACTCACCCGTCCCTGATGTCAGATTCTAGTAAGAAGGGAGCGTCCACGAGCTTCACAATTCCTGTGAGAGACGTAGGAGCATCAGTTGGTGGTGGCTTCCTCGACCCTCTAGTATGAACGGTAAAAACCCACACACACACACACGCACGATGCACGCACGCACCACGCATGCAGCACGCACGCACCACGCACGCACCACGCAAGCACCACGCACGCACTTTCAACTGCTCCTGTATGATATAGGTCTTGATTGGGTGTGAACAGTCTTGTAATTGTTTAATAATTATACTGTGTAAGGTTTAGTGGTATGATTATTATTATAAGTTTTGCAAGTGCCTTAAAACAGATCACTTAATCATCCTAATATCCAGCCAGGGTTTGCTTAGGTGGGGTCTGGTCCTACAGGATTACAATGTAGTGTTTAGCAAGTAAAGGGAAAAGTTAACAGAACATTTTGCTTGAGGTGAATCATTTAACAGTACCTTACTGGAATGGGAAGCAGTATAGGAAATTAATGTTACAATTTGTACGTATAAGGGAAATTTTTCTTAATAAAACAACTAAGATTACATTGAGGAAAGTGATGTTTATGGAGTAAATTTTCATTTATGCCCAAAAAATATGTCTACATAATTGTTTTATTTTCAGGTCTGGAGGAAGTTGGTGTTTGATGTAATCCTCCTTGATGGCTTTGTAATGAGCTGCCAGTGACTGATGTGACGGCACTGGACGTGAGCGCCTTTAAGACCAGACTTGACCAACACTGATACATTCAGGAGCCAGTTCATGCCCAGTACTTGCCAACAGTGTGTAACTGAGACCTGACCAACAGCCCAAGTGGGGAAGAGGAGAGGATAAACAAAAACTGCAACAGTAATTTATTGTGGAAGCTTGAAGACATTTAACATATTATGTTAAAGAGATTGCTGATTACAGTAAACCCTTGCCCATTCATAGGTTTGCAATTTACAATTTCCACGATTCACAGTAAGTAGATGGTGGCTATGGTGGCAAGCCTCTCCTGCAGCACAATGAGTCACCCCACGTGCCTGCAGTGTCTCCTCTCCCTCTGTTTGTGCTCAGCCATTGCCTGTGACACAGCATCTCATGTTGTACTCTCAAAACTTTTGTGATACTGTGTGAAAATGGCCCCTAAAAGACTGCTAGTGATGCTAGTCGAGTGAAATGTAAAAGGCAAGTCAGTGATGACCCTGACAAACCTGGCTTTCTTTACCGCTCGGCAAACCCTCGGGCTTTAAAGGGTGAAAACAAGAATCTTTTGCCAGTTTTTTGGCAGTCCAACAAAAAGTCATGGGTAACTGTGCAAGCATTCATGGATTGGTTCCATAAATGCTTCATCCTGGAAGTGGAAAAGTATCTTGCCTCCAAGAAGATGGAATTCAGTGTGTTACTATTGATAGACAATGCACCAGGCCACCCAGTTGTAGAGGGTGTTCCTACAGTACCCCTAACACCACTGCTTTTATTCAGCCTCTCAATGTTTGCAAGCGTTGGAAGGAGTACAGCATTGCAGACTACATTAGTGAAGCATTCAATGAACTCAAACCAGAGACAGTTAATGCTTGTTGGCGCACCTTATGGCCTGAGTGTATGAATAACTTCAGGGATTTCCGTCTATAGTAAAGGATGTGAATGACATTGTGAGTGTTGCACGTCAGTTGGGTGGTGAGGGGTTTGTGGATATGGCTGCTGAAGACGTGGAAGAGCTGATTGATGGGCATGGAGAGGAACTGACAGAAGAGAATTTGAAAGAGTTGGTATAAAGTGCCGAGAGAGATGAAGAGGAAGAAATTATGGAATTACAACAAGAAGGTTGGAGCTTGAACAATTTGGGTGAACCATTTTGACAGGTAAAGGTGGTAGCTGATTCCATTGTTGACCACGGCCCTTCCATGGAACGGAGCCTTAGGATGGTCCGAGGAATCAACCAGGTATTATTTCCGTACCAAGAAATGTTTAAAGACCTCAAAGCCAAGAGGAAACAACTACCAATTGCGATGTTTTTCAAGAACCAGCTGCTCACCCAGCTGATTTGTCTCCCTCTCCTGGCCATTTGCCACCTCCCGGCTGCAGGCCTCTCCACCACCCACCCTCTTCCACCAGTGATCCTGATGATCTCCCTATGCTTCAGTAACCAGATGTCTCCCTATGTACAGTACACTTCATCAAGCTCCAAACTTCCACATATGAAGGTAAGTCGTATTAGTGACTTAAGTTTCTCATACACAGTGTAGGTATACAGTAGTGCACTAAGTTGCTATTCACGGTTTTACCAATTTGTGCCATTCCTTGGAACCTAACCCCTGTGACTAGCCAGGGTTTATTGTATATTGTTTTTGATTACTTGAAAAATATCAGTTAATATTGTAAGGTGGTTCAGTAAAAGTACGAGAGAAAACTAAGATCCACTTCATAATGTTGCGTGACTCATCTTTAAATCAGTTGATGAATTATAGAAACCAGGTGTTAAGTTTATCCTTGTACAGATATTTATGGAATAAATTCACTTAACGTTGACAGATCTCCTCATTTTAGGTTCCCGTACAACTTGGATCAACCCAAAGATGACAAGATTCTTGCCACTGGCCAGAAGATATACGGCGCCGACGACATACATCCAACCTAAGCTAACCACTACAGGAAACAGGTCAGTACACAGTAGGCTTATGTGTGTGTTATATGACCCATGCCTTAACCCACAACTGCTGCTAAACTGCTCTATCATCAAATAACTTTGATTATTCTGTATATTAAGGGTAATTCACCTTGGTACCTGAGTTTAATCTTGTTCATTTGCATATACAGTACAGTATGTATGTGTGTGTGTGTGTGACTCCTCTAGCAACTTGCAGCAGAATGTCATATAACTGTACCAATGATGTACTGTATAAGGAGAGTTGATCCATTTATAACTGGTTGGTTCTGCTCAACAGGTTTTGTCTATCTTTGATTGGTAATACTGTACAGTACTGTTATATAACAATTAAAATATCCAACAATTTTCTGCTGCATTTTATGAGGTTTAGTACGAGTGTTGTTGGTGATTGATTGATGGACACATGATCAAATATATTGGCTTTTTCAGGGCTTCAGTGACCTTCCAATATGTATGGCTGAGACTCGCCCGTCCCTGATGTCAGATCCTAGTAAGAAGGGAGCGTCCACGAGCTTCACAATTCCTGTTAGAGACGTAGGAGCATCAGTTGGTGGTGGCTTCCTCGACCCTCTAGTATGAACGGTAAAAACCCACACACACACACACACACACACGCACGATGCACGCACGCACCACACACGCACCACACACGCACCACGCACTCACCACGCACACACTTTCAACTGCTCCTGTATGATATAGGTCTTGATTGGGTGTGAACAGTCTTGTAATTGTTTAATAATTATACTGTGTAAGGTTTAGTGGTATGATTATTATTATAAGTTTTGCAAGTGCCTTAAAACAGATCACTTAATCATCCTAATATCCAGCCAGGGTTTGCTTAGGTGGGGTCTGGTCCTACAGGATTACAATGTAGTGTTTAGCAAGTAAAGGGAAAAGTTAACAGAACATTTTGCTTGAGGTGAATCATTTAACAGTACCTTACTGGAATGGGAAGCAGTATAGGAAATTAATGTTACAATTTTAACATATAAGGGAAATTTTTCTTAATAGAACAACTTAGATTACATTGAGGAAAGTGATGTTTATGGAATAAATTTTCATAAATGCCCCAAAAATATGTCTACATAATTGTTTTATTTTCAGGTCTGGAGGAAGTTGGTGTTTGATGTCATCCTCCTTGATGGCTTTGTAATGAGCTGCCAGTGACTGTTGTGACGGCACTGGACGTGAGCGCCTTTAAGACCAGACTTGACCAACACTGATACATTTAGGAGCCAGTTCATGCCCAGTACTTGCCAACAGTGTGTAACAGAGACCTGACCAACAGCTGGGCTGCTCACCCAGCTGATTTGTCTCCCTCTCCTGGCCATTTGTCACCTCCCGGCTGCAGGCCTCTCCACCACCCACCATTGCATCACCCTCTTCCACCAGTGATCCTGATGATCTCCCTATGCTTCAGTAACCAGATGTCTCCCTATGTACAGTACACTTCATCATCTCCAAACTTCCACATATGAAGGTAAGTAGTATTAGTGACTTAAGTTTTTCATACACAGTGTAAGTATACAGTAGTGCACTAAGTTGCTATTCACGGTTTTACCAATTTGTGCCATTCCTTGGAACCTAACCCCTGTGACTAGCCAGGGTTTATTGTATATTGTTTTTGATTACTTGAAAAATATCAGTTAATATTGTAAGGTGGTTCAGTAAAAGTACGAGAGAAAACTAAGATGCACTTCATAATATTGCGTGACTCATCTTTAAATCAGTTGATGAATTATAGAAACCAAGTGTTAAGTTTATCCTTGTACAGATATTTATGGAATAAATTCACTTAACGTTGACGGATCTCCTCATTTTAGGTTCCCGTACAACTTGGATCAACCCAAAGATGACAAGATTCATGCCACTGGCCAGAAGATATACGACCTGCCAGTGACCGCTGTGCCGGCACTGGATGCGAGTTCCTTGAAGACCAGACTTGACCAACACTGGAGTGGGTACATTCAAGAGCCTGTACATATCCAGTACTTGTCAACTGTGTAGCAGAAAAATGACCAGCCACTTGACTGATTAGTGAACCGACAAGAGGATAGAGTGAAAGAGAGGAGCACCGGCAAGTGTGTGTGAGTTATTTGTCTCACTTGTTCCTTTTTCTCTTATATTTGAGAAATTTGCTCATATTTGTTGGTCATGTTAGCTTGAGTACTACAGGGTGAGCATAAAGTCTTTCCCTGATTACAAATATTTATTACACAAAACATATGTTAGGTACAAACATACAGTTTTTTGCAACTTGTACCTTATCACAAAAAGTTTCTTTGCAAAAAACTGTACTGTATGTTTGTTCCTAGCATATGTTTTGTGTAATAAATGTTTGTAATCAGGGAAAGACTTTATGCTCACCCTGTAGTACAGTGGATGAGGCCACATTATCAGCAGCTCACATTTACTTTTAATATTGGGAAAATTAAATGTTTTGAGTAAGTCTTCATATTTATTATTTAGCTTTACATATAATTCTCTTTTCTTTACAGGAGTGTGGTGGTGATGTCAGCGACAGCAGTGGTGTTGGTTGAAGCAGCAGTTGTGAGGGAAGTATGGTCCAGTATACAGTACAATATACTAACACTTCTCATATTTTACAGGAGTGGCAGCAGCAGCAGAGGGAGGAGGTGTATACTAATGACAATTCTCTCATCTTTTACAGGAGCTGTGGTGGTGGAGGCAGCAGAGGGAGGGGTGGGGAATACTAATCACACTTCTCTTTTTCTTGCAGATGGCGGTGGGGGAGGGGAAGGGAGGGGGGGGGGTGGGGGAGGGGAAGGGGGGTGGGGGGAAGGGGGGTGGGGAGGGGGAAGGGGAAGGGGTAGGTAGGTAGGTAGGTAGGAGTGAGGGTAGAGTAGTAGTAGGGAGTGGAGAGGGGGAGGGGGAGAGGAGTAGCCTTTGAAATAGTAGAGTTGCTAATCTCTCTTCTTATATCTTGAAGAGTGAGCCACTGGGAGGGAGCAGCTGCCCTCTTGTCTGCAGAGGGGGCCAGATGGATGGAGCCCAGGAAGCAGCGGCCCTCTTGTCTGCAGAGGGACCAGATGGATGGAGCCCAGGACGCAGCGGCCCTCTTGTCTGCAGAGGGGGCCAGATGGATGGAGCCCAGGACGCAGCGGCTCTCTTGTCTGCAGAGGGGGCCAGATGGATGGAGCAGCCAGGACCCAAGGAGCTGGAAGCAGCAGCCATCACCTGTAACATTGAAAAAATAAAAGAAAGAAATATATATATATGTATTATTAACACCCATGAAAGACTTATGAAACATTGAACAAAATAAAGAAAAGAAAACAAGTATTACCACTTGTAATACCAACACTGATGAGAGACTTGTGTTGGTCAATGAAGGGAACTAAGAGGGAAGGAACTTTAAGGGAGAGAACTCCAAACACTGATGAGAGACTTGTGTTGGTCAATGAAGGAACTTTAAGGGAGAGAACTCCAAACACTGATGAGAGACTTGTGTTGGTCAATGAAGGAACTTTAAGGGAGAGAACTCCAAACACTGATGAGAGACTTGTGTTGGTCAATGAAGGAGCACAAGTGGAATACTCTGTATATGAGTGTGTGTGTGTGTGTGTGTGAACTATAAGACACCCTGGACGTGTGTGTGTGTGAACTATAAGACACCCTGGACGTGTGTGTGTGTGTGAACTATAAGACACCCTGGACGTGTGTGTGTGTGAACTATAAGACTTACCCTGTACTTGTGTGTGTGAACTATAAGATACCTGGACGTGTGTATTGTGAACCATAAGGCCACCCTGTACTTGTGTGTGTGTGAACTATAAGACACCCTGGACGTGTGTGTGTGAACTATGTACACCCTGTACTTGTGTGTGTGAACTATAAGACACCCTGGACGTGTGTGTGTGAACTATAGCACACCCTGGACGTTGTGTGTGTGTGTGAACTATAAGACACCCTGTACTTGTGTGTGTGTGTGTGAACTATAAGACACCCTGTACTTGTGTGTGTGTGAACTATAAGATACCCTGGACGTGTGTGTGAACTAAAAGACACCCTGTACTTGTGTGTGTGTGAACTATAAGATACCCTGGACGTGTGTGTGAACTATAAGACACCCTGTACTTGTGTGTGTGTGAGAACTAAACGACACCCTGTATTTGTGTGTGTGTGAACTATAAGACAACCTGCACTTGTGTGTGAGTGAACTACTGTATAAGATACCCTGGACGTGTGTGTGTGTGTGTGTGTGAACTATAAGATACCCTGTACTTTTGTGTGTGTGTAACTATAAGACACCCTGCACTTGTGTGTGTGTGAACTATAAGATACCCTGGTCGTGTGTGTGTGTGAACTATAAGATACCCTGGACGTGTGTGTGTGTGAGACTGCTAAGACACCCTGGAGGTGTGTGTGAACTATAAGATACCCTGGACGTGTGTGTGTGTGTGAACTATAAGACACCCTGGTTTGTGTGTGTGTGTGTGTGTGAACTATAAGATACCCTGGACGTGTGTGTGAACTATAAGACACCCTGGACTTGTGTGTGAACTATAAGATACCCTGGACGTGTGTGTGTGTGTGTGTGTGAACTATAAGACACCCTGGACGTGTGTGTGTGTGAACTATAAGATACCCTGGCGGTGTGTGTGAACTATAAGATACCCTGGACGTGTGTGTGTGAACTATAAGATACCCTGTACTTGTGTGTGTGTGTGAACTATAAGACACCCTGTACGTGTGTGTGTCTGTGAACTATAGACACCCTGGACGTGTGTGTGTGTGAACTATAAGATACCCTGGCGGTGTGTGTGAACTATAAGATACCCTGGACGTGTGTGTGTGTGAACTATAAGATACCTGTACTTGTGTGTGTGTGAACTATAAGACACCCTGTACGTGTGTGTCGAACTATAAGACACCTGGACGTGTGTGTGTGAACTATAAGATACCCTGGACGTGTGTGTGTGTGAACTATAAGATTCCCTGGCGGTGTGTGTGAACTATAAGACACCCTGTACTTGTGTGTGTGTGTGTGAACTATAAGACACCCTGTACTTGTGTGTGTGTGTGAACTATAAGACACCCTGTACTTGTGTGTGTGTGTGTGAACTATAAGATACCCTGTACTTGTGTGTGTGTGAACTATGAGATACCTGTACTTGTGTGTGTGTGAAGAGATACCCTGTACTTGTGTGTGTGTGTGAACTATAAGATACCCTGTACTTGTGTGTGTGTGAACTATGAGATAACCTGAACATGAGTGTGTGTGTGAATTATGAGATACCCTGTACTTGTGTGTGTGTGAACTATGAGATAACCTGAACATGAGTGTGTGTGTGGCCTATAAGACACACTATGTAAGTGTTGAAAAATAAACATGAGAAATGCAAACAAATTTGGATTATCATAAGATGCATGAATTTTTTAACTCCACTAAAGCAATGTATAGGCCAACTACTAATGGTGCGGCTCCCCTCCACTCATCCTATGGCAAATCCCTAATTAAAGACGAAGAAGGCATCTGTCAGCTCTGGAAAGAGCTCTGCCATTCGTTGCTCAACTGAATTAACAATGTGGATGTCTTGACTACCCAGCAGGTCCTTCAGCATCCAGAACTGATCCACCTCAGCTATCCTCCATTCTGTGATTAGGTAGCTACTGCCATCAAGCAGATGAAAAACAACAAAGCCTCAAGGCCTGATGCATAAAGCAGGAGGACCTCTGTTTACCAGCTGTGTCTACTCTCTCCTGGAGAATATATGGGAGGAAGAGGAAATCCCCCCCCCAAGATCTTAAAGACGCCTCCATCGTCAATATTTATAAGAACAAGAGAGACCAGTCAGACTGTGGCAACCACCATGGGATCACGGTACTGTCCATAGCTGGCAAGATTATCACCGGAGTCCTCCTACACAGACTTCTTCCTGAGGCGGAAAACTTTCTCCCAGAATCTCAATGTGGCTTTAGGCCATCCAGTGGCACTGCTGAAATGATCATCACTGCCCGTCAGACAGAGGAAAAATGCAGAGAACAGCGTCACAGCGTCATACTTGTACATGGCCTTCATCAACCTTACTAAGGCCTCCAACTGAGTCAACAGGGAGGCCCTTTGGCAGACCCTCAGTTGTTTTGGTTGCTCACCATAGTGAGGCATCTCTAAGATGGCATGAATGGCAGTGTCCTGCACAATGGTACCCAGTCTGAGATCTTCCCCATCTAAACAGGGGTAAAACAAGGACGTGTACTGGCACCAGTGTCAATTTAGCCGGCGGGGTGGACATCGAGTACCAGATGAAGGGGGGGGGGAGGTCTTTTCAACACAAGACAACTCCAGGGAGGAACAAAGGTGTCGGCTGCTTCAATCACTGAACTTCAGCATGCAGACGACCTCACCCTTGTCGCTCACACTGAACAGGACCTACAGGAGATCGTGAACACCTACGCAGATGCGTATACACACTTCGGCCTTGAGGTGAATGTATGAAAGACTCAGATTCTCTTTCAGCCTGCCCCTGGTTCAGCCACAACTCCACCATCCATCCAGCTTAATGGTACTATCCTCTCTAATGTTACCCACTTACAGTATCTTGGCTCCCACCTGTCCACCACATTGATGAAGAGATTCAACATCGGATCAAATGTGCATCTCAAGCCTTTGGTAGACTCTGCACCTGTGTCTTCAGCTGCAGGGAGCTGAAATTATCTACAGAGCTGCACGTATATCAATCGGCAGTCCTCCCCACCCTGCCGTATGGCAGCGAGACATAGTCTACATTCCAACATCTGAGTTCGCTGGGAAGACAAGAGAGGGGAATGAGGTGACACAGGGTGAGAAGCGGCTGCTTTTGCCACAGCATCAGCACGCTCATTTTCCCTCCTCCCCACGTGCCAGTACCCAGCAAAAACTGTGTTCCGGCCCCAACATGGAATGAGAAACAGCCACTGTAAGTAGCTATAACCAAGGGATGGGGTGATGAGACATAAGCCAAGGCCTGGAGAGCAGTGCAACAATAGCTAATAACTGTAAAATTACTGAGGTTGGGTAAAAATAATCTCTGAAGCCTCTGCCGTAGCAGGGAGACCACCGTCCCAACATAAGTCGAGAATCAAGATAGGGACACTCAAGTGAGTACTGTCCTCTGAGGTGTTTATGAACTTATATTAATTCACACTTTGCCTGTCTATCATAAGATAGGCAGTTGTAGGTGTTCTCATATCTCTGGTTAACTGAGGTGCCATAGTGCAGGCACCATCTGGTGGCCCTTTGGACATTTTCAATCAACTGACAGCCTCTTGCATATCTCAGGGACCAGAAAGGGTGACAGTAGTCCACAAGGGGAAGCACCTCACTTTTAAAGTGTTATGAGGGACGGACCATCAGGTATCTGAACTTGCCAACAGTGTGTAACAGATTTAACTAACCAACCAAATGACTGACAAGGCGATGAGTGGAGAAGAGGAAAAATTACAGTACAGTAAAGACTTACTAGCTTAGTCACTCACCTTCTTCTCACAATGGTCCGAGAACTTCAGTTTATTGTCGACATACACACCCAGGCCTTTTCACATTTGGTCTCCATTAATGCTTTTTCTTTGTTCAGTTGGGACATGTGATATGCCTCCTTACTGTTGGTAAGTTATCTTGCATTTGGTAACGTTGAATCTTAACAGCCATTCCTTAGACCACAGATGAAGCTGACAGGTCTTTCTGTAGCTCTGCACAATGTTCAGTTCTTAATTTCCTGAATAACTCCACATCGTCCATAAACATTTATATGGAGGAGTGTATAGATCATGGCAGGTCACTTATGAAACAAACAACAATGGGCCCAGTACAGTGCCTTATGGTACCCTGCTTGTAAAGGGTAAGCATGACAATTTCATGCCATTTGTCACCATACACTGGTTGTGGTCAAAGAGAAAGTCTCTGGTTTAATTTTCAACCTTTCATGGGCCACGCTATCAAAAGCCTTGGCAAAGTACTAATATGCTCCGAGGTATTACAGAGTTGCATTAAGTCACCCTTTGCCTGCCTATAGAATAAGCTGCAGGTGTTTTAATGTCTCTGGGTACCACAGTGCAGGCACCAGTCAAGTGGCCCTCCTCTGGACAGTTTCAGTCAGCTAGTCTCTAACACATATTGGGGACCAGGTGGGAAGAGTACTCCACTCTCGAGCAGCATTATGAAGGACGAGCCGTCTAGTTCAGAGAACTTCAGCTTATCAACACAGGTCCTTGTCACTACTTGGTCTTGGTTCTTGTCGAGGTAGGTTGTACCGAGGGATGGTACTGGATATTTTACGGCTGCATTCTATGATCTCTTCTCTGTAGGATCAGTGTCTGCCACAGATAGTGTCACACTTAATGGGTAACACAAACATTGGTATATTTGTCCAGGTATCCAAATGGCCACCATATCCAAGTCTCTCTATTCTGTTGGCAATATTTTATTCACCAATACTGTGGTTAGAAAATTGCGCTGACCTTGATGGCTTTACTTCTCGTTATCCTTCAAGTGGATCAATTTTTCTAACATGCCTTAAGGACAAAGTCCACTATTGCAGGAAATTAAAACCTTTACAATTTCCATCCTTATTGTACTAACTTTCAAACAGAATTGGAAAGTAATTTTTTATCAACCTCAGGAAAATAACTTGTACAAATGTTCAAGTCTTTAATTAATTATTCCATTGAATCTGAGTTCATCTTCATCAGTACTTGTTACCTTAAAGCAGATTCAGGCGTTTTAGAAAAAGGGACTTTTTCCAAACTCTCATTCCTACCATCCCAAGTGTCATGCCATCATTCTGGGATCACATTACTCCATTAAGGCTGATCTTTATCCAGCTTTGTGTGCTTTTGGCTTTCCAGTTCCCCAAACTTAACTATCAGCCATAATTAAGATTTTCAGACAAGTCTTATTCAACCAAAACGTCAGGAGTATAATTTGTCAGGCAGATTAGGTTTCCATCTGAGTTGGGGGTTCCTCAAATAGGTTTTGGATGATCCAAACCCAAGATAAAAGCTGACATAGGCAGGGACGCTGACCTCCCTGGGGCACCCCAACTGCCCTGCTACCTAACCAATGTTCCTTATATGTATACTAGTGTGTCCACCATCAAAAAGCTTTCATAAACAATATTGAATTGCAACACTAAGCCTCCAGCACATTACCAAGGCCACAAGAGGATGTTAGTTTTCTTATGAAGATTAAATAATACTGTACATAGATATATGTGGCGAGGTATTTGTTTTAATATTGTTTTAATTTGATTCCGTAGTATGTTTACTATTGCTACTTTCCTTCTGTTCTATGTAAACAAACACAAGGCTGCCACACTGCACAAAACCTGATGAGCCACTGTAAACACACTAGTGAAGGGGACTGTACATTTACCAACACCTATCGAGTAATTTGAGACTTGATAAGTTAACATACAAATATTAGCCAAGACTTAAAACATTACAGGACATGTTATATACTGTACAGCAATGGAGATATTTGTAGTGGTAACAAAGTGAGGTGGGTGTAGGGTGGTCCTGTGATGCCAAGACCATACACTATTACTACTAACTTCTTTCAATGAATCAGCTCAAAAAATTTTTTAGAAGTACTGTATTGTTATGTAAATGAAAACAGGCTGAATTTTGTATTAATGACTTATTCAAATTAGTTTCTCAATGCCATTAAAAGGAACAAGTATTTGTAACTCGGTGACGAATTAATCAGTTTCATTAAGTAAAACCCCTTATGACTTTCAGGGGCAGAGAAATTTAAAGGCAAGTTGTGTATAAAATATTGAAATCCACCTGGGAGAAAAATATAAAAACAATATTGCTTTTACAATGTAAATCACTACAGCATAATAAAAAAACAGTAGAAATAAAACTAACTGCAGTACACCTCCCAGCCAAGACTCGGCTGAACCATAATTTAGGCCAGAGGTCAACTAGGCAGGTTGAACTCTTTTTACAATGCTTGTTAACTAGTGTGTAGTAGTTACTAATGACCAGCCAGCTCAGACAACTAAGGGTGTTAATAGAACCAATGTAAACACTAGCATCATCCTTGTGGGCTGGTCTCATCACACCTCCCCCAGAAGTCCAGTGCAGTGGATGGTGATGAACAAGAGCCATCAACACATCAGCCTGGTGGATGGTGATGAACAAGAGCCATCAACACACCAGCCTGGTGGATGGTGATGACATGAGCCATCAACACACCAGCCTGGTGGATGGTGATGAACAAGAGCCATCAACACATCAGCCTGGTGGATGGTGATGAACAAGAGCCATCAACACACCAGCCTGGTGGATGGTGATGAACAAGAGCCATCAACACACCAGCCTGGTGGATGGTGATGAACAAGAGCCATCAACACACCAGCCTGGTGGATGGTGATGAACAAGAGCCATCAACACACCAGCCTGGTGGATGGTGATGAACAAGATGCCATCAACACACCAGCCTGGTGGATGGTGATGAACAAGAGCCATCAACACACCAGCCACACCAAACACACCAGCCTGGTGGATGGTGATGAACAAGAGCCATCAACACACCAGCCTGGTGGATGGTGATGAACAAGAGCCATCAACACCCAGCCTGGTGGATGGTGATGAACAAGAGCCATCAACACACCAGCCTGGTGGATGGTGATGAACAAGAGCCATCAACACACCAGCCTGGTGGATGGTGATGAACAAGAGCCATCAACACAGCCTGGTGGATGGTGATGAACCATCAACACACCAGCCTGGTGGATGGTGATGAACAAGAGCCATCAACACACCAGCCTGGTGGATGGTGATGAACAAGAGCCATCAACACACCAGCCTGGTGGATGGTGATGAACAAGAGCCATCAACACACCAGCCTGGTGGATGGTGATGAACAAGAGCCATCAACACACCAGCCTGGTGGATGGTGATGAACAAGAGCCATCAACACACCAGCCTGGTGGATGGTGATGAACAAGAGCCATCAACACACCAGCCTGGTGGATGGTGATGAACAAGAGCCATCAACACACCAGCCTGGTGGATGGTGATGAACAAGAGCCATCAACACACCAGCCTGGTGGATGGTGATGAACAAGAGCCATCAACACACCAGCCTGGTGGATGGTGATGAACAAGAGCCATCAACACACCAGCCTGGTGGATGGTGATGGACAGGAGCCATCAGCCTGGTGGAGTGGATGGTGATGGACAGGAGCCATCAACACACCAGCCTGGTGGAGTGGATGGTGATGGACAGGAGCCATACCAGCCTGGTGGATGGTGATGAACAAGAGCCATCAACACACCAGCCTGGTGGATGGTGATGAACAAGAGCCATCAACACACCAGCCTGGTGGATGGTGATGAACAAGAGCCATCAATACACCAGCCTGGTGGATGGTGATGGACAAGAGCCATCAATACACCAGCCTGGTGGATGGTGATGAACAAGAGCCATCAACACACCAGCCTGGTGGATGGTGATGGACAAGAGCCATCAACACACCAGCCTGGTGGATGGTGATGAACAAGAGCCATCAACACACCAGCCTGGTGGATGGTGATGAACAAGAGCCATCAACACACCAGCCTGGTGGATGGTGATGAACAAGAGCCATCAACACACCAGCCTGGTGGATGGTGATGGACAAGAGCCATCAATACACCAGCCTGGTGGATGGTGATGGACAAGAGCCATCAACACACCAGCCTGGTGGATGGTGATGAACAAGAGCCATCAACACACCAGCCTGGTGGATGGTGATGAACAAGAGCCATCAACACATCAGCCTGGTGGATGGTGATGAACAAGAGCCATCAACACACCAGCCTGGTGGATGGTGATGAACAAGAGCCATCAACACACCAGCCTGGTGGATGGTGATGAACAAGAGCCATCAACACACCAGCCTGGTGGATGGTGATGAACAAGAGCCATCAGCACACCAGCCTGGTGGATGGTGATGAACAAGAGCCATCAACACATCAGCCTGGTGGATGGTGATGAACAAGAGCCATCAGCACACCAGCCTGGTGGATGGTGATGAACAAGAGCCATCAGCCTGGTGGAGTGGAGCTTTTGGGGGAAGGTGACTCTACGGAGAAGACGTCTCCTGAAGGTGCCAGATGTGCAAGATGATTGAGGAAGGAAGGAAGGCCCGTTGAAGATGTTGCTGGTTGAAGATGTTGCTGGTTGATGAACTTCACCCCCTAGAAGGAAGGCCTGTTGAAGATGTTGCTGGTTGATGAACTTCACCCTCTAGAAGGAAGGCCCGTTGAAGATGTTGCTGGTTGATGAACTTCACCCTCAAGAAATAATGATGCGTGATGTTCTGTGGAGACAGGACAGTGAAGAGACAGGAACCAATGCCTCCTTCATGGGTGCAGGATCGAGGTGGCGAGGTTTCTGTCGGATAAGATCTGTATTAGAAATGTAATTACGAGTTAATATAGGATGAAAGGTTACATCATTATTGGTATAAATGTGACAGATGGTCGAGTTACACTGGAAATTTTGAGCTACATCTACTTCAGGTTTCACAGTTAAGGACCAGGAGAAACTACTGGTCACAAGATCAGTCAGGATCCAGTTGACAAAGCTTTCATCAAGTTAGGATGGATTATATGATTATGTCCACCAGGAGTTATGTCCACCAGGAGTAAGGCCAACAGTGTAAGGTTCTTGAAACTGATGTGAAAGAGGTGATCAGGATTTAATTTAATTTAAGATTAAAGTTTCAATAATTTAGTTTTGAAAATTATAGTTAAAAGTTTGGTCGCTCGAGATCGGGGTTACCGTCGAGTTACTTTACCACAGATGTGACTCACCGATCTCCTCCGTTGTGTGCGATACTTTTACAGCTAAATACCCAAGTAACTCCAAAGAAAGTTGAACTGTCAAGTGGGTAGAGATAACTAACACAGCCATAGGTGCCTCAACAGATATGAATCTCCCAGTCTTGACCAATCTACTCGTATAATATCAAAGCGGAGCAATTTTCACCCTTTGTTAATTCTGTGGTGCAGCCGTTGCCGTCAAATTATTAAGACGGAATCTTCCAACGTAACAAATGACAGCTTGTCCAAGTTATAATGGCTTATATCACAGTCCACAAGCTTTTTAACAATTTAAAACAGTTTATTCAGTGGTTAATGAAACTTTTTGTCCAAATATACTGTATAGAAGTTAAAACAACTATCTCTGCAGGTGGGGGGTTGATATGCTCCAAAATTTTACGCGTGATTAGCAACAGCACTCATATACCAGAATTTCACGTCCCCGGTGTCATTGTTTCCCACAAAGCATGCACAGATAGTTGTTTTAGCTACTGTACAATCAAGGTATTAACCCCAGGGGCCACCAAATACATCTTTTACCAGGCAAGTGACCATGGTTCCATAATCAACTGTGGACTAATTATCAAGTGCAGGCAAACATTTAGATAAGACCAGGTCACATTAATCAAGTCTATCTTCTAATAGTTTATACTTTCAACAGAACTGGTGTAAATTTTCACCATATTAAATAATACTACTGTAGAGAATCAATAGTGAAGTGTAATGTGAGCCTTAAACTACAGTGAATGAGCTTTACTGTAGAGGATCAATAGTGAAGTGTAATGTGAGCCTCAAACTACAGTGAATGAGCTTTACTGTAGAGGATCAATAGTGAAGTGGAATGTGAGCCTCAAAGTACAGTGAATGAGCTTTACTGTAGAGGATCAATAGTGAAGTGTAATGTGAGCCTTAAACTACAGTGAATGAGCTTTACTGTAGAGGATCAATAGTGAAGTGTAATGTGAGCCTCAAACTACAGTGAATGAGCTTTACTGTAGAGGATCAATAGTGAAGTGGAATGTGAGCCTCAAAGTACAGTGAATGAGCTTTACTGTAGAGGATCAATAGTGAAGTGTAATGTGAGCCTCAAACTACAGTGAATGAGCTTTACTGTTGAGGATCAATAGTTCACTGCCTACTACCCAAGTGGTCACACCTCCCCGTTGGAAATATGAATAAAGACTACAGTATTCAACTTTTTTTCCAATTTTATAACTTCTCCTAATTGACTGGGCAACAGTGACATTAGGGTCCATGATTTGATTGCAGGGTAATAAGTGGTTGTAATGATGCTTGGAAGATTTGAATTTCATAGTTTCAATGTCAATTACTTGCCAACTATGGTTTTCCGAGGTGCAATTTTGGTGTTTGTTATTCTGGAAGTACTTAATTACTTACTCCTTAAATTCCATTTCCAAGAGAAAAGTAAACTATTGCTGTCAAAAAATTCCCAAGGCATAAGGCTTAGGGTTTAGGCCAAAATTATGTTTTGTTGAAAATCTCATTATAGGTTATGTTGCTGTTTCCTGTTACCTGTTGGAATCAATGATTAAAGGTAAACTGGAAACAACATTCATAAAGGTTTATGGGTTAAGTTTTCAAACCCAAATGGTCTTTTGTCCATTTAAGAAAAACATTTGCACAATAACTGGGATATCACCGTAATTAATGCTATAAGCTGTGATCATTAAGAATGGATGAAGCTTGGGCAGTAACGCACCCAGAAATTCTGTAAGGGAGGGGGGGGCACCTGGAAGCCATGGACGTACCCAGAAATTCGTCAAGGAGGGAGCGAAATTGCGGGGCCGAAGGCCGAGCTAGCTGGATTTTTTAAGCAATTTGGTGAAAGCCGAGACCTAATAAA
The DNA here is from genome assembly GCF_018991925.1 of Homarus americanus. Lineage (NCBI taxonomy): Eukaryota > Metazoa > Arthropoda > Malacostraca > Decapoda > Nephropidae > Homarus > Homarus americanus. The sequence continues at coordinate 2,809,050 of NW_024722701.1, read as the reverse complement.
TTGTTTTATACAGTATATAAAAGCCAGCAAAAAATTTGCCAAATAATCAGTTTTAAATATTTTTGGGTCCAAATATAATTGATTATTTTAGATTAAAAAAAATATTTCCTTAGATGATAAACTGATTGCAATTGGATTCCAGCATCTGACCACGGACGGTTAAGGAACCGTGGGCTTTAAGGGGGGGGGAGCCAGGCCCCATGGGTGGGCTAGTGAGCTTAGGTATAGGCATTTATTGCATGGCGTTTTAAGAAGCACGGAATATCAAATGCTTTAGCTTTCCCGGACCGTCATTAAAATATACGACATTGTACCGAGAACTGCTATTTGGACAATACAGAAAGAAAGAACAAAATATATAGAAAATTATGGAGACAAAATAGAGAAAAAAGCCATTTAACAATAAAAAAACTCTGGCCCGTTGTAAAGGTGGGCGGTCTCTGGGAGGAGCTTTAACCCACACTACACAGCTGTTCTCGGACATAAACAAAACAAAGAATTTCAGGTTCATTTTAGTTAATTTTTTTCATTTACAGTACTTTAATAAAATTGTTCACCCTTACTTAGAGTATCTTACGAGTAATGATCTTAAAAGTTTTAATCATATTTGATTAATTATCATTATTGTTACACCAAAGTCACCAACAGCTAATGAAATCGGACAGCACCCATGTACAAAGGGCAGACCCTAAACAGGTTTCAACGAGGCACAATCATATTCAATTCCTTCATGCCTTACGCTTTTAGGTCCTATCCAATATACTACCGTATATATGATTAATTCTATAAATATATCATTTTTTCATTGCCTTAAATGCTTCCAACTCTTCAATAATAATAAAAATATTCTCCATAAGCGGCCATGATCCGCATTATTTTCACTGGGGGAGACAGCCGATTGGTTGTTAGCTATTTGTGCCGCTTGGGCCCTGCGAAAGGCTAACACCACATCGAGGTGTTAGCCTAAGTGTCATGCGTACAAATCAAAAGCAGCGTCTGCGCCTACAGAAGAGCTAACACGTTAACTATTCCATGCACCGAAAACGCCATACAATAACCCCCTTATATTTAGCTTCTTAGAGCCGACATCTCAGTGGCAATAGTCAGCTACTTAATTGATGACTGCAGTCAAGGTGTGAGAGTAGTGTAAATACACTTGTCAAGTCCAGTTGATGACTACTCACAGCTCATAGGAAAGTTACCGTGGGTAATGTAATTATATAAATCTCGTGTATGTAACCCACATTTATGCAAGTATTACCATCTGTTAAACAGAGGCAGGCAGATTACAAATCTATGGTTCATTATTTGATTGTGGAGTAATTAGTGGTCGTAATGATGCTTGGAATTTTTTATTTACATTTCAATGCTAATTACTCGCCAACTACAGTATGGGTTTCCGAGGTGCAATCTTGGTGTTCAAGTTATTCTGGAAGTACTTTCTCAACACTTTTATTTCAAGAGAAATGTATATTTTAGGCAAAAAATTATTGGGGTATTAAAAAGGCTTACAGTTTTGGTCAAGTTAGATTGTTGAAAATCTCCGTATAGGTACTTCTGAACCTATGGTCCATAATTCGATGGCGGGGTAACGAGTTGTGTGAAGATTATTCTTTTAATAAATATTGCTTTACTCGCCATAAACTGGCTGCATCTACCTGAACCATGGCCACATTAAATAGAATTTCTCAATCACTCCATGGGCCACACAAACACATGGTCTGCTCATGCCTGTTGTAGTAGCCCGTCTAACAGACACTAATACTTATGTAAATGTGGGTTATATACACCAGGTTTATATAATTACATCACCCACAGTAACTTTACTATGAGCCGTCATCAACTGTGTGGGTTATATACACCAGGTTTATATAATTACATCACCCACAGTAACTTTACTATGAGCCGTCATCAACTGTGTGGGTTATATACACCAGGTTTATATAATTACATCACCCACAGTAACTTTACTATGAGCCGTCATCAACTGTGTGGGTTATATACACCAGGTTTATATAATTACATCACCCACAGTAACTTTACCATGAGCCGTCATCAACTGTGTGGGTTATATACACCAGGTTTATATAATTACATCACCCACAGTAACTTTACTATGAGCCGTCATCAACTGTGTGGGTTATATACACCAGGTTTATATAATTACATCACCCACAGTAACTTTACCATGAGCCGTCATCAACTGTGTGGGTTATATACACCAGGTTTATATAATTACATCACCCACAGTAACTTTACCATGAGCCGTCATCAACTGTGTGGGTTATATACACCAGGTTTATATAATTACATCACCCACAGTAACTTTAATATGAGCCGTCATCAACTGTGTGGGTTATATACACCAGGTTTATATAATTACATCACCCACAGTAACTTTAATATGAGCCGTCATCAACTGTGTGGGTTATATACACTAGGTTTATATAATTACATCACCCACAGTAACTTTAATATGAGCCGTCATCAACTGTGTGGGTTATATACACTAGGTTTATATAATTACATCACCCACAGTAACTTTAATATGAGCCGTCATCAACTGGACTTGACAGTACAGTATTTCCACTGAAATCTCGTCTCACCTGCAGTCCTGAATAAAGTAGACGGCTCTCTGCCACAGTCTGTCCCCATCTCTCACGCACAATAGACTAGTGTTTATAAAGCGTTACACATACGCTTCTTCCCTTAACGCTCACAGCTTACAGCATTAATTAAGGTGATGTCCCAGTTAGTGATAGTTTATTTTCTTAAATGGACAAAAGACCATTTGGGTTTGAAAATTTAACCCATAAACCTTTATGATGTTGTTTCCAGTTCACCTATAATCAGTGATTCCAACAGGTAACAAGAAACTAATACACTGTTTAAGACTTAAATCATCCCTTGCCCACCTATAGTACAGCTAAACAACCGCACGTGTTATATCATCTTGGGTACCCGAGGTGCTTAACTGTAGGTACCACTCTCTTGGCCCTCTTAAATAACCTCATTATCTGACAGTCATGTACTGTATATCAGGGACCAGATGGGATGGCAGTGGTGTACTTCAGAGGACCGATCCCCCATTAGGCCACACCAAAGTTAACTGGGATATAGAACCAGGTAAGATATAAAACACCAATTACCAAACTAATAAAAGCAATAATGAGATGACATGGTAAAATACCATTTATGTATTGTCTAAAGCTGATGGACCTCAGCTTAATATTGATGGACCTCAGCCTAAAGCTTCATGCTGATGTACATCAGCCAAAGCTTAATGCTGATGTACACCAGCCAAAGCTTAATGCTGATGGACCTCAGCCTAAAACTAAGTTGTAAGTCAACAAGTTCTTATTCATTAACCCAAATACTAGAGTTAAGGTTTTCTTTGACCTTTTCCAACCCAAAGGCTTGTGGTACCATTAGTTTTATAGTAATGTACTATTAGTTATATTGTAACAAGGTCTTAGTTTTATAGTAATGTACTATTAGTTATATTGTAACAAGTTCTTAGCTTTATGGTAATGTACTATTAGTTATATTGTAACAAGTCCTTAGCTTTATGGTAATGTACTATAACGAATATTGTAACAAGTCCTTAGCTTTATGGTAATGTACTGGAAGGGTACGGAAAGGTCCTAGCGTGGATAGAAGACTTTCTACATGACCGCAAGCAGCGTGTGGTGGTTAATGGCTCAAAATCATTTGTAACCTGTCACAAGTTGGGTCCCATAGGGCAGTGTATTGGGCCTGCTGTTTGTTTCATAAATGACATGCCTGATGCTGTACACTCCTCCATACAAATGTTTGCGGATGATACCAAGTTATTTCGGGAAATCAAGAACCAAGCGGACTGTGAAGGGCTGGAGAAGGATCTCTGTGGGCTCCAAGAATGGTCTTAGAAATGGCTGCCGAGATTCAATGTCACAAAGTGTAAGAGGATGCACCTGGGGCGTACCAACGGTAAGGAGGCGTATCATATATCCCAACGGGATGAAGAAACTGCACTATTTGAGACAATGTGAGAAGGCCCTAGGTGTGTATGTTGACAATGAGCTAAAGTTCTCGGGCCTTTGAGAGAAGGTTAATCAGGCAAATAAATTAATGGGTCTTATAAGAAGGACGTTTAGATATCTGGACGGTCCGTCCCTCGTATCGATCTTCAAGAGTGAAGTGCTTCCCCATCTGGAGTGCTGTCACCCCATCTGGTCCCCGAGATATACTAGGGACTGTCAGTCGATTGATAATGTCCAGAGGAAGGCCACCAGACTGGTGCCTGCACTTCGACACCTCAGCTACCCTGAGAGATTGGAGCGCCTGAACTTGCCTAGCTTATACTACAGGTGGGCAAAGGGGGGACCTAGTTGAGGTGTATAAGCATCTCATGGGGGCACTACTCAGTTGAGTGTCCTTACTTGAAGCTGGTGGACGCTCGCCCCACAAGGGGTCACAGCTCAAGATTGAAGAAGCTGCAAGTCCAGAAAACTGTGAGAGCAAACTTTTTCGGAGTGAGGGTTGTAAACTCTTGGAACAATCTACCAGTGTGTGTTGTGACGGCACCGAGTGTGAGCTCTTTCAAGACAAGACTTGACCAACACTGGAGCAGGTTCAGGTACATTCAGCAGCTGACCACAACTCGACCATCTCCATACTGCCAGCTACTCAGCCCTCACTAGCTAAAATATGTCTAAGTTAGCTGCTAGTATCAAACATTCAAATTTCACGAAACAACAGCTGACTGATATGATAATGGAAGTCCAATGGACTCTCATACGGGACATCATACAACAAATGAATAAGGAGACCATCAGGAAGCTAGAAGAAGCTGACCAACGCCTCACTGACCAGCTAAGTGAGATTAAAAGAAGCTTGGAATTCTCGCAAGGGGAATAAGTGACTTACAAGCAAAGTTGAACGTTGAAGCTAAAGAGAACCGAACACTCAAGACCCAAGTTCAACAGCTGAGTGAGGAGAATTCCAAGCTCAAAACGGAACTAACGACAACAGCAGACCGGGTGGATTATGTGGATGACATAGGGCGGCGAAACAACCTCAGGATTGCCGGATCCCTGAAGACATCCACGAGAACTGGGAGTCATCACATTTCACGCTGAATGAACATTTTAAACTTCCTGAAGTAAAGTTTGCGTATTCAACGCGTCGGGAAACCCAACTCCTCCCGCCCCCGCGACATCATAACAAAATTCTCATCCCCCTCTGACCGTGACAAAGTGTTTTATCAACGCAGTAAACTGAAAGGCACCACTATCTTCGTCAACGAGACCTCTGCCCAGGTACGACTAAAGCCCGTCTACAGCAAATGGACCAGTTTAAAGAAGCCAGGAAACACGTGACGTTCAGTCATAAAACCCTTGTTGTGAGGGAATCGGGCAAGTGGACACCCGCCCACTCACACCACTGTACCAACCCCCCGAAGCCCCTCGAGAACCCCCTCCCCACTGAGGGGAACCAGCCACTGTCGCTATCACCTGAGGAGTTTACCCCCCTGCCGGCCAACTCGAGTACTACACGTCTACCCTCTGTGGTGGAAACCAGCAACCCTCAAAACCGAGTGACAGGCGCACCTCCCACTCCATCTGGGAATCACCCTCAACAGTACCGGTCATCCTAATTCTGTTGGTTGTAGCACTTGTGAGTACGTTACCCCCCACTGTTGTAATTTTCATAGGTCTTCCTTTTTCACACCTCAGTGACCCTTAGTTATTACTGTTCCTTAATCAGTATCAATGTTCCCACAATGATGATGCTAGTGTCATTCCCTTAGATGTGCTAGATCGTATGTGTTACACCCCCTTTACCCATGGTGTCGACACAATACTCCCTCATATCGATCCTGATGTCTTTCTACACAACTCACTGGGTTACACCAACCCAAACTGTAACTATTACTTTCCTGACTCCCCCAAGTTTAGTTCTAGTCTCCTACTACCTCATTCCTTCTCCTTGATTAGCCATAACATCAGCAGTATTTCCCTTCATCTAGATACCTTTTTAGATCAATGTTTATCTTCTATTGCCCACAAATTTGATGTACTTGGGTTCTGCGAGACCAAACTCACTAACGATATTGACCATTTGTATAACATTCCTAATTATAACAGACACTGCGTCAACACGTCACGACACAGTGGTGGTGTCGCCCTATACTGTATGTTATCAAGTAGTACAACACTTCTGTAAGAGATGATTTAAAGGTTCAGGAGTAGTACATGGAGTGTGTTTTCATTGAATTACGTAACGACACACGAAATATCCTCGTAGGAGTAATCTACAGAAGGCCCCACACTAATGTAAGGAATTTTCTTGATAAATTTTCAGAGCTTAACACTATCATAAGTTCAGAGAGGAAACATTGCTACATTACAGGAGATTTCAACCTTGATCTATTAAAATCAGAAACCGACACCTCAATATTAGACCTTCTTGCTACCTGTCATTCTAAACTCTTCAACACTACAACCAAACCCGCTAGAGTAACTGCCACCTCTGCCACTGTGATAGATCATATCTGGACTAACAACACTCCTAACAACCTAGCAAGTGGAATTATTTATAATATCTCAGAGCACTTTCCAGTTTTTGCCATGTATAAAACAGCCACAAGGCCTGAAAGGTCTAGTAAGTCTTAATCTAATACAGAGACTACTGCGCCGACAACATGCTCCTTTTTGAAAACAACCAAATGAATGCTAACTGGGATCTTGTCTATGCCTCCAACAACCCTAACGTGAACAGCTGCAACTTCTCTGGCATCTTCAATGCTTGCTTTGATAAATGCTTCCCACTCAAGACTAAGTCAGTGAAAACTGTATCCATTTCCAAACCCAATATCACAAGCGAAATTAAAATAATGATAAAAGAAAACAAACTCCAAAGGAAATTTGCAAAAAGACCCATAACTTTCGGTGATCTTACCGAAGTATCAGAAATAGAGTAGCTCAAGCAGTTAGAAATGCCAGACGTAACTATTATACAAATAAGCTCCAGTCAGCACCAGGCGACAGTAAGAAAACCTGAAATGTCAAATTCTATTCAGAACAGGAACACTCAGCCTTCGGCCCCCACTCAGCTTTTATGATAAATGATTCAGTTGTAACAGAACCCTCCCTCATTGCCAACCACTTCAATGAATATTTTATTAATGTTGGCAAAAATCTTGCAGAGAGCATCCCTGATCACCATGAGGAATTTGGAGCCTACCTGCAAAACAGACAACAAAATGAGCTAGTCTTATCCCCTGTCATGGCAGATGAATTACTGGCCATCATAAAAATGTCCAAAGATGCAGCAGCAGGCGAAGATAATATACCAATGAGCATCATTAAGTGGCCCACTTATTAGTACTACCTGTTCTCCTCCACATTTGTAACTCCTCCTTCACTAGTGGTGTCTTTCCGGATAAACTGAAACTTGCTAAAGTTCACCCAGCATATAAAAAATCTGGGGACAAAGGTCTCTTCAAGAATTACTGCCCCATATCAGTCCTCCCAGCCTTGAATAAGATACTAGAAATGCTAGCATGTAATAGACTAAATTAATTCTGCAATGCCAATAACATCTTTACAGACTCCCAGTTTGGATTTAGACCTAGAAGGTCGACTGAGGGTGCTCTGCTATCCTTTACTCATGACATCTTAAATTCCTTTGACGACAGTCATTCACAGTCAGTATATTCTTGGACCTCTCTAAAGCCTTCGATACTGTCAACCATACCATCCTCCTTTCAAAGCTTGATCATTACAGCATTAGGGGCCTGTCCCACAATTGGTTTACCTCTATCAGTCCAACAGGTTGCAGCATGTCTGCAATAATAATCACCAATCTGACTCCTCGCCAATCTTGTATGGAGTCCCCCAAGGTTCCATTCTCGGTCCAGTATTGTTTTTGTTGTACATATACGACTTAGTCCACGCCAGCTCACTCACAAAATACAACTTATTTGCAGACAATAGTAATCTCTATGCCAGCAACTCAGACCTCCATTCCTTGATGAGAACTATGAACACTGAATTAACTGAAGTCGGGACCTGGATAATACGTAATAACTGACCTTAAACCTTGAGAAAACCCACTACACCATCTTTCACAGAAGAAAAAACTTACCTCCAGACTTGAACCCTCTGTACCTTGGTAATATAGTCCTCAAACGCGAACAAAATACTAAATTCCTCGGAGTTATTGTTTTTGAGAAACCACATACAGTAGTACCCCGATTTACGCCGTCAATTGAACCCACAGGGTACCGCGGAAAGTGAAATCCGCGTAAATGGAACAACAGAACATATGGGATTAATTCCAATAGAGACTGGCCCGACCCCCAAACTCCACTTTTTCCGACACAATACTTATGTTGTAGTAAAAATAACATCTAAATTTTATGATGGTATGCTCACACAATTAATATTTAAGAGAAATACAGTCGCCAGGTTAATGTCCATTCAAATAATGGACTCAAATCCCCCCCCCCCACTCTTCCCAGCTCACTGGCCCCTACCTCTCTGAGAAATGATTGGGTGAAACACTAAATTTTAACATTTAGTAATAAATAATACCTCAAACTAAAGTTAGGATAATATAATTGACATTTCTGGATTCCTTGCAGGTCAGGGAATATTTTGAATGTAAACGACATATATTTTGCACAAAAGGTAAAATATTTGCTTTGTGTAAACCAAATGATTACATTAGATCTAAAATTTGTATGTCTAATGCAAAATCCATGATGTTTATATTCAAAATGGTCATCATATTGTAAGAATTCCAGCAATGTAAATTATATTCTGGCCGGGTAATTTGTATGAATTTTATGAGCTAAAACATATATCTTCATTAAATAAACAAAGAAATATTCTTCAAGGACACTATCTGTCAATCAAAATACTCGGCCCTAGCTGGGTCGGTCCCTCCCTCCCCCCCCACCTTCCCTCCCTACCAGAGAAGCTTTGGGAGAAAATAGTAATTTACATTTTTAGTAATAAATAATAACTCAAGACTAAAGTTAGGATAATATAATTGACATTTCTGGATTCCTTGCAGGTCAGGGAATATTTTGAATGTAAACTTCATATATTTTGCACAAAAAAAAAATACTTGCTTTGTGTAAACCAAATTATTACATTAGATCTAAAATTTGTATGTCTAATGTAAAATCCATGATGTTTATATTCAAAATGATCATAATATTGTAAGAATTCCAGCAATGTAAATTATATTCTGGCCAGGTAATTTGTATGAATTTTATGAGCTAAATAAAAAAAAAATTACACTTCACGCGTATATGAGTAGATGCACCGCGGAAAGTGAAAGTCCGGTTCTGGCAAGGTACCGCGTAAATGAGAAATAGCGGTAAGTGAAACCGTGTAAAGCGGGGTAATACTGTACAAGCCATTCACAGTAAAGTCAATAAACAGTGCAGTATCATGTATCACACTCGACAGTCACTCACTCTCACAGCAATGAAAGAGATCTATTATGATCTTGTTTACCAACACCTGATACACTGTCACACACTACAGGGAGCCTCTGGCTCTTCAAAAACACAATCTCTGGTTACAGCACAAAAGAGAGTTGTACAGACAATGACCTACTTGAAAAAAGAGATCACACAAACGAAAAATTTGCTATATTGACAATTTTAAAATTCGAAAATATTAACACCTACTGCTGTGCCATCTTTGTTTACAAATCTATCAATTACTTGCTTGACAATAATTATTTCCACATCAGGAATAATCAAGAGATACAACTGAAGGCAACCAGAGCTACTAAGACCACCCCCCCATGCACTCCTCTCAGTTCCCAGACCTCCATAAAATATCACGGTGTGAAGGTGTGGAACAACTTACCCCCACCCATCCGAGCAAAAGACTACGCTCCCTTCCTTTAAATCATCTCTTAAAAAATATCTATTGACTAAGTATTAATATATTTCTTGTAACATCTATATTTACAGTACCTGCTTTTATTTTACCATCAAAACCATTTTATCGGAAATTATCATGTAAATAGATAAGTAATTACCATTGCAACAAACATAATCGCCAAATAGACAATCCTGACAGCTCTGTCCTCTTGTTCAACAATATTACTGTACAATCCAGGTTGTACTGCTCCCCCATTATACTTATGTTTTTCAATTCCACTGTAATTTATGTACAGGTGTATATAAAAAAAAAAAATAAATAAATAAATAAATATACAGTAATACCCCGATTCACGCGGTCAATTGAACCCGCGGAGGTCCGCGTAAAACGAGAAACGCGTAAATGGAATAACAGAACATATGGGATTAATTGAAATAGAGACTGAGCCGACTCCCAAACTCCACTTTTTCGGACACAATACCAACACAATACCTATGTTGTAATAAAAATAACATCTTAATTTTATGATGGCATGCACACAATTAATATTTAAGAGAAATACAGTCGCCAGGTTAATGTCCATTCAAATAATGGACTCAACTCCCCCCCTCTCTTCCCAGCTCGCTGGCTCCTCCCTCTCAGAATTGTTTGGGTAAAAACACTAGATTTGAATGTCTAGTAATAAATAATACCTCAGACTAAAGCAAGGATAATATAATTGATATTGCTGGATTCCTTGCAAGACCAGGAATATTTTGAATATACACGTCATATATTTTGCACAAAAGATAACATATTTGCTCTGTGTAAACAAAATTCTTGCATTAAATCTAAAATTTGTATGTCTAATGCAAAATCTATGATGTTTATATTCAAAATGATCATCATATTGTAAGAATTCCAGCAATGTAAATTATATTCTGGCCGGGTAATTTGTATGAATTTTATGAGCTAAAACAAATATCTTCAGTAAATAAAAAAAATATACTTCACCCAGACACTATCTGTCAATCAAAATACCCCACCTCCGGCTCCCTCCCTCTTCCCACGCTCACTGGGTCCGTCCCTCCCTCCCTACCAGAGAAATGTTTGGGGTAAAACAGTATATTTACATTTTTGGTAATAAATAATACCTCAGACTAAAGTTAGGATAATATAATTGACATTGCTGGATTCCTTGCAAGACCAGGAATATTTTGAATAAACACGTCATATTTTGCACAAACGATAACATATTTGCTCTGTGTAAAAATTCTTGCATTAGATCTAAAATTTGTATGTCTAATGCAAAATCCATGATGTTTACATTCAAAATGATCATCATATTGTAAGAATTCCAACGATGTAAATTATGTTCTGGCCAGGTAATTTGTATGAATTTTATGAGCTAAATAAAAAATAATACTTCACCCTTGTATATGAGTAGATGCACCGCGTAAAGTGGGAATTCCGGTTCTGGCAGGGTACCGCGTAAACCAGAACCGCGTAAAGCGGGGTATTACTGCATATGAATGATTACTAAGTGATGCAACAGTCTGGTTCATATGGCACCAGAGATAATTAATAGTAAAAAGTTAAATAAAATAAAACAAAACCCAGAAATAAAACGACCCAATATAAAACATGATAAAACCAAGAGCCTCACCGAGTGTAGTCATCCTGGTTTACTCCTCATGGTCTGTTCAGTCTCCATCACGACCAGCCACCACCGCCAGCCACCACCGCCAGCCATCACCGCCAGCCACCACCGCCAGCCATCACCGCCAGTCATCACCACCAGCCATCACAGCCTGTAATTCATGCTCTTATTATGTCACCATTACACAGCACCAACTTCTAAAACAAGTTTACTACAGAACAAAACATCTGGTGAGCTCTTAAGAACAGAACTGTTATGGTTCTGAACACTTGGTAATGACCAAGAAATTTATAGTGGTGCACAGTGTCCCGTACAGCACAGCACAGCACAGCACAGCACAGTGTCCCGTACAGCACCGTGTCCCGTACAGCAGTACAGCACAGCACCGTGTCCCGTACAGCACAGCACCGTGTCCCGTACAGCACAGCACCGTGTCCCGTACAGCACAGCACCGTGTCTCTGTACAGCACAACACTGTGTCCTGTACAGTACAGCACTGTGTCCTGTACAGTACAGCACTATGTTCTGTACAGTACAGCACTATGTCCCGTACATTACAGCACCATGTACTGTACAGCACAGCACTGTGTCCTGTACAGTACAGCACTGTGTCCTGTACAGTACAGCACTGTCCTGTACAGTACAGCACTGTGTCCTGTACAGTACAGCACTGTGTCCTGTACAGTACAGCACTATGTCCCGTACATTACAGCACCATGTACTGTACAGCACAGCACTGTGTCCTGTACAGTACAGCACTGTGTCCCGTACATTACAGCACCGTGTCCTGTACATTACAGCACTGTGTCCTGTACATTACAGCACTGTGTCCTGTACATTACAGTATTTTCTCGATTTAATGAACTAATTCGAGCCGCCCCTTCCCATTAAATCTGTTTCTGCTAAATTTAATTTGTTATATTCATGTGGGGTTTGTTTACATCTGCTCAGTCCTGCTGCCACCGTGTGTGTTGTTCACTGTTACCTCTTGGTCAACTAACTGCTGTAGAACGTTGATATAACACGAGATACATTCCAAGAGGAGCCGTTTTAAACCGAATACTCACTAAATCAAAGTGTTGTTTCAATGGAATAATTTAACTCCACACAGACATCGTGTAGTTTATATCAATTATTATAAGTGCCTTACTTATTTTAATATATACCGACGTAATATAATTTTCCAGTACAGGTAGTTCTGCTATAACGCGATAATTGTGTTCTTGTAAAATATCGTGTTATAGAAATTCGCGTAATAGAAATAACAGGGCTTATGGAGAAAATAGGGTTAGGTTTAGATTACTCGAAATCGAAAAAATTTAGTAGTTAGCCTAACACAAAGGATAGCACGGTCTAAATAAATGTTACATTCATATCTAATAATGAAATCATACAGTAAATGTAACACTTTACTTGATGGAGGAGAAGGGTGATTTTGAGGTTGATAAAATCGAGCTTCTCTTCAAGTGTTATATCCTTTCTTTTACGATCATCACCGGGAATTCTATCACCAGAACGCTTCTTGTTGATATTCTTCTTTACTATATTCACAGTTAATATACCACAAAATTGGAGAAATAGTAAGCAAAAATCGCGTTATAGCAAACAAGCGTTCGCGTTATACAAATATCGTTCCTAATTCATAAATCGCGTTAGAGCAAATTCGCGTTAGAGCAAATTCGCGTTATCAAAACACGCGTTATAGCAGAACTCACTGTATTTATTTTTCACCTGTTCAGTTATTGATACTTTAATTGTTTTAAATATAATTTATATAAATTTACTGTAAATGGATGGACAAGGTTATTTATATTTTGGTTTGTTTCTAAATAATTTTTCAAACCTTAAAACAGAAAATGCAGACATTCTTTTTTTTCCCCAGAAAGGATAATAATGTTAATTTTCAAACTACAAATATGATGGTTTTATATTAATTTTAATGTCATACACATCTTTTCAAACTACAATTGTTTGTCTTTTAAGTCAGAATCATCCATTTTTGCCATTGTACATAATATACTCTCCATAAGGCATTGCAGACTAGGGCTTCAGTATCTGTTCAACCACAGGTATCAGCTTCCCCAGTTTAGTGTTTACACACATAAGCATGTAACATGGTTAGGTTTATATACAATATAGGTTTTTCTGTGAGTTTAGTTTATTCCTCGCGGAGCTTGGAGGGTGTGACCGAGCAATGTAATAGCTCATCTTAAAGGCTGAAGTATTATATAAATGGGTTAATTACATTTGATTTATATACTCGATCATCCTCTAACTTTCCACTATGAGGTGACATGTTCAGAGCACGTGATAAGGTGTGCCCACGGGAGGTCGTGTCTCTTAGTGCTGAGCTAAGGCATTAAGCAGCCGGCTCTCTGGCCACCTCTTGCGGCAGTGGTTCATCATCACTCACTAGAGGAAGACGTTATTGAGAGCCATCGTGGATGGTTCCGTCTTCCCTCGAGGGAGGACTTACAGTATACTACCGTTCTCCCTCGATGGGATTGTCACTCAACATCTCACACCAACCGGACGTATTTAGAAGAGCTCTTTAATAGAGCCTACGTCCTCATCCTAACACTCATAGCTACAGTGATTAAGTTAGTGATATATACACTTGGATCTGTATATGAGATAGTTCCTCAATAAATAGATGTTCTAGGCCATTTAACTGCTGAGTCTGTCTAGGTTAATGAGGCCTGAACATTTATATTATAGAGGGTTTTTGGTAACTAAACCAATTGTCTGTTATCCTTTCATTTAGGAACTATTGAGGATACAGTTCCAAAGAGTAGATCACCGTAACTTATCACTGTAACTGCGTGTGTTAAGAGAAGGACGGAGGCTATGTTAAATAGACCTTCTAAAATATGTCCGATCTGTGTGAGGCATTGAGCAACAATGCTAATGAGTAGGGTAATTAAGGCAAAATTTAGCCAAACATCAAAAGTACCACTCAAATTTTCCCCATAGGAAGTTGTATTTAAATTTGGACGATTTGAATTTTGCGAGGTTTTTTCAGTCTACAGTAGGTTCTCAAATTTCGTGAGTTTTTAATTCAACGTTTTATATTTGGACAAAAAAACTACACAATTTCAAATTTCGACGGCTTTGAGCGGCCTTCCAACGTTCAGACGTGCACAATCGTGTAAGCATAATTTCTCTATGTACAAAAGATTCATTATCGTTTATTACTTATTTTCTTTTTGATTGAATTAATGTCAATGTGTGCAAAATGAACAATATTATTCATTAACAATATATACGTAGAATATTAAAACACACGAGGAGACAGACGGCATTGTTTTCGTTAATGTTTACAAAACCAGTGACTGATTGGTTCTACATATAAAACTGAAGAAACTAAGACCCTGGTTGTAGCTGTAGTAAAATTAATAAAAAATTTCATATGGTTGTTTTAGGAACTGTAATGTTATTTAATGTTAATAAATGGAGCAATGGAAGTAGCTAACCATTAATGGTAAAGAAAAAATGAGATCGGTGATGTAAGTGCGACATGTGAAACATATCGCCATTTCTACATAAGAATATGAAAGCAACACTTATTTACTGTTCATATATATTTTCATTAATGTTTCTGAATTTAAAACAAAAATTCTACCCACCAGTGGTGGTAAAGTTGAAACATAAGGACAGCCAATGTTGATGTGTGTTTTACTTGATGACAAAGTTGCCAAGTCATCAGGTTCAACTCTAGCTGAAGCTGTAGAACATAAGAACTTTTTTCTGATTGTTTTTAGTTTTATTTAACTTTATCGGTGTTATTTTCTGGTTTATTAGGGTGATGCTCTATGACAGGTAGTAATTCGCCCAAAAACTAGGGTAATATAAAGGAAAATTTAGCAAACACGACAGTACCAGACTCAAATTTTAATTTTCCATATAGTTGTATTTAACTCAAATGACCTTAAGTAGGTTTTACAGCTCAAATGGTGTCCAAATATAAGAGCCACTGTAAATAGGTGTCCAAGCATGAGATTACTGTAAATAGGTGTCCACATGAGAGCCTATCAAAATAGGGTGTCCAAGTATGAGAGCTCACCAAATAGGTAACCAAGTATGAGAGCCTACTGTAAATAGGTGTCCAAGCATGAGAGCCTACGATGAAGTTAGAAACAAACATACCTGCACTTTGAGACCAGCAGACAGCCTTAGCACCTCAATAGATGGCGCCACGCACCACCGCCATTAGTAAACAAAACGCATAGCAGCAAAGGTTTATTCTATTTTTTTTGCAGTATATCAACAATATTAGTTAAACTAATAGTATTGCATAGAGAATACTTGTAATTGTTAAGGCCTGTAATGAAGTAAGTCTTTGTAAGGGGCTGACTTGAAGCTGACCCTAAGAAAACTTTCAACTATCAACCAGCGCCCTGGAAGACGGCTGGTAATTTCTGAAGTATATATTTGCCAAAAGTGTACCGTTTAAAAATACGTATGTGTCCGAGGTGTCTCCGTGAGGTGTGAGTGCATTTAACGGAATTAATCCTTTATCCAGAAACCAGTTCAGACCAAGTCGGTAAATTAAGGAAAACCTCTTCCGCTAATCTAAAGTTCATGGTGTCGGATCTCTGTTAACCAAGAGTATACTGTACAAAGTATAAATTACAAAATAAATGTATAAATAATGACCACACACACACACGGGTTTATATCAAACTACTTCCCAGTCTAACTAAAGTGACTAAGTTCAAGTACTACAGCACAAAATACAACTTCACTAATATCTTTTAAAGGCCTTTACATTTTTCATGAATTCATTTGATCAATAATGTGATACAACCCAGTATCATAACCAATCCTCAGGCTTTGGGCCAAGATTATTTTGTTAATAGGACTTAGTTACTGTACAACTAAGGACCACACTTCATAACCTGGCTAAATGGACCTTTTTAGTCAAAATGGCATCACCTTTATTTATTCTAAGAGAACAAGATCATATAAACCATTGACCTGCTTCTGGTAAGGTTGAGTCTATGGTTCAGCATCTCAGGATACAGCATCTGTAATGAGGCCGAGTTTAGTGTTTGGTCAGAATATAGGGAGACTTGTGTATATTTAGGACTTTTATGGTTTGAAATTTATTAATGACGTGATGAATGTTACCTTGGGAGGATCTTTTCAGTCCTGGGTCATTTGGCTGTCTAGGTAAATGGTGGTCAAAAGACAAAAATAAGGTATTGCAATTAATTTCTTCCAGAAGTTACGACTCACTGTGCACTGCAAACAATCCTGTCCACTAATGATCCAAACACTTAGAAACAACTCAAGAACAGTATGATAAGTACAGAGCATCTAAAGCACCAAAGTAATTTGTGGAGGATGTATTTGAAGACATCTCGATCAGACTTCACTGAACACATTCCTGGCCTTATTAGACTCCTCTGCCAGCACTCCAGTATTATTGTCTGGCAACTATTCCTACAGTTGCTTCCAATTTCATGGCAGCATGTATTAACTGTCCAACTATTAGTGGAAGACACTGCTCAAGATATGGCTCATGTCAAGAATATTATATTCTTTTCACCGAGTGGGCAAGAGCTAGCAACTTGACCAGATCAAGCATCAAACAAACCATTCAAGAACATGAGTGGAGGGGTGTGTTAGGTTTACCAGAGTTTATCCCTGTAGTCAGTAATACAATTAGTAGACCAGTTATGTGCCTGAGGAACAACAAATTCTATTACGCAGACCTTCAACTTGTAGAAGAGCAGAACACAAACCTGGGTTAGAGTGGGCTAGGCATTTCATGCACAGGACAACCAGCATCAGAGGAAGTACATGGAGGAAGCCCCTCTTACAGTCTATGATTGTGGGAAACATTTTGCTGAAATGTTCTGGCTTTATCAAGACTAATCCATACAGCATAGTCCAAATAAAACATTGCAAGGAAAAACCTTGCAACAATGGCAGTTGGGATTGATTGGGTAAAATAATCCGCAGTCAGAGCTCAGGCCATTTGGCCAAAATGAAATTCTACATAAATATAAATATTAAAACATAAAATCCCTGTAATTGTATTTATTTACAAATTATAAGGATCAAGTACATTTATTGCAATCCATAATATAAGTCCACCATCAGGTGCTGAACTTACCACTGAGAACCTTGAGATGGAGAAGGAACCATCCTCCTGTCAGCACTTGGGTCAGAAATGTCTCAAGTCCCCATGACGGACACTGTATCAGGCAGTCAATACAATAGGCTGTGTCCCCGGGCCATAAGTGAAACTGTGGGTGGGGGTGAGTACACAACAGGATGGGTAACAGCAGCCTCAGTGCAGGGCATCCATGAGGTTTTACACAGATAATCTTTTGTAATCTGGCAATATCTTGGGAAATAGATAAATTGTTCTATCAGAAGCCAAGGAAAGGGATATTGACCTGACAGTGTTGCTTTTGGAATAAAAATATTAAAACCCCTAGCCTTATTGAAGATTGCTCCAAACCAACACCAGCATCAGATTTGGAACTTCTTGTTCAAACACACCTACAAGAAGGCTGACCAGACATGAATCATCTAGCTATGAAAACAGTCTTAACCAGTGATGAAACAGGCCATGAGTCTAGAGGACCCCAGGCAGTATACATGTATATATCTACCTCATTTTCCAAGATGGCGGCCAAACTATAGGATTAGTAGACACACTCGATAAAATCCATCAAAAATGAGTCAATAATAAATTTTAAAACAATAAAATGTCCCTCTCAAAAAAATTCTGACTGGACCTTGGTGCATAATAGCTGTTGTAATGTAACTATTTGTTTTAGTTTTCATCTTTTGGTTCTCAAGATTTTAGATTTTAACAGGTGAAACATTTACTTATC
>NW_024722701.1:2711876-2790570 GCF_018991925.1 Homarus americanus | reverse complement strand
TGTTAAGTTTATTTATTTTACATTGAATTTGGTTAAGAATAACGAACCAGTTTATAGTAGAGGATATAATTAGAGTTCTTGGTGTTGCGGGATGATATGTAAAAGGTCCATAGATTTATTTAACAATAAATATATAAAAAAACAATAATATATCAATCCAATTTGAGGTCTGGATGCGGCCCTGTATTTCATACAGGGCCGCATCCAGACCTCAAATTGATCCACTTTTTCAACAATTTCTTTGTTTTTCCTTCAAAAAAGTCTATGGGACTTTTACATAACATTCAGCGACTATCTTTGATCAATATATATAATTAATGTTTCACTCAACGAATCTCTTTATTTACAAACAATATTTTATACAATTGTAAAACATATTTCTTCTATAACGTTTCCCTCACAAACGACCAGAACGGAGTTATTTAATATACCGAGATCTGGTTGGTGGCCACAAATGAAATATAAACTAAACGGAGAAATATAGGAATAAGATTATGAGAACGATTTAGGGGTAATAATAAGTGGGGCGGTGGTCACGCTCAGTTAAAGAGTCCTGATTATTGTGGTAGCCAATGTTATATAACATTGTGGTGTAGTGGTCATCGTTCTCGCCTCACGAGCAAGTTTACCCGTGTTAGTCTCGGGCAAAGTCAAGTTAGCTTTAAGTCAAAGTTGTTTGGTAGTCGTAGCAACTGGGTAATAATGGTACAGAGGGGCGGGACACAACTAGTAGAACGTTCATCATGAAAACGACAGGCAGTGGAGTACAGACACGCAACGCAGTCTATCATACACACCTCCGTCTCTGGCAATGAAGAGGCTCCCCCCAAAACTCCCCTTAAAGACACAGGACCCTCAGGGCAACTCCGGCGTCGAGACCAATTTTGCATTTTTTGTCACTCAAATTCTAAGCTCGGCCATGGAATCACGTTCTGATTGCGCTCATGAGATGCGGCGTATTAAAAAAAAAACACCTTAGCCAAAGAAAGGGTTTTCTCATACGCCACGATTCCACGGCCGGTTTAGATTTTGAGTTTGACGAAAAATGCAAAATTAGTCTCGACGCTGGAGGTGAGTGTGTGTGTGTGGTGGTAGCGACAGCGTCTCTCCTGTCTTCTTCCTTCCATCCCTCGTTTATTTCTCCTTCCCTTTCTCTTTTTCTCCCTCCTTCCTTCCATCCCTCTTTATCACTCCATTACACAACCCAACCCTCTTCTATTTTTTCTGTCCTTCCCTCCCCTTGTTACTCTCTCTCTCTCTCTCTCTCTCTCTCTCTCCAACCTAACCTTCTTTCTTTATAACCTTCCCCTTCGTCCTCACTACACACACACGGTCCTACACAGTCACATACACTCACACACAGCCACATACACAGGGTTTAATCCACACACACCCAATACCCACAAAGGGTTTAAACCACTATTATCAACAGGGTTAAAACATCACTCAGTCAGGAATTAAAACTTGTTGATCAATTAGAGATTCTTTTAAAAACTAATTAATTCATTGAAGACGAGGTGAGGTATTACAGACGTACATACATAGAGACATATAGATTTAATCCCCATTTGAAATCAGTTATTTTGAACGAGTTGGCAGGACAAAATATCTGATGGACTGGTGGTGGTGGTAGGAGAGAGACAGACAGAAACAGACGGAAAGACGGACAGACAGGAAGGCAAATAAACAGACAGAAACAGACAGACAGATCCAGGTCCCTCTTCACACCAGTCTCAGAGCCACAAGTTGGAAGGTCAAGTGAAGCTTTTTCTCTCACCCCATCGCCTCTCTCCCTCTCATCCCTACCCTCACACCCCCCACCTCTCTCCCTCTCACCCCTCTCCTCTCACTTACTCACACCTCACTTCTACCCTACCTCACATATTCTCATCTCTACTTCCTACCTCTCCCCTCACTTTATCCCCTCCCCCACATTCAATTACCTCTCTTTCTCTCACTCTCTCCCCCCACCCCCTACGCCATATACCTCTCGGGTAGGGTAGAAGGGCACACACACGCGTGCACACACACACACACACACACACACGCACACACACACGTAATAATTTAATTTCATCAGATTTTTCCGTCTTGTATACAAAAAAAAATATGATCCTACATTAATATGAAGAGAAGCCTTATAGGACGTTCCTCTCGTCCACCGGCAGTAGTTCGTCAGTTGTGGCTCCTGAAGGGGTGAGGGGGAGGAGGGTGCGAGGCAGTGGTTGATATAGTCAGTACTGTACCGGTCTGATTAATTCCTTTATGCCACCAGGAAACGTGTTGATGGTATTGCCACACTACCACACCATACTATCACACCACACTACCACACCACACCACCCCATACCACCACACACCACACCCCACCATACTACACCATAACTGTCAATATCACACTATAAACTAACCTACCACATTACACTAACAACACCACACCACACACCACACCACACCACACCACACCACACCACACCAAATGACCTCCCCACATTATAAAACATCAAAGGGTCATACCTAGTTGATCAGGTAATTACGAGCTTCTTTCATCATTAACTACTAAGTCAATCTAGAGTCTTGTGGTGCATGAACCGTGATGTATAGTGGTGATAATGGTGGTGGTGGTTATGATGGTGGTGATGGTGGTGGTGATAATGGTGGTGATGATGATGACGATGGTCTAGTGGTGTTGTTATTGTTATTATTATTATTATTATTATTATTATTATTATTATTATTACCACCACCACCATCACCATTTCAGATCAAGTTTAAAATGCCATCAGACTCCACTAGGATCTAGGCAGACGAACACACATTCCACCAGATCATTGAAGTATATATCAAATGACCTCGACTCACACAACAACACAATTATTTAACCAGTTTGAGATCCTGGTGTCAGACATACAGACATACAGACATACATACAGACAGACAGACAGACAGACAGAGCGTAATTGTAAAAAAAGTAGTAATTGTAGTAGTTGTAGACGTGGTAGTTGTGGTGGTTGTGGTAGAAGGTGTTGGTCAGGTAGACGCCTCTGAAGGACGCCCAGTACCGTACACTGCTACCACACCACACCCAAGCAAGGTCATGTTGAAGGAGGGGGGGGAGGGAGGGAGGGGGAGAGAGGGGGGGGCGCTGATTAGGTAGACGTAGGAAAGAGACCTCACTCCCTCACCCCACTTCCCCCTTTCCTCCATCTCTCCCCCACCTACTCTCCCTCCTCTCCCCACCTACTCTCCCTCCTCTCCCCCACCTCCTCTCCCCACGTACCTGTCTTCTCTGGCCTTGGACGAAAACAACACTTTTTACTCTAACGGGTTAAAAGACCTGTGTCACTCTCCTCCACCACACCACAAGTCTCAGGTGTTGGTGAAGTGTTGGTGAGGAGTGTGCTGGTGAGCTGTTGGTGAAGAGGTGATCAAAAGGTGGAGAAACAAGAAGAAGAAGAAGAAGGTGGAGGAGGAGGAGAAGGAAGAAGGAGAAGAAAGAAGAGGAGGAGAAGAAGAAGAAGAAGAAGAAGAAGAAGAAGAAGGGGGAGGAGGAGGAGGAGGAGGAGGAGGAGGTATTGACAAAAACACGAGGCCTTTGTTATTGTCTTCGGGGGGCGGGATGTGTCCTTGGCGGGGCGGGGCGGGGCGGGCAAGGGGGTTATCTACCCATCTACCTTCTCTGCCCCATATATCCACCCTGCCAGGGGTGCCAGGTGTAGGGTGTCAGGTGGACGGTGCCAGGTGTAGGGAAACAGGTGACGGTGCCAGGTGTAGGTGCCAGGTGACGGTGCCAGGTGTAGGGGTGCCAGGTGGACGGAAGCAGGTGTAGGGTGCCAGGTGGACGGTGCCAGGTGTAGGGTGCCAGGTGTAGGGTGTCAGTGATGCCAGGTGGACGGTGCCAGGTGAAGTGCCAGGTGGATGCAGCAGTGAGGTGCCAGGTGTAGGGTGCCAGGTGGAAGGCCAGGTGAATTGTGCCAGGTGTAGGGGTGCCAGGTGGGTGTGCCAGGTGGACGGTGCCAGGTGGACGGTGCCAGGTAGGGTGCCAGGTGGAGGGTGTCAGGTGACGGTGCCAGGTGGGTACTAGTAGGGGTGTCAGGTGTAGGGTGCTGTGTAGGGTGTCAGGTGGGATTGTGCCAGGTGTAGGGTGCCAGGTGTAGGTGTCAGGTGACGGTGCCAGGTGTAGGGTGCCAGGTGTGGAGGGGGGTGCCAGGTGTAGGGGTGTCAGGACGGTGCCAGGTGTAGGGGTGTCAGTGATTTGCACAGGTGTAGGGTGCCAGGTGGACGGTGCCAGTGTAGGGGTGCCAGGTGGACGGTGCCAGGTGTAGGGTGCCAGGTGTAGGGGTGTCAGGTGGACGGTGCCAGGTGTAGGTGTCAGGTGACGGTGCCAGGTGTAGGGGTGTCAGGTGGACGGTGCCAGGTGTAGGTGCCAGGTGGTGTCAGGGACGGTGCCAGGTGTAGGGTGTCAGGTGGACGGTGCCAGGTGTAGGTGCCAGGTGGAAAGCCAGTGAAAAGCAGGGTGTGAGGTGCCAGGTGGAGGTGCCAACAACAATACTTCCAGAGTCAGCCCTCCCCTCCCCTTCCCCACAAACACAGATGTTTTGCTTAGGTTAGGTTAGGTTAATCTGGTTCATGTTTGAGGAGAAGGCGGAGCCGTACAGACAATGGTAGACGTTACGGTGGCCGACGACCAATCAACGCGTGTCATGCCCTCATACGCGTGGATTGCCAAATAGGGGGCAAGACAATGTAAACAAAGAGGGAAAGAAGAAACACACACACACACACACACACACACACACACACAGATAAATATAAAGGTGTGGGCGGCTAGACAACAGGTAGGAACTCATTAAGGTAACAAGGTGGGTGAGGGAGAGAAGGGGAGAGTGAGGGAGGGAGGGAGGGAGGAAAGGGGGAGAGTCACACTACCACACACTCACCTGGGGAGAGTCACACTACCACACACTCACCTGGGGAGAGTCACACTACCACACACTCACCTGGGGAGGTCACACTACCACACACTCACCTGGGGAGTCACACTACCACACACTCACCTGGGGAGAGTCACACTACCACACACTCACCTGGGGAGAGTCACACTACCACACACTCACCTGGGGTGAGTCACACTACCACACACTCACCTGGGGAGAGTCACACTACCACACACTCACCTGGGGAGAGTCACACTACCACACACTCACCTGGGGTGAGTCACACTACCACACACTCACCTGGGGAGAGTCACACTACCACACACTCACCTGGGGAGAGTCACACTACCACACACTCACCTGGGGTGAGTCACACTACCACACACTCACCTGGGGTGAGTCACTACCACACACTCACCTGGGGAGAGTCACACTACCACTAACTCACCCAGAGTCACACTACCACACACTCACCTGGGGAGAGTCACACTACCACACACTCACCTGGGGAGAGTCACACTACCACACACTCACCTGGGGAGAGTCACACTACCACACACTCACCTGGGGAGAGTCACACTACCACACACTCACCTGGGGTGAGTCACACTACCACACACTCACCTGGGCAAGCTAATGAAGAGAGAGGATAAGGTTACCACAGCTAGACATTAAGGACTAAAGTTTGCTTGTTATCCATCAGAGTGTCAACCTTAATGACTTGGGGGAACCCTAACCTAACCAAACATAGCCTAACTTAATTAACTTAATCTATCAAATTAACCTGACCTAACAAGCAGAAAGATAACTTGTTGTTTTCCCAGCGACATTAACCAATCACGTTCAATTAAACTAACCGCCAATCATATCATCAACAAACTGTGCATCAATGTTAAAAAAAACCACGAGCTTCACTTTTTTTTTTCATTTTCCTTTATCATTTTCTATAAACAAATTGAAATATATTGACTCCGGGTACAAGGTATATTTCATTCGATATAGATCTGAAATTGAAATATATATCGGGTTGTTTTTTTTTGGTATTTTTGAAAGGTTCTGGGAAAAGTTATTATGTGTATTTGAGTTCGTGATTGTGATATGAAATTTAATAGACTCATGTTGAAATAAAGACTCGGCTTCTGTGACGTGTGTATTGTAGGGGTTGTTGGGAGGGGAGGGGGTTTGTAGGGAAGGGAGGGGGTTTGTGGGGAAGGGAGGGAAGGGAGGGGTTTGTAGGGAAGGGAGGGGGGAAGGGAGGGGTTTTGGGGAAGAGGGGGTTTGTGGAAGGAGGGGTTTAGGGGAAGGGAGGGGTTTGTGGGGAAGGGAGGGGTTTGTGGGGAAGAGGGGTTTGTAGGGAAGGGAGGGGGTTTGTGGGGAAGGGGAGGGGGTTGTAAGGAAGGGGAGGGGGTTTAGTATGGAAGGGAACGTAGGAGGAAGGGGGTCTTTAGGGAAAAGGACATGGTCGTATGTAAGGAGTTGGGTCGTAGGATTAAGGGGGTCGTTACAGAGGAGGGGGGGAGGGAAGGAGGAGGGGGGTCGTAATCTAACTTGAAGCTATTACGTGGAAGTTCAGGTTTAAGTTCCGTAAATAAGTTTAGTCTTAAGAACTTGGCAATACCCAGACATTAAAGGCATAGTTTAACGTCTTGTTCCCAGCTATGTATACACACACACACACACACACACACACACACACACACACACACACACACACACACGGTAATAGGGTACTGAGAGGCGGTGAAAATTCGCTGGATTATCAAGACCTTATGATCAAAGTGTGAGAATAATGAGGATGGTGGTGATAGTGGTGGTGATGGTGGTGGTGGTGAACACACACACACACACTCGTTACCACTGCATTCACTTCCACTTCAGCTGACAGGAGTTGTAGGGGAGGAGGAAGAGGAGGAAGAGGAAGAGGAGGAGGAAGAGGAGGAAGGAGAAGACCTCGAGTATGGGTTAGTATTGGCGCTGGACCACTTAACTACACCTTAAGTCCCACGCTCCACTAACACGCCATCAGTGTTAGTCGTTCCCACCTGTGTGTGTGTGTGTGTGTGTGTGTGTGTCCCTCTGGCAACAAACACAAAGGTCACACTTGAGGTTGTGTCTTCAAAAAACGCCTCCAGCCCACGCCTCCAGCCCACTCTCCACCCCATGCCTCCAGCCCACGCCTCCAGCCCACGCCTCCAGCCCACGCCCCTGATGATGCAGCTTCACCACGCTCTCCCAAACCTGTTATCAAAGAGTCCAGCCAGAAGGTTAAGTTCCACGCTCATGCTCCACGCTCATACACGCTCCCCAACGCTCGCTCACTCCGACGCCTGAAAACTCACCCACGTCCAGCAAGCCCACATCTCTACCAACTCCTGAGAGGTAACCCACGGCAACCTACGCCCACGCGCCCATTAGCTTGAGTGGATGTAGGTGGTGGGCGGGCGGTCAGGTGGGTGACTGGGTGTGAGGAGGACGAGGAGGAGGAGGTGATGGCGTGTGGGGGAGGAGGGGGAGGAGGAGGAGGAGGAGGAGAGGAGGTGATGGCGTGTGGGGGAGAGGAGGAGGGGAGGAGGTGATGGCGTGTGGGGGAGGAGGGGGAGGAGGAGGAGGAGGAGGAGGGAGGAGGAGGAGGGGGAGGAGGTGATGGCGCGAGGAGGAGGAGGAGGAGGAGAGAGGTAGGGAAAAATAAAATGTTAATATCTCACTTAAATGTTAATATGGTATTTTGTAAATCGGGAATAAATTTAAGTTTTCCCCTAATATATTTGAAGAACGAGAATAAATTTCACTTTTTTCCCCCTATGAGACTAAAATAGACACTATAACCTGTAAATCGGGAATAAATTGGAGGGTTTTTTTTCCCCACCATCAACACACACCTGTATAATAATTAAGCACTTCCGAGTTTCTTTTGACTCAGGTAAAATGTCAAGACTCACGACCCTTTGCCACACAATATAATGTCAAGGTGTGTCTGTCTGTCTGTCTGTCTGTCTGTCTGTCTGTCTCTTTCTGACACACTCTCTGTCTGTCTGTCTGTCTGTCTCTCTCTCTCTCTCTTTGATTCTAACTCTCTTTGTCTCTTTCTGACTCTCTCTGTCTGTCTGTCTCTCTTAATAATACCGTTTCCTAGTTGACAGACGGTAGATGACAGATGTTAGACGGGGTACACATCTTCAATTACAACCTGTCTCTTCTCCCGTTTGAAGCGTCTGCCGTCAACTCGATCTGTATTTAGGTGTCTTTAATAATCACTATTGTCATTCACTTGTAATGATCAACAAACCCCCCCCCCAGAGATGGTTGGTCTTGTTGTGGAAGTTATAATGGTGAAACGATAACAAGACCTTCAGGCCTCCCGTGTCCTGATCAGCTGTTTGTGTTTTACTTGAGTGCTGATCAGCTGTTTTGTGTTTGTTGGCGTCCTGATCAGCTATTTTGTATGTGTTGACCAGCGTCTGATCAGCTGTTTGTTTTATTTGGCGTGATCAGCTGTTTTGTCATTTTGTTGGCGTCCTGATCAGCTGTTTGTGTTTATTTAGCGTCCTGATCCAGCTGTTTGTGTTTTATAGCGTCCTGATCAGCTGTTTGTGTTTATTTGGCGTCCTGATCAGCTATTTTGTGTTTATTTGGCGTCTGATCAGCTGTTTTGTGTTTTACTAACAAATGAGGAGGATTTGTGTTGACTGACTGTGCTCCCAGATACCTCTAACGTCAATTTACGTCAGGGATCAATTAATTAGTATTAGGTGTTGGTAGCAGGTGTAACAGAGGAGGAGGGAGGGGGAGGGGGGAGGGGGAGGGGGAGGAGGGGTGGGTAGGCGCTTACGGTTGATTCATTATTCATACAACAACAACAACAACAACAACAACAACACCAATAACAACTATTACTATTATTACTACTACCACTATTCCTGACAGTTCAACCATCCATGACCATCCCGTGACAAGTTCTCATGTCAAACCTGCGTCATGACCTCATGGGTGTGTCATGACCTCACACCGTGACGCCTTTGTCTGTCAGCTCATGATATGATAACTATGAAAACTTTGCCAAGGTCTAGTAGCAGTTTTTGATGACAAGTTGTGGGTGGGGGTGGGAAACTGTCTGGTAGTTTGTGCCAGTCATGAGGGAAAGTGTGTGTGTGTGTGTGTGTGTGTGTGTGTGTGGTAACAAAACACGTGGGACTCAGGTGTAACACTACAAAGGACAAAATCAGTTCGTGGTAATTAGGTCAGGTGTTTTGTCTCACCTGTGATTCACCTGAAGGAAGGAAGGAAGGTTATCTTGAACATGGGGTAAAAGAGAGATGCCAGGGTGGGAGAGTGCCAATGTGCCACTTACACCTCAAGGACGGACGGACGGATGGACGTACGGACGGACGGATGGACGGACGGACGGTACGTACCTCCCACTTTTCTCTTATTACTTCTATTTATAATCTCACTCTACTTCCTCCTCTCTTTCTTATTTATGTTTTTCCTCACCTGTCTCCTCACCACGAGACCTTGAGTGAGGAGGGAGGGAGTGAGGGAGTGAGGGAGGGAAGAGAGGGAGGAATGAGGGAGGGAGTAAGAGAAGGAAGTGAGATTAAGTGATTCATCCCTCTCTCCCTCCCTCCCTCCCTCCACCAACAATCACCATCACTCATTCTCTACTCCATCATCACCCTCATCTCACCCCTCATCTATCATCCTTCTAATTTTGAGGGGTTTCATTATTCAGACCGATGACGTCACGTGTGCAAGGACGCCCGTGACGTTAGGTTAGGTTAGGTTAGGTTAGGTTAGGTTACGTTACGTTACGTTATTACCATCAACACAAAACCAGTTGTCAATGTTGTCAATGTGTAACAGGATGACTGGCAGTTCTCTGGGGCCTTTCCTCTCTGTCATACACACACACATACACACACACGCCTCAAAGATCATTATCACAGTGCTGGCGGCCTAGCAAGTCTGTTTTTTATGTATATATCAGTCACCATCAAACACAGCCACTATTACAGTCAATGCCAAACCAGCTTCAATTTTATACAACAGTTTATAACGGGATGACTGGCGGTTCCATGGGGCCTCTCCTACCTCCCTCCCCGTGTGCAACATGACGTAATATCTGGTGGCTGGCGGGCGTATGGCGTTTTATTTTCAACTCTCCTGAAATATTACTTAACTATTTTCGTCTCCTAATTGATGCTAAGTGAATGTAGTCTTGTTAAGGTAAAATCTCGGTGTTAATTTGCTCTCTTATCTGAAAAAGTGATTTTAACCCCTTGAGTACGATGACTTAACCCCTTGAGTACGATGACTTAACCCCTTGAGTACGATGACTTAACCCCTTGAGTAGGATGACTTAACCCCTTGAGTACGATGACTTAACCCCTTGAGTACGATGACTTAACCCCTTGAGTACGATGACTTAACCCCTTGAGTAGGATGACTTAACCCCTTGAGTAGGATGACTTAACCCCTTGAGTACGAAGACGAAGCCGAAGACGACGAAGAAGACGAAGACGATAACGAGGACGATGGCTCCACTCTCCTGCAGGCGGCTGTGTAGGCGAACTAATTAATTTAATAATCAATAAACAATTTATCCTGACGAAATCTGCGTAATTCTTCATGAGGGCTGTTCACGGGTCACTGTGGCAGGGGGGTGTGTGTTGCAGGAGGAAGAGGTGCAGAAGAGGAGAAGGTAGAGAGGATGATGTAGAAGGGGAAGGAGGAGGAGAAGAAACACTGTCTGGGGAAGAGGAAGGGGACATGACTTCCCCCCGTCAGCGGTATAAATATAAGATTTTCATCCACCCTCCCCGTCAGCAGAAAGACAGATGCTTCACCACCCTCCCCGTCAGCAGAAAGACAGCAGGGCCCCGTCAGGAGAGGTACAGGGATCCCACAAGTCAGAGGGCGTGTGTGTGAAGGGAGGAGGAAGGCGTAGTGTCCAATCTCACATAACAATCTTTGTCAACTTTGTGTCGAGAATGTTGAGTGCATGGGACCATTCTCAACCAGAAATAGTCTCTGTTCTTACAGTGTCTCTCACGCTGAGTACGACCTGAGAGACAAAAATACAGAGAGATAGAGAGAGAGTAAAGGGTGACCGAGGGAGATGAATGTGTACGTGTCAGAGAGAGAAAGTGTGTGTGTGTGTGAGGTGAAGGATTACCTTTCTGTCTCCTATTAGAATAAATTTCCTCAATCAGGATATTATGCTCTCTCTCTCTCTCTCTCTCCCCAACACTTTCAATTTTCATCTTGTCATTTTTCCTTCACTCCTTCCCTGACACTCTCAACCTCCCTCCCTCCTTCCTCCTTTCCTCTTTCTCTACTTTCCTACTTCCCTCACACCCTACTTCTCTTCCTCCAACATTCAAAGACTCCAACACTCCAACAATCATTCCAAAACACACACACACACACACACACACACACACACACACACACACACACACACACACACCAGGCTGGTTGACGGCTGACGGGGACCCTACACAAGGAAGTCAATATGGCCTGATTTTTCCCTCAGCTGACGTCCTTTAATCAACGTGCAGACACACACACACACACACACACACACACACACACACACACACACACACACACACACACACACACACACACACACATAATCCTCCTCCTATTGGACAAACATACGCTGGCAGGATATATGTCAACCAATCAGAAGCAGCGAGGTACTAGTACACCCGGGGAGAGATGAACCAATAGGATTACCAGGACTAGGGATAATAAACCAATCTAATTTCCTATTGGTCAGCAGCCGGAATGACGCAGGAGAGGAGGATGTGGGATATATCACACACACACACACACACACACACACACACACACACACACAAAGTGAATTCGCAGTTTGATTCGTGGGTTCGTGGGTCCGTGAGTCCGTGGGTACGTTAGTTCGTGATTTCATGAATCCGTGGTTCATGGGGTTTAGGATTCGATCTTTTATGGATTCTGGGATTAATTCGTGGGTTCGGATTCGTGAATTCAAGGGTTCGGTTCAATGATTCGGGATTCAAGGTTTCGAATCCCAAATGAATAGACCAATCTGGTGTATAATGAAGGTTCTTTACACTACATTATGAATCAATTAATAACGGCGAGTATTCATTGTGTGTAGAGAGCGAGTTATTTTGTGATGTAATATTGTATTGAATAACGAGTGTCATTTAATGTATAATGATTGAAGTGTTATAGGCAGACAGACACATACACACACCACCACATTACCACACTACCACATCTTCACCACACCACACCCACCACACCAAACCGCATCACAATCGTTACCACACTACCACATTATCATCACCACACCTTCACCACACCACATTACACCCAACATTAACACACTATCATAACTACCACACTACACCACGCCACCATAACAACCACACTACCACACGAACGCCACAACACAACCACACTACACCACACCACCATAACAATCGCACTACCACACTGCAGCCACATCCCTCTTAAAACTTTTCCCAGAACTGAATGGTAAGGGAGCTCAAGCGATCACCGACACACACACACACACACACACACACACACACACACACACACACACACACACACACACAGAGGAGAATATTTGCATACCGACCGACGAAACAAATATTGCATGGTGTTATAATGCAAGAGATAGCAATAGCTGGTTATGTTGCAAGTTGCACCTCTTACAGTTACGTCACGTTAGGTTAAGGTTAGGTTGAGTTAAGATTAGGTTTAGGTTAGGTTGAGTTAAGATTAGGTTAGGTTAGATCAAGTTAAGGTTAGGTTAAGTTAAGGTTAGGTTAGGTTAGATCAAATTAAGGTTAGGTTAAGTTAAGGTTAGGTTAGGTTAGATCAAGTTAAGGTTAGGTAAAATTAAGGTTAGGTTAAGTTAAGGTTAGGTTAGGTTAAGGTTAGGTTAAGTTAAGGTTAGGTTAAGTTAAGGTTAGGTTAGGTTAGATCAAATTATATTAGATCAGGTGAAGTTAGATGAAGTTAAATTCAGGTCAGGTCAGGTCAGGTCAGGTCAGATAAAGCCATCAGCCCCCTCCCTCATCCCCGGCACCAACCCGTGTAATGAGTGAGAGATAACGACCTGAGGCGAGATGAACTTTAAATTAAGAGGAAACAAGAAAAAAAAGATGAAAGGAG
Organism: Homarus americanus; assembly: GCF_018991925.1. Lineage (NCBI taxonomy): Eukaryota > Metazoa > Arthropoda > Malacostraca > Decapoda > Nephropidae > Homarus > Homarus americanus. Next base: position 2,777,461 of record NW_024722701.1, on the reverse strand, counting down.
AGACGAGTATGAAGATAATTATGATAAATGGATCAAAGGAAGAAGAGAATGATCGTGGAATAAGAGAAATTAACCAAGTTTATTGATTTGGTTCTGGTGGCTGAGTGGATAATACCTTCTAGTCTAGTCCCAAGGTTCGTTAGTTCGATCCCAATGTACTGTTAGTTTATCCGATTAATCTTTGTATATTTGCTTGGGTGTTGTGGTGGCTGAGTGGATACAACACCCTGACTGTAACTGACTAGACCATGTTGACAGTCACTTTACCCACACACACACACACACTCACTCACACTCACACACACACACACACACACGGTAATCTCACTAACGCAGCTTTCCCTACATACACAAAAGGTCACTCATGGGATCACCAGTTTGACCACCCAATAGTCTTCACCTTTGACCTTCAATTCCTAACCTAACCTGACCTAGACTACAGTCGAGAAAGAGAGAGAGAGAGAGAGAGAGAGAGAGTGGTGGGAGACAGGCTAGTTAGGAAGTGGTTGTAGGAGGTGGGGGAGGGGGAGGTGTGGGGTGGGGTTAGGAACAGCAACAGCAGGTAGAGAGAGAAAGCTGGTCTGGGTGGTGAGGGGCTGAGCTCAGGTGGTCCTCTCTCTCACTCTCTCTCACACTCTCTCTCTCTCTCTCTTATCAAAGCGAGTGTAAATGAAGAGATAAGGAGGGCGGAAGTGAGAGATAACGATGGTGGTGGTGGTGGTGGTGGTGGTGGTGGTGGTGGTAGGTGGTGGTGGTGGTAGTGGTGGCAGTGGTGGTGGTGGTGGTGGTGGTGGTGGTAGGTGGTGGTGGTGGTGGTGGTGGTGGTGGTGGTGGTAGTATATTGAAGGAAATCTGTCGTGATGTCAGGGTAGAACCGACCCTCCTTCCATTGGACGGTGAAAATTTCCAATATAGGACTTCAAACACATCCAACGAAGCCCGTGTTGACGTCAGTGCTCGAGGATTCTGGACGCGGGGACAGCGAGCCTTCTTCGACATTAGGGTTTTTGATCCCATGGCCGCATGTCAACATAACTTAGCTCTCGATGCTGCACACAGGAGGAACGAGAACGACAAGATAAGGGCATATGGGGAGAGAATTCAGAACGTTGATCAAGGCAGCTTCACTCCTCTAGTGTTCACAACATCTGGTGGGATGGGACCAAGCGCAAGATGTTTCTACGCCACACTCGCGGAGGTGATCTCCGAACAGAAGCAGCAGCCCAGAAGCTATGTTACAGCCTGGATGAGATGTCGACTGTCCTTCTCTCTCCTTAAGTCTGCTTTGCTCTGCCTCAGGGGAACGAGTGCATCGGCCCCAAAGCCGACAACAGCTGCAGATATTGACTCTGAGGCAACAGTCACTGAATGCCGCATAGATCTGCGGCTCAACTAACTCAACACAGCTAGGATAGCTACTTATGTATTAGGATATTTAATATTAAGGCACAAACCCTTCCTCCTCTCTCTCTCCTCCTCCTCCTCCTCCTCTTCCTCCTCCTCCTCCTCTTCCTCCTCCTCCTCCCCCTCCTCTTCCTTCTCCCCCACCTCCTCCTGCTGATGTCATTAAGAGTGTTTGATCTGACAGGTGGCGTACACCGACAAATATAATGCTTTATAGAAAAGGCGTGTAGGAGGCTTGGGATAGGACGTGGGGGGCGTGGGGAAGGCGTGGGGGCGTGAGGAGGGCGTGGGGAGGGCGTGAGGGGGCGTGGGGAGGGCGTGAGCAAAGCGTGGGGGGCCCGTTATTCCATTTGAACTTATTTTTTGGCGTATAAAGTCACTCTCCACCATCACTACCACTACTACCACTACTACTACTACTACTACTACTACTCCCTTCTTCACTGTCTCCCTCCATCTCTATCTCCTTTCTACCCCATCTATTCTTTCTCTCTTCTCTTTCCTTCCTTCTCGTTTCTTCCATCTCTCTCTCTCTCTCTCTCTCTCTCTCTCTCTCTCTCTCTCTCTCTCTCTCTCTCTCTCTCTCTCTTCTGGCACCGTGTTGGCACTTGAGACACCCTTACCCCTCGCCCCCTCCCCTGCCCACCTACCACCACCCTCTCTCAGCCCCTCCACACACCTCTCCCTCCACCTCCACCCTCTCCACACTCCACCTCCACCCTCTCCACACTCCACCTCCACAACTCTCCACACTCCATCTCCCACACAACAACACACACCCACACCTCACACAACCAAACAACCTCTTAAATAACAACAACAACCTCTCTTTAAACAACCTATCACAACCTCACCGTCAAAACAAATAAAATATCCCACAAAAAAATAAATACAAAATAAATCATAACTTAAATAATATATCGACATCTTGAAGCTAATCTGAGAGCTTCTGAGGTTCCCAACAGCCAATCACGAGACATTTTTATACTCCCGGGAGCCAATCAGGACTCTCTGCCTCCTGCCCCAGAGAGCCAATGAGAACACTCCACCAGACAACTTAAGTATGTAATTTGATAAAGTGATCTCCACGTGGCTTTCCTTCTTCAGTTGATTCCTAGACTCTGAGAGGGGCGGATGTCCGTCTCTTTTTCTCTCTCTTGAGTAAATGATTGAATCTAAATCAATGAATGATCTTAGCACTACTACCACTACCACCACTACCCTTACTACCACTACCACCACTACTACTACTACTACCACCACCACTACTACTACCACCACCACTACTACCACCACTAACCACAATCAACATAGTACCTTTAACCTCGCTTTTCACAACTATCGATCTAACACGAATTTGAGTGAGTCCAAACAGATCATTACAGTATTATAGTCAGTGTATGTCAGTGTAGATCAATATAGCTCAGTGTAGGTCCATATAGCTCAGAGTAGGTTAATGTATGTCAATATAGGTTAGTGTAGGTCAATATAGGTCATTTAAGATTAATGAAGATCAGTTTAGGTCAACATGGGACAGCGTAGGTCAGTATAATTGTAAAGTATTATTATTATTTCAGTACACTATAATAAACTAAACACACGCACAATACACTCTTGACAAACACAAAATGAACTCGGTAAAGTCTACTGTAACAAGGAGCTGTAAGATATGACGTGGACGCTCGGCCAGGCTTGTGTGTGAAGAAGGCGATTTACTTAAGGGGGATTCTGTTGTGTATACCTAAGTAACCCCCTCACACACACTGTCACCCTGTCTGGTCCCCGAGATATGCTAGTGACTGTCAGTTGATTAAAACTGTCCAAAGGAAGGCCACCAGGATGGTGCCTTCACTCCGGCACCTCAGTTATCCAGAGATTGGAGCGCCTGAACTTGCCTAGCTTATACTACAGACGGGCAAGGGGTGACCTAGTTGAGGTGTGTAAACATCTCAGGGGGCACTACTCAGTCGAGTGTCCTTACCTGGAGCTGGCGGACGCTCGCCCCACAAGGGGTCACAGCTCAAGGTTGAAGAAGCCACAAGTCCAGAAAACTGTAAGGGGTAACTTTTTCGGGGTGAGGGTTGTAAACTCTTGGAACAATCTACCAGAGAGTGTTGTGACGGCACCGAGTGTGAGCTCTTTCAAGACAAGACTTGACCAACACTGGAGGAGCGGGTTCAGGTACATTCAGGCAAGGCTGTATTTAGAAAGGCCGGAGTATGGTGATGACCCCCCACATAGCATATAATTGGGACGGCACCTTAACCCAAAGTGGGCCATATAAACTCCTACCTATTAAGGAACTGTGCCGACGTTGTATCTTATTGTCGATGGAGAGACACTTATATGAGACGGCTGTATGGTCTTATAGTCCTTTAAACATCAAATATTCAATTGAATTCCAACATGACCTCCAGTTCTGTACACTGGAGTATTTCATTACTTAAATCACAATGTTTCTTTAAAAAAAATACATTGTGAAGAGCGGGTATAAGTTATTGTAGACCAGCTCTTGGATCATCACGGCCTTACCCGAAAGCCTGCAACTCACTACTCAATATACTGAGTTAATGACTATCACCACTAACTGTTGTGTAGTGTTATTATATATTAAATGAGTGGGACCTTACTAGATATAGCAACAATGTAATGATACGTAATATAAAAAACATGTGATAAATTGGTTAGGCAGGAGATGAAAAGAGTGATGGTTATGATAGAGCTACACTCACACAAGTACAGTACCGCTAAATGACTAAATGGTTATTAGTCGTTGCTGGTCGACAGGTCCAAATGAAGAGAGCGTGTTGGTGGAGAAGAACCGACCAACTACTCCGTTAGCCTTTGTCGTGAAAATAAACAAACATATTCACCTTTAATGCCACAATAAAATGGTCATTATTAAAGGATTATTTGGTTTTTTTTTATGTTTTTAGAGAGGAAATACGTCGAGCTGCTCTTGCCCACCCCACTCCCCTCCCCTCCTAATGTCTAGAATCAATGTTACCAGATCTCTTTTACCAAATTATGCTAAACTCTCTTTAAAAACGTGGTAAAATCAGTAAAAATCTTCCTAAAAGTGAACCGAAATTATCCCACAACCCTTTGGGCCACCCCTGGTCAGGAGCATTGTGGGGGGCCAGTACCCGCCAAGTCTGTGATGGAGGAAGACGTGTGTGAGGGAGGAAGACGTGTGTGAGGGAGGAAGACGTGTGTGAGGGAGGAAGACGTGTGTGAGGGAGGAAGACGTGTGTGAGGGAGGAAGACGTGTGTGAGGGAGGAAGACGTGTGTGAGGGAGGAAGACGTCTGTGAGGGAGGAAGACGTCTGTGAGGGAGGAAGACGTGTGTGAGGGAGGAAGACGTCTGTGAGGGAGGAAGACGTCTGTGAGGGAGGAAGACGTCTGTGAGGGAGGAAGACGTCTGTGAGGGAGGAAGACGTCTGTGAGGGAGGAAGACGCCTGTGAGGGAGGAAGACGTCTGTGAGGGAGGAAGACGTCTGTGAGGGAGGAAGACGCCTGTGAGGGAGGAAGACGTCTGTGAAGGAGGAAAACTAACAAGACTAACTTTGCGTCGTCCACTTCACGCCTGACGCACAACACCTGAAGCAGTATCACCTGACAAAGCAGCGTTGCGTCCTTATGGTTGTGAGAACTGAACCGAATTTGTACCCAAGTGATTTACATACTGTGTGTGTGTGTGTGTGTGTGTGTGTGTGTGTAATGAGGGACCACCGTCAGTAGGATGCACTTGAGACGCGCCTCCTTCAGTAGTCAAAAAGAGAGCAGTGATGGAGCTCTTACACACACACACACACACACACACACACACACACACACACACACATACACACAGACACACACACATGATGAGAGATATAAACTTTCCAGCCGTAGTGAAATATTATAATGGTGTCCTACATCATAACGTGTGTGTGTGTGTGTGTGTGTGTGTGTGGTTATAAATTCGAGAGCATTAAACTTTACAAGTATCGATCCCAGACCTCCTCCTCCTCCTCCTCCTCCTCTAACGTCTTCCTTCACCTCCTCTTTCCTCCCTCACTCCTAAACTCTCTTCTTTCTCAACCTATTTCCTCGTTACTCTCTTCATTGCATCACCAGGTAAGTAGAGTGTTATGCCGTTATTCCACAGTCCACCATTAACCAGTAATTACCCTTTAATAACACCATTACGCCAGCGAAAATAGATTCATTCACTCCTTTAATCGCATAGTGTGTTTAGGGTCATATCAGAGGGTATTAAAGATGACCTGACCTGACCTGACCCTGTGTGTGTGTGTGTGTGTGTGTGTGTGTGTGTGCGTGCGTGTGTGTGTGTGTGTGTGTGTGTGTGTGTGTGTGTGTGTGTGTGTCAGTATCTCCATGTATCAAGGTCTCTATGTCGGGGTTATGTACAAGGTTGTAATCTATGTTCCAACTTGGTCCTGACCTCGATAAGATACACACAACTCAATCAAGCTCTTCCTGTCTTCCTCCTCCTCCTCCTCCTCCTCCTCCTCCTCTTCTTCTTCCTCTTCTTCTTCCTCCCCTCCTCCTCCTCCTCGACTGGAAGAACACTCACTCCCCAAGACCCTCATTAACCGACTCGACCTAACTTACCTGGCTAACTGTTAACTGACCTACCTGTGTTAATTAAGATACCTGAGTAGGAGTTAATTACCTGGTGAGTTAAATTAGTTTCTGGTTTTTAATTACCATAAATCTTACTGATACTTGGGCATAATAATAATAATAATAATAATAATAATGATGATATAACGTGGAGGAATATAACACGTGTTAACCCTGCACACACCGTCACCGCACTACGCTGCCTCCCTATCTCGCATCATTACCTCTATCAACCCTCCTTCCTATCCTTCATATATTGTAATGATTAATTAATTAGTGTAATTAGTAACATTATTACGTGTTTAAATACAATATTTGTTAAAGTACAACAATAATATAACATAAAGGACGTAAATTAACTTTATCAAGTGTAATTGACTAACTGGTTATCTACCTTAATAGTTATTGAAATACCTTCCCTCAGTGGCCATGGCTAACCCAATAATCATAGAGAGTAATTTTATCATTCATAAAAGTGATTATCGGTCACTTGTAACTATTTACTGTTTTCAAGTTTGTTGCTACGATAAAGGAGAGAAAGTGAACTAGCGAGGGTGAAGTCTCCTATCCTGTAGAGATCAAATGAGTATCTTGCAGCCTCCTTACAATGCAAACAAACACGTTACGGCAGGCATAAGTCATTCTTGTTTGTATGCCCTTGTATGCCTCGTCTATGTTGTTGGTAGTTACTGTTTTTAGTTGTTGTTGTTGTTGTTGTATCACCATATTACACCACATTACACCACGGCATATCACAACACTACCACCACACAGCATCTCAACACACTCCACACCACACTACACTCAACACCACACCACACCACACCACACACCACTCTACACCACACCACACACCACTCTACACCACACCACACAGTACCACCACACCACACCACACCACACAGTACCACCACAACATCCGGGTGCCGCTCTCTGCCGCACTGCAGTACGGTACGGGGCGGCGCCTTGATCCGATCTATATCCTTTTTTACCTTCTGTGTCTTGGTGGCCGGCTGGTGACCTGGCCCTAGTAGCCGGCTGGTGACCTGGCCCTAGTAGCCGGCTGGTGACCTGGCCCTAGTAGCCGGCTGGTGACCTGGCCCTAGTAGCCGGCTGGTGACCTGGCCCTAGTAGCCGGCTGATGACCTGGCCCTAGTAGCCGGCTGGTGACCTGGCCCTGGCCAGCTGGGCTGGCCTAGCCTGGTGACCCCACTGGCCTAGGCCAACCACGGCTGATAGCCCTCAGCCCCTAATGACCGGCTGGTGACCTGGCCCTAGTAGCCGGCTGGTGACCTGGCCCTAGTAGCCGGCTGGTGACCTGGCCCTAGTAGCCGGCTGGTGACCTGGCCCTAGTAGCCGGCTAAGATCCCTGAGAACTGAACCAATTATTACTAGACCAAACTCTTAATGGGTAGGTGGTAAAGGTGAGGCTGTCTCTCAATTATTACTAGACCAAACTCTTAATGGGTAGGTGGTAAAGGTGAGGCTGTCTCTCGCCTCAACACCCCACACACACAAGTCCCTCAGTAGCCTCTTACGTTATTTCCGGCGACCTATCAGTGGTCCTTACAACTCCTCCCCCACCCCGCCCTCCCCACCCTGCCCCTCCCCGCCCTACCCTCCCGCCCCACCCGCCCCCGCCCTCCCCCACCCACCCCACCCCCTACCCCCATAACAACTAAACACACTCCAGGGATCCTCCTCCAAGGGACAAGATAATCAAGTATTCTAATCAGTACTAAGCCAGTCCATCTTATCTATGTGTTAAAGTAATTCATTAATCACGAGGAAGCAAAGTGATATCTTGAGGTGGGGGGAGGGGGTGGGGGAGGAGAAGTGAGGAGGAAGGGGGAAGTGATGGTGATTGCTAGTAATTTGATGAAAGATGACTGACTCTAATGCTTGGCAGGAGGAGGAGGGTGAGGGAAGGGGTTAATAGATGGGGAGGAGGTTGAAGGGAAGGGGTGAGAGGTGGGTGATGAATGGGAGGGTGATGGGTAGAGTGATGGGGAAATAGTGAGGGAAGGGGTGATTGTTGGGGATGGGAGGTGAGTAATAAACACACACACACACACACACACACACACACACACACACACACACACACACACACGCAGAAGAGATAGACAGATAGATATAACAACAGCTACATCCCCTCCACCCCCACCCCTCCCTCCTTCCTCCCCACCCCCCCCACCTTGGCGTCCTTGGTGGGGGTGTGGGGGGGTTAAGATGAAGGACGCAGCTTCTTATGTTCATTACTGAATCTTTAACCAGGAGGAGGAAGAGGAGGGAACGAAGTCAGAAGAATTAATGAATAAATTAATAATAACACACACACACACACACACACACACACACCTCACTCTTTTCATCAGTATAATCCAATCACAGTGAGAGTTGGGTGTGTTCCGTGTGTCACTGTGTGCTCCTAAATGCTCCTGTGTGCTCCTAAATGCTCCTGTGTGCTCCTAAATGCTCCTGTGTGCTCCTAAATGCTCCTAAATGCTCCTGTGTGCTCCTAAATGCTCATGTATGCTCCTAACTGCTCCTGTGTGCTCCTAAATGCTCCTGTGAGTTCTTAAATGCTCCTGTGTGTTCCTAAATGCTCCTGTGTGATCCTAACTGCTCCTGTGTGCTCCTAAATGCTCCTGTGTGATTCTAATTGCTCCTGTGTGCTCCTAAATGCTCCTGTGTGCTCCTAAATGCTCCTGTGTGCTCCCAAATGCTCCTGTGTGTTCCCAAATGCTCCTGTTTGTTCCTAACTGCTCCTGTGTGTTCTTAAATGCTCCGTTGTGTTCCTAAATGCTCCTTTGTGTTTCCAAATGCTCCTCTGGGCTTCTGAATTCTCCTATGTGTTCCTAAATGCTTCCTTAGGCTCCTAGATGCTCTTGTATGCTCCTATATAGATGCTCTTGTATGCTCCTATATAGATGCTCTTGTATGCTCCTATATAGATGCTCTTGTATGCTCCTATATAGATGCTCTTGTATGCTCCTATATAGATGCTCTTGTATGCTCCTATATAGATATGTACAGCAATGTCTATATAAGATATGTATGCTCCCTATATAGATATGTATATGCTCTCTATATAGATATGTATATGTCACTATATTGAGTGCTCTTGTATATGAATATAGATGCTCTTGTATGCTCCTATATAGATTATGCTTGTATGCTCTATATAGATGCTCTTGTATGCTCCTATATTGATGCTCTTGTATGCTCCTATATAGATATGTATACATGCTCTATATAGATGCTCTTGTATGTGCTCTATATAGATGCTCTTGTATGCTCTCCCTATATAGATGCTCTTGTGTATGCTCTATATTGATGCTCTTGTATGCTCCTATATAGATGCTCTTGTATGCTCCTATATAGATGCTCTTGTATGCTCCTATATAGATGCTCTTGTATGCTCCTATATAGATGCTCTTGTATGCTCCTATATAGATGCTCTTGTATGCTCCTATATAGATGCTCTTGTATGCTCCTATATAGCGGGGTATAATAACACAAACAGATCTGCCACACAACTACAGACAAACATCAATGACGTGTATACCCTGTGAGAATGGCCACATGTGAGAATGGCCACATGTGAGAATGGCCACATGTGAGAATGGCCACATGAGAGAATGACCACATTGACTTCATGATAGAATGGCCACACTACCTTTATGAGAGAATGGCCACATTGACTTCATGATAGAATGGCCACACTACCTTTATGAGAGAATGGCCACATTGACTTCATGATAGAATGGCCACACTACCTTTATGAGAGAATGGCCACAGTGCCTTTATCAGAAAATGGCCACACTACCTTAATGAGACAATGGCCACAGTACCTTTATGAGAGAATGGACACAATACTTTAACAGAGAATGGCCACATTACCTCTGAAAGTCCGGACGCTAACTAATTTACATACTAAATACTTCTACATAATATTAGCAATTATAATAACCTCACGTTGGGCCATTAACACACACACATACACACACACACACACACACACAACTAATCCCCCCTCCCTCCCCCACACACCCCTACACCCCCGTCCCTGTGTGTGTGTGTGTGTGTGTTTGGATGTTTGTGTGTGTGTGTGTGTAGGGCGGTGTTTGGATGTGTGTGTGTGTGTGTGTAGGGCGGTGTTTGGATGTTTGCGTGTTTGTCTCTCCCCGGATATTCATTTCCATACTAATATCATTACTAGTGAACAGAGCTTAATTCCTACCATTCACACAGCCAGGTGGAATAAAGAGACCCTACCTGACTATCATTAATTAAGTTTCTAGCGTTACCATATACCCAACACACACACACACACACACACACACACACACCAGCCGTTATAGAGAAACATTTAAAAGAAACTGCCTATCTATCTGCCTCCTGCCTCCCTGCACTCCCTGCCTCCCTTCCTCCCTGCCTCCCTTCCTCCCCTGCCTCCCTGCCTCCTGCTAACTCTATTTATAACACAACATGACCGCAATCTTGGCCTTGTGAAATGATCTCTTGCAAAATGTCATTGACGCAGCTGAGAGAGTGGAGAGAGAGAGAGAGAGAGAGAGAGAGAGAGAGAGAGAGACTTACATCCTGACACCTTCCTTACTCGTTGTCTGTGGAGCAATACACTAACGGGTCCCTTCTTATCGTGTTGGTATTTAAAATTGCCGGAATACTTTTTATATTCTGGAAGACTTGCTGATATAAGGGGATTTACGGCCATGCATTACCGGTTAAATTTAATATATGACCGGAACTTGTTATTGTTATACGTCATATAAACCTAACCTAGTGGTGGTAGTGGTAGTGATGGCCCTAACATGGTACCCGGGTGTATAATGTCGCCTAACGCAACCTAACCTAACCAAACACTCTGCCTCTCACTGACTCTGGCCTTTAGCTCACTTACCTACTGCAGCTAAAATGTCATGTGTGTGTGTGTGTGTGTGTATATGACCAAACTCAATAGCATTAACATGATCAAAATACTTTCCACACACACACACACACGTTTAACAGTTGGCCAATATATTTACGTAAAAGTGTCAATATTATGCAGATCTGAACAGCCTCCATAATGCGAACGAGTGAGTGAGGGGGGAGGAGTGTGGTAAACACGTGCACTTTCTCAGATCAAAGCTTCGGGTCGACAAAATGGCTCAAGAAATCGCTAGGCTTTCAATCTTTTTCTTGGCTATTTAATCCCCTCCCCCCCCCCCTGGCTGGGTGGAAGTGGTGGATGTCTGTCTGTCTGTCTGTGGTGGTGGTAGTTAGTGGTGGTCGCTGTAGGGGTGGTCGCTGTAGGCGTGGTCGCTGTAGGGGTGGTCGCTGTAGGGGTGGTCGCTGTAGGGGTGGTCGCTGTCTGTCTGTCTGTCTGTCTGTCTATTGGTCTATACTGGGCAGTCCCGTTTACACCCAACCCCTATCGCTCATATATCCATCCAACCTTATATTTGAAGCTATCCCGCGTATTCGAGTTAATGATGATGTTTGGTAACTTGTTCCACTCATCCACTACTCTATATCCCAACCAATGTTTACCTATCTCGCTCCTAAATCCAAATATGTGTTCACTCTACCTGAAGACAGTCGGTGCCTCGGGTATCATGTTTAAATTCTCGTTTGTGAAAACTGTTGAAAAATATCTGTTGCAACTATATCTTGCACTAGTCAGGCCGCACCTCGATTATGCGGTTCAGTTCTGGTGCCCCTATTATAGAATGGATATAAATTCACTAGAGTCGGTGCAGCGAAGAATGACGAAAATGATTCCGGGACTTGGAAACCTTCCATATCAAGATAGGTTAAAGAAACTTAACTTGCATTCCCTAGAAAGACGAAGAGTGCGGGGAGATATGATAGAAGTATTTAAGTGGGTGAAAGGAATCAATAAAGGCGATATAGATAAAGTTCTTATAATATCCGAGCAGGATAGGACTCGGAGCAACGGATTTAAGTTGGATAAGTTTAGGTTAGGAGGGAGATAGGAAGAAACTGGTTCACAAATAGGGTGGTGGACGAGTGGAACAAGCTTAGCAACTTTGTAGTAAGTGCGGGAAATCTGGAAAGTTTTAAAAGGAGGCTAGATAGATTTATGGATGATAGAGAGTGGTAGTAACTCTCGACAGGAGCTGCCATGCACGGGCCAACCGGCCTATTGCAGACTCCTTATTTTCTTATGTTCTTATGTTCTTATGATATCAATTAGCTCGCCGGCATCTGACTGTATTGGTCCAATCTTTTCTCGTGTTTTAGTTTGATACATTTGAAAGAATCTTTAGGGTTTGACTTCGCCTCTCTCGCTACTTTCAGTTCATTATAGTAACTGCAGTTCATACGACGTTTATTTTGGTCAATTATCAATAAACTCTTAAACTTTGGGCACTTGTTCAGTACCAACGTTTAAATGGTGTAAACTGTTTCCTCTACAGTGTGTGTAGGACAGCCCCCTCCTCCCATTGGCTGACCTCACCTGATTGAGAAGGGTATCCTTCTCACGTGATTGGTCCATAGAAGGGTCATAGGTTGACCGAGTGTAGTACGTTGTTGGTGATTGGTCGACGACAGTTCACCCTCAGCCTCCCATACTCCTGTTACAGCCTCGCCAGATGAGGGGCGACAACACTCTGAGGACGAGGATGACCTCAAGGAATTAACAGATGTGTACCTTGAAGAACGAGGCCTCGAGGACGACTCTCAACAGGGACAGGTTCCTCAATAATGTTGTGTAGTGAAGAACAGAGGCCCCCCAGAGCTGCCCCGCATCATAAGAACTCCCAGGTGTCTGAATCAGTCTTTACCAATGTGATTATGACCAACCAGTCGCTCGTGTGTATGAATACGTCCAACCAGTCTCTTGGCTAACCTGACCTGACCTTAGTAACCCTGGCTGACCTGACCTCATCTCAATAAACCACTGATGTCATTTAAAAAAGGTGTGTTAGATGAGCTCATTACCAGTTCACCTGAGGATGGTGTGGTGTACTCACCTGTCTGTGGTGATCCAACAGCCGCGGCCGCACAGCAACACAGCCACAGCAGTTTTATTCCCAGCTGCCTCATGGTTCCCGTCCACTTCTTATCAATAAAATAATCTTCCTCACACTTTCTCAATTAAAAACACAGAGTGACGTCACGGTAAATATAGATCAACATTGTAGGCTTCCAACCACCCGTGGATCAATGGCGGTGTGCCGTGGTTTCCCAATTCTATATTACACAACACAACCGAGGTCAACAAGTTCACTAGGTGGTACCACGGAGACGTGTGTATATACCTCCTCTCTCAACGTCCAAAGCCTCACTGATGTTGGACCACGAGTTGCCGTCTCTCAAACATCCCGCTGACTTTCCAAGGCTGTCCGAGACCTGTTCAGGAGATATCGTCTCCCGTCCTGCTAAACTAACGGGAACCCACCGCTCAGAGTCTCGGACCAATCCTATGACGTCGTTCTTTTCCCCCGACCCTCGGTGTGAGAAAGTTGTCGAGGCTGAGAGACAGAGAATGCATTTAAGTCTCTTTAATTGTGTTTATCTATCTCGTATGAGGCTGCAAGTAATGGTTAATGCGTTATTATCTTCATATGAATCCCCTTGATGTTTAGAGGCGTTTATGATTAACAGATGAGCTTGTAGACTGCAGAAAGCTGTAATAAAAATCGAAACTCTTCACTTGGCAACCACTAGGCTACTGTATACATTCAGATAACGAAAGTGAAACTGGAAAACAGAATCACTCGCGTCACTGCACCTGAATGTAAGATTACTTCAGTTTCTCTTTGTCGAAGCCTGAACATTACGCCCAGTGAGCATCAAACATTCCCTACATTATATAACGATAACGTATAACATTTCTACTTCCCTGTAAATGTTTTTTTTGTGTGTAATGTTTAACTTCATCTTGTTAATGTATGAGAGAGTTACCTGATCACATGAAGATTAGTCACCCTATCCCCCTCCTCTCTCTCTCTCTCCTCTCCACTCATCGTCCTCCTCTCCTCTTTCCTCGTCTTTCCCCTCTCTTCTCTCCCCCCGTCTCCCTCCTCTTCCTCCTCTCTTCCCTCTCCTCTCCCCCCGTCTCTCTCCTCTTCCTCCTCTCTTCCCTCTTCTCTCCCCCCCGTCTCTCTCCTCTCCTCTTCCTCCTCTCTTTCGCGCCACCAGCTTGTTGGTATGTCAAAGCCAGTAGCAGTCCTGACATATTGGTGTGTGTGTGTGTCCTTCCCGAGACACACACGACACACACACACACACACACACACGACACACACACACACACACACACACACACACGAGACACTAAAAATATCCAGAGTAATTTTCAAAACAAAATTGGATACAGACCACAATTATTGTTTATACTCTGGCCACCAATACAATGTAAACACCCCAAGGTACCACTATAGCACCATTATGTTGCGTCATCTAGTTACCAATACAGTGTTCCAAGGTACCATTGTATTGTGTCATCTAGCTACCAATACAGTGTCCCAAGGTACCATTGTATTGTGTCATCTAGATACTAATACAGTGTCCCAAGATACCATTGTATTGCGTCATCTAGATATCAATACAATGTTCCAAGGTACCATTGTGTTGTCATCTACTTACCAATACAGTGTTCCAGGGACCAAGGTACCAGTGTGTTGCGTCATCTAGTTACCAATACAATGTTCCAAGGTATAAATCCATTGGTCATATGAGTCATTACGTTCGAGTTTGTGAAGGTAATTAATCTCGGGCCATTTGTATTTTTGGGGTGGCCATTTTTTAGGGCCATGATCAGGGGCCCCGGGGTAATGGCTAGTGTAGTGGTCTAGTGTCTTATTTAACCCTAATTTAACCTGACCCTAACTTAACGTAACTTAAATTAACCTGACCCTAACTTAACGTAACTTAAATTAACCCTAACCTAACCTTACGTAACTGAAATTAATCTAAGTTAACCTAATTTAACTTAACTTAAAATAACCTAACCCTAACTAGATCAAACCTAACTTAACATAACTTAAATTAACCTCACCCTAACTGAACGTAACTTAAATTAACCTAACCTAACTTAACTTAGATTAGCCTAACCCTAACTTAACCTAATCACAAACTAAACGAGGTGTGTGTTTACCGGGAGTAACCAAGTATTTTAACCAATCATACTATTGATACTTGATGTTATTCCTCTGGCTGCATACATCACCATACACCCGGTGACAAAGGATGAATTTACTTGAGAAAATGAAGAATCTGGCCCAGGTATTACAAGTGAGGATGCTCTTCACGTTCTCCGACAGCAGAATGCGTACCAACGTGAAGACAAGCTTAAAGACAACGTGAAGCATAAATGGAGGAAGAAATGTAAACACAAGGGTGAAGGCAGAGATAAGCAATGATGGCGTAAGAGTTTGTTTAATTATTCTGTGTCCCAGTTGGTGTTAAGTGAATGTATCTAGTTAAGGTAGGGTCTCCATCCATCTCCCGACCCTCCATCATCCACCCTGACCCTCCATCATCCACCCCGACCCTCCATCATCCGCCCTGACCTCCATCATCCACCCCGACCCTGACCCTCCATCATCCACCCCAACCCTCTCATCACCTCCATCATCTCCATCATCCAGACCTCCACCATCTCCCCGACCCTCCATCATCTCCATCATCCACCCCGACCTCCACCATCCACCTGACCCTCCACCATCCACCCCGACCCTCCATCATCCACCTGACCCACCATCCACCGACCCTCCACCATCCACCCTGACCTCCATCATCCTCGACCTCATCATCCACCCCGACCGTCCCTCCATCGTCCATCCATCCCCCCGACCCTCCATCATCCACCCGACCCTCCATCATCCACCCCGACCCTCCATCGTCCACCCCGACCCTCCATCATCCACCCCGACCCTCCATCATCCACCCCAACCCTCCATCATCCACCCGACCCTCCATCCACCACCCCGACCCTCCATCATCCACCCCGACCTCCATCATCCATGACCTCCATCATCCCCCGACCCTCCATCATCACCCCCTCCATCATCCACCTGACCTCCATCATCACCACCCTCCATCGTCCACCCCGACCCTCCATCGTCCACCTCCATCATCCACCTCCATCGTCCACCCTCCATCATCCTCCATCCCACCCCGACCCTCCATCATCCACCCCGACCTCCATCATCCACCCGACCTCCATCATCCGCCTGACCCTCCATCATGACCCTCCATCATCCACCCGACCCTCCATCATCGCCTGACCCTCCATCGTTCACCGACCTCCATCATCCACCCCCGACCTCCATCATCCGCCCTGACCTCCATCGTCCACCCTGACCCTCACCATCCACCCCGACCCCTCCATCGTCCACCCCGACCCTACACCGTCCACCCCTGACCCTCCATCATCCCACCCCTGACCCTCCATCATCCACCCGACCTCCACCATCCACCCCGACCTCCATCGTCCACCCTGACCTCCATCGTCCACCCCACCCTCCATCATCCACCTGACCTCCATCATCCGCCCTGACCCTCCATCGTCCACCCCGACCTCCTCCATCATCCGACCCTCCATCATCCGCCCTGACCCTCCATCGCCCCTGACCCTCCATCGTCACCCCCGACCCTCCATCATCCACCCCTGACCCTCCATCCGACCCTCCATCGTCCTGACCTGACCCTCCATCATCCACCCTCCATGACCTCCATCATCCACCCGACCCTCCATCATCACGACCCTCCATCATCCACCCTGACCTCCATCGTCCACCCCGACCCTGTCGACCCTCCATCATCCACCCTCCATGACCCGACCCTCCATCATCCATCATCCACCCCGACCTCCATGACCCTCCATCATCCACCCCGACCCTGACCCGACCCTCCATCGACCTCCATCGTCCACCTCCATCATCCACCCTGACCCTCCATCATCCCCCTGACCTCCATCCATCCCACGACCCTCCACCATCCACCCCGACCTCTCGTCGTCCACCCTGACCCTCCATCATCCGACCCTCCATCATTCCACCCTCCATCGTCATATCATCGACCTCCATCCCCCGACCTCCATCCATCGACCTCCATCATCCCACCCGACCCTCCATCATCCTGACCCTCCATCATCCACCCCGACCCTCCATCATCCACCCTGACCCTCCATCATCCACCCCTGACCCTCCATCATCCTCCCCTCCATCATCCACCCCGACCCTCCATCATCCCCGACCCTCCATCGTCCATCCATCCCCGACCTCCATCATCCACGACCCTCCATCATCCACCCTGACCCTCCACCATCTCGACCGTCCATCGTCCACCCCGACACTCCATCATCCACGTCCATCCCACCCTCCATCATCCAACCCGCCATCGTCCACCACCTCCATCATCCACCCCGACCCTCCATCGTCCACCCGACCCTCCATCACCCCGTCCATCCCGACCTCCATCCCATCCATCGTCCACCCCCACGTCCACCCCGACCCTCCATCGTCCACCCCTGACCTCCATCGTCCCCGACCTCCATCATCCACCCCGACCCTTCATCATCCACCCGACCCTTCATCATCGTCCACCCCGACCCTCCACCTCCCTTCATCATCCACCCCGACCCTGCATCGTCCACCTCGACCCTCCATCATCCACCCCGATCCTCCATCATCCACCCCGACCCTCCTCCACCCACCACCCCCGATCTACACGGCCAGGCAATAGACAACCTCCCTAGACCAACATCCGCCAGTAGGGTCGGCGGAATATGAAATAAGGCCCTTAAAACACCCATATGGGATAGGGTAGGATGTCTAGTGCCTGTACCGACAGACAATAACTAACCCATGACACAACCTCAACACACCATTAGCTTAGTCAGCCCGCCCTCTATTAACTCCTAAATTTCTTCAATTTCCGAACAATAACTTCCTGCCCCCACCTCTAATCTTCTTTCACCTCTCCTTTCTCTACAAAAAAAGCTCTCCTACACCCGACCCCCTCCCCTCCACCTACATGGTTCAGGCTATATAAACGCTTCACGCCTCTGTCAACGTTATGTGACTCGTACAGGTCGCTGGGAACACCTGGACCCACTCGAGCTATGTCAACAAGTTATGTTTTACGATCACCTGGTGTGTGTGGGTGTGGGTGTGTGTGTGTGTGTGGGTGTGGGTGTGTGTGTGTGTGTGTGTGTGTGTGTGTGTGTGTGTATGTGTGTGGGTGTGGGTGTGTGTGTGTGTGTGGGTGTGGGTGTGTGTGTGTGTGTGTGTGTGAAGAATGACAGGAAGCACTCCACGTTGTCAAGGAGGAAGAAGAGGAGGAGGAGGTAGTGAAAGTCTTGGTGAAGGAAGAAGGGGAGGGGGAGGAAGTAAAGGCCTGGGGGGGTATGCTCAACACACACAGTCCTAGCCACACACACATACACCTGATTTATTACGCCATAACAGGAAGGGAAAGCCAACAGTACTTTCAGTTTTCCAATTCGTTTTTCCGTCAGTGAGTGAGTGAGAAGGAGTAAACAGTGACTTTAATCTACCGTAACACCAATATCTACTTAAGTGACGTTTGGTAGTTGCATGCAAAGGGGATCGTTGAAATGGAGATGCAGTTCTTGTTGTGCAATGAGTGAGGGACATGCAACGTTCTCTCCAGTTAAGAGAGAGAGGAGAGAGAGAGGGGGGTGGGGGAGATAAAGAGAAAGATCAACTCCCCTCACCACCCCCACCCTCCCCTACACTATGCAATATAACTACGGAAATTGAAGGTCAAGCCGTGAGGCGATGGATCACCTAACGCTGCCAGTATATTGATGAACGAAATATTTTTATTCTCTAGTGATACGTTATCGTGTGTGTGCGAGCGACTCGAAATTCTTCCTCTATTAACAAAATGTAATGGCAGACTCATTATCATTTCCTTACTAAATTACAATGATTTTACCTACCTTATAATATATCCAGATCGTGCAGTTGTAGACCACTTGATAACTACTCAACACTGATATTACAATAGTCAGTTTATATATAGTTCACGAGTGTAGAAAAAACACTACGAGTCATCATCTCCCAGGGAAAAAATCAGCCTCTGTCAAATGAGATCCCAACCAGGTCTTCCTCCTTACCTTGATAAAAAACCTATTTATACGCCCCATTTAATAATTGTTTAAGTACTAAACATAAAAATAATGTCTATACTGTATAAAACTTATTTTTTGTTTATGTTTCAGAATTACAGTTTAATTTACTCTTTGTTATGGCCAATGTTTACACAACAGTTGTACATAATAAACACATTTGTCTTCCACTATTTTTACCTGAGTGTGAAGCAATAGAGTTGACTAATGGGCAAGTTTTCGTATTTTTCTTCCTTTCACTCTCTCTCTCTCTCTCTTACAACACTGCTTCACACACACACACACCTTACACACACACACACACACACACCTTACACAAACACACACACACACACACACCTTACTTACTTACACACACACACACAAACACACACACACACACACACACACATACACACACACACACACACCACACACACACACATACACACACACACACACACACACACAAACACACACACACCTTACAAACACACACACACACACCTTACACAAACACACACACACACACACCTTACACACACACACCTTAGAAACACACACACACCTTACAAACACACACACACACACCTCTACAATCAACTCAACAACTGATAAGCTGCATTACCACCACAACTCTTAACTAAATTTAGATAATAAAACTCATCACTTCACCTTGCAATTATCTCATCAGGTCATTACATTTTCTGCTCAATAATTTCCTAGCCAACCTGAGGTACTGAAGCAAATAGGAAGTACTATCAGGGCTTGCATGAGTCTAGTATTGAATTATATACATTTACTGTTTACTAATGGAACTTAAAAACAAAAGATACTTATATAACTAAAAAAAATATTGGGGATCCTTTGTGAAATTTTGCATTTAAATTTTAATTCTGATATGATATAAATGGCTGTGTAATATTATGTAGATGCAGTAGAAGCCACAGCATTTTTCCCCTGATATGTCGACCAGTAGAATACTCATAATCCACCTCTTAAGTAACAATGCAGCCTAAGATATACAAATGATGGAATTAAAATCCTCATTAATTTCTACATTTGTTTTGCCAAGTATTAAAGTTTTTCATTAATATAGAAGAGGTGGGCAGAACACTGACTTTTGTGAGCATTAGGAACTCTATGTATCTCATCTAAATGGGAAGGTTAGGTTTGATGAGGTTAGATTATAGTCCATCAAGTTAGTGTTAAGGTTTTTGATCATCATCTGTAATAATTTTGGGGGGAAGTTTAAAATCTTCATAAAATCTGGAGCATTTTTCAAAGTTGGATTCTTAAAAACAGTGGATGAATTTGACATGGTCGATATCCTGATTATTTTACACGAGAGGTTTGGTGTTTTAAATAATATCACCTGTAGTTAGTTTACTCAGTGGAATGTACATAAGCAAATAATGTCCTTAAACACTGTATAAACTTCATATATATATTCTGTAGACTCTCAACTAACTGTCCACAACTATGAAATATGGAAAGTCTCTTATGAAATCTGAGTAACTGCAAAAACACGGCCAACTGAATTAACAAGTATCCGTCGTGGTATTTTATGGTATAGTATCTGTCGAACTGGAACACACTTGATGCCTAACACCCACACGACACACTCTAGACAACATGGACAGAACTAACAGCCATTTAGCGGAGATTTACGATCCCGGCTTGGTCGTACTGTACAGGGAGTTGCTGTGCTTAATATCACACCAGTGTAAGAGTGTAGCTTAATTTACTTACAACCCAACATACAGTAGACCCTTGACATTTGCGGGTTTGTGATTCGCGATTACGACAATTCGCTGTAAGCAGACGGTGGCTATGGTGACGAGCTTGCGAGTCTTTTCCCACAGCACAATGAGTCACCCCCACGCAGAATCTCGTGTTGTACTCTCAAATCTTTAGTGTTTCTGTGTGAAAATGGCCCCTAAAAGACTGCCTAGTGTCAGTGCTAGTGATGCTAGTGGAGTGAAATGTAAAAGGCAGAAGTCAGTGATGACCCTGACAAAGAAAGTTTTATTAAAGGATAAGTTAAAAGAGGGACGAGCGCTGTCACGGCTGGTCGGTGTAGGTATACAGTAGTGCACTAAGGTTGTATAAGTTGCTATTCGTGGTTTAGCCTATTCACGTCATCACTTGGAGCCTGTCCCCCGTGAATAACAAGGGTTTACTGTATAGGTGTATGTTATTATTGCTTATATTTATTTCTGTACATTATTAGCCAAATAAAATACCGTATAAAAAATGGCGTCCCCATAAAAAAGGGATTAATCCACTGGCAACTGTCAGAATCCACTGTACAAGTCTGACACACTCCCACCACATCTTCTTCCCCAACACATTCCAACTCTTACCACCAAACTTTTCCTCCTGCACTGCACAATATCACACATCTGAAAATAAGACTAATTTCTCCTCTTCTTGACCTCATAATCCAAATGAGTAAAAAATATGTCTCAAAAATGTCATGTCACCAGACAGGGCCATATTATGATCTGATATTTCAGTGACCTTGAACTTTGACCTGAAAATCAATAGACACCTTCCTTGACCATGGAGAAATTAATATACACCTGTTGAATAAAATCCCACTTTGAGACTTAAAAAATATCTGGCATCTCCTTGTGACTCATACATGTGGTAGGCTTAAGGCTGGTGAATGTTATTTTTTACTGTATATGCAGTCATATCTCCATTAGCCGGAACAATTGGTGCACACCATTTCCGGGTAATGACATGATTCTCTCAAAGCCGGAAAAAATCCTCCATCCCCGGAATTTTCCAGGTACAGTGTACTGGGAAAATCTTCTCGTAATTTTCCAGAAAATGTTCCCCTCGAAAAATCGTTCCAAAGCTGTGGAATTTTCTGGAAAATTCCGGCACTGGGAACAATTTTCCTAAAAAAAATTCAATTCCGGCTATCGGAGAGTTCCCGGTTTGGGGGATTCCGGCTAACGGAGATATTACTGTCAGAATCACAACTCAATTCACGAAAATTCACACAAAAAATCTCAGTAATCTTGTGACGGCACTAGTCCACCCCCCATACCTCCATCACCCTCAAGCAGACACCAGAGATTTTACCACGACAATGTTTGGTCAGTATCCAGCCTCCAGCAACCATGACGAAAATTAAAAGTACTGTATGATGCACGGACGAGGCAGACACTACACTACGCAGCTCCTGATACTAACCTTACTTGTTGTGGTAACGTAAGCATTTTCAGTAAACCTTTCCAGCGAAACAATGAAATTTTTTAAAGTTGGGTTCACAAGATCTTAAACTCATCTCTAATTCTCCCATTAAACTTTCCCCAAACACAGTACAGTACCAGTAGCAATTATACAGGTATTTGCAGTTGTTGAATATTCTACCAAAATATTGTTAAAAATAATTCACACGATTGACAACTACTAGATGAAGATACAATTGAGAAAAATCAACAGCTTAAGTCAGGGAAAAGCAAACAATTGATGATTATTTAAACAACTTGAATACCCCCCCCCCACAAAAAAAAATCTAAAATTAAATTAAAAACACCTGAATCTGTTTACCCGATTAATCATTTGTTATGTCAGTACGATGATGAAGCTCTAGGCCCTAAGGTACACCTCATCCATCTCCTGCATCTGTCAGTCATACACCATCATACCTCCATTGCGGAAACTAGACATCAACAAAGTTTCTCGCACACCTGAATACCTAATGAAGGTCTGTACTGTGTCTAATGTTCAAAGTGATAATCATTTCTATAACTGTAAATTTCTTTTTAGTGTTAAGTACTATGTCATTATAGATGTTTCTTAACTGACTAACTAACATAAAGATCAATTCAATTAAATTATCTTGATGGCTGTACATGGTTGAACTGCCTTACTGTTTATCAGTGTATACCTACCCTGTCTAGGTACATTGTTTGTATACCTACACTGTCTAGGTACATTGTTTGTATACCTGCATTGTCTAGGTACATTGTATACTTACACTGTCTAGGTATATTGCTTGTCCTGTATATCTGCAGTCTAGGTACATTGTTTGTATTCCTGCACTGTCTAGGTACATTGTTTGTATACCTGCATTGTCTAGGTACATTGTATACTTACACTGTCTAGGTATATTTCTTGTACTGTATACCTGCACTGTCAAGGTAAATTATTTGTATACCTGCATGGGTCTAGGTACAGCCATTCAAAAAAACTATCTTTACAAAATTGTGTTGGACAATATGACACAAAAGACAAAGGGTTTTGAAAACCCCACTGAGACAACAGGAGTTGCAGCGTCCATTCTGATTTTCATCACCCCCCCCCAAGTAAAGATAGTTTTTCGAGCAACTTTACACTGTATACCTGCACTATCTATACAACTACAAGCTGAATCAACATAATCTTGTCTGTAAATAAGTTGACGCTTCATACAAATGTTTAATAGATAAGAGAATCAGTCTTATTCAACAGATCTGGACTGTAGTTTTTATGTTGAATAAAACCTGAACATCTGAAAACATAAGAGAAACTTTGGATCACATGAAGTTTAGGCACCCTGGCTAACCTAAATCGTCCCAGGCAGTGTTAGAAGGTGTTTAATCATCTTCACCCTGTTAACCCTTAGGCCCCGGGTGACGTTCCAGAACGCGTGCCTATTCCCGCCACTGTTTAAATGCCCAGCGTGGGTTATCAGGTTCCAGTGTGACTATTTGCCTGTCACACCACTCGCTCGGCCACAGGGAAGCTTCCTGAACATAATTACCTACTTTTGTTTGTTTCATTTTCATTGTTTGTCCATTTTATCATGTTGTATCAAAGTAATATTGATAAAAGTAATGTAGTTGTACTGTAGGGTAGTATTACTGTAAAACAATGCTATGATTATGTTATAAATGTATTTATTTGTGGAATTATTATTTTATGCATTACTTGCTCTATCAAACACAAAGACAGCCAGGCAGACTGGCGACTGACTGGCGAGTGTTGCCAAACACTTTTTTATGAAAAATTATGCAAATAAAATATTCTAAATGAATTAATTAAAGCAAATAGATATTAAGATCGGTAAATACATACATTATTGGCCACCTCGGACACAAAGGCGAGCTAAAATAGCTGCTAAGTTTGTAGGGACCATGAGCATCAGCTGTCAACCCAATGCTGTCTCCTCATCTCCCCCCCCCCCTCCTCCCTCTGCGCGGTCACAAAAGTTTCTAGAGGGTCAATATATAGTTCTTCTTGCTTAATTTTTATTGTTTTATCATTTTAAAAGGTTAAAAATTATTTTTGGAAAAGTTAATTTTACTCGATTTACCCCCGCGTGGGGGGGGGTACTGCCACCAGCACCCTAACCCGGGGCTTAAGGGTTATATAAGATGGTGTGCCTAATGTTTACATGATCCAAAACATCAACTTAAACATGCAAATACAAAACTTATCTACAGGTCAGCACAGACACCCTATACTGTAGTTACACAAGGGCTCGTTCACGAAAACCGCACGAGGGTAAATTAAGGGAAGTCCAGACTGTTGCGAAGTTATGTGAGGCTTCGACCGGTTTAGTCCGTTCTCACGTTATAGACAAAACATCTCTCCTACACTCACTCGTCTAGGAATATGTCTACTGACTCTGAGGTTAGCGAGTAAGGGCACAATGCCTCTCAAACACCTTGTCATTTAAACCATGGAAGGATTCTCAAAAATAGAAATTCAGTTTATCTAAATTGCACAACATTTAATAAAAAAAAATTCCTACACAAGTATTCAAGTATCAAAAAAATATATTGCAATACATATTTTTTCCAAATATTCTCTCAAAAACTGACGACTATTTAGCTCATACACAATTATTTTTTTTTAAATTAAAAAACTTAACACGAAAAAAGATTTAAGAATGAGTTAAACTGTGTAGACAATATTATTAACATTACTCTGACAGTAATTAAAGAAGATAAACACCTAGATAAGCCTTTAAGTAGAAGACATAACTAAATAAGTAATTAGTTTAGAAGGCTTCATTAAATTTAATTTTTTCCTTAAGTATATCCTTATTACTATAACAACAATTTCCCAGCCTTATCAACCCAGTGCTGGTTGAGGTCACTCCAAGTGTTGGCAGTACAAGAGTCCAAGGAAAAGACGAGGCAGACTTATCCAACCTGTCGGCTGACCAATTAGACCAGGTAAAAATTAGCCCCGGTCACCCAACCCTGTAGAAGTAGAGCCCAACAGAGTAAGCGACCAGAGCATCATCCCCTGTGTCTCGGCGATGCTGTATATGACCTCAATATCCACATAAAAGAAACAATCACAAGCCAAGAGTTCAAATGTACAATTTGAAATTTAGTGCATCAATACAACAATGTTTTTAACAGCCACTGGGAGATAATCTATCCATATAAGTTATATATTTTGTCTAACTGTTATAACTTTTACTTCCTTGATATACTGTAACAACTGAAATATAAATAATATGAAGTCTTGTGCATAGTTAATAAAGAAATTAATGTAAGATAATAGCTATTGAAACATATCACAAGACTAACTCCTCTTGGCATATACAAGATTTTAGATGAGATGAATCCAATGATAAACCTTAATTTTATCAATTAACTGATTGGAATTCCAGAAAAATAAAATAGTGGAGAAGATACATTAAATAATTCACCTTAGATACACACACACAGTCTAGCACAAGAAGAACAGAGCGAGCAGTGATATTAACAAGAATAATCAAAAGAAAACAAAAATCTTTCATTATTAAACAAAAGAACTACAATTTTTTTTAATTAGAAATTTAAAAATGGTATAGAAATCTATATCATATTAACTGATTGTTTATTTTGTACATTCTGTTCATATTTTTGTACTTTAGTGTGTTATACGGTAGCTACTAGAGTACCTACAAGCAATCAGTTTCCTTGATGTGACATACACACACACATCATTCATCTACCATCAGTGAGTTTCTCATCACGTGCTCTTTACTCTGGTCGAGTTTTCACTCTAGGATAAAATATGTGACTCCACATATTGATAACGTCAACAGTTATCAATGTTACTTTCAGGTGCAAATTTTATAGATTTTAATTACGATATTAAAAAAAAATCTGAATTTCATTTCACAAATGCCGTCCAAAACATCTCGTTAAATCCGATTCATTAACAACATCACACTTCAACGAGGTAGATCTCGGAGGAAACAACTTTTCAACGACCGGCAGACCTCACGTTAAGCCTGGCCCAACGACACTCTACGACCCATCACAGAATATACACTATGCATCGCTCATAGAATCGCTTCCCGTGTCTTTCTCCGAGGTCGACGACGTGGCAACGTAAGGGGAGTCACTTCCGTCGTGCACGGGCGAACTGTCCCCTTCGTTACCGCTCGCTCCTTCTTCGTACGAATTTTCTCCGAAAGTGTTTGCACTGGCGTCGGAATCAATGATTATTTCCGAATCGTCTAAATTCACCACGTCCGAACTTGACTGATTATGTACCCGTACGTCGACTTCTTCTTCGACGACAAACTCGGCCCAAGGATTTTGTACCATATTATGGGACACAAACTTATCAATTGGTATGTCAGTCAGTGGACCTCTATTTCGACCTCTTTTTGAGTTACTGAAAGAGTTAAAATTGCTGTGGTCCCCCGATCTGTGTCTTGGCGTGCTTGAGAAACCATGATTGTGTCCATAAGGATTATTATTCAACCTCACTGGAGAGTGTTTGTAAGGGTGAGCAAACCTTGGGCTGCCCTCACCACCAAAGCTCCTTGAACCTCCACGATTAAACCTCCCTCGGCCTCCACCACCACCACCACGCCTGTTACCCTCCTGACCACCACCAGAGAAGGAGATATAATTATTAGCTGAATCACTTGAACTGCGGTGTAAAGGAGATGAATGACTGTGACGACTTGTGCCACCACCGTACATGTTGGCTCCTGAGGCTGCCCGGGTCATGATCAAGAAGCTCGGTGGAGGAGTAGACTGTGGCCTCTGGTACTGATGGTGTCCCTGGCCACTGGTAAATGGGTTGGGTAAACGACTCATACTGCAGGTGGCGAGATATAAGATGTTATTGAGGAGATATTTAATGTTTTTGTTGATAACCTGAAGAAGACGCTGTGGTGTTTACCTGAGGGAGCGTTCATAACTAACACTAACATAAATAATAATTAAACTACTTACAATCTTCACCAAACATTATAAAATAACTTTGATAAATAATTATTATAATTTAAATGAACCTATAATTTAAATAATATAATACTAAACTATTTTTTGTATAAAGTATATAATTTGTGGAGTTATGAACGTCAAAAATATTTGCTATAATAATCATTGTAATAAAACTTATTCAGTAATATATACAATATAATCAAATGTATAAAATGGATTATAATCACTAGATATACTTAAATAATAGCCTATAACTCAAATATGTTATATATAAAACTGTTTGTGGGAATAATTAAGATAACTTAAACAAGGAATGACTGTATGTCTGTATTTACTGTGTATGTGTGTGTGTACTGTGTATGTGTGTGTTTGCCATTAATAAAAGTGTCATAAACCAGTCAGAGTGTGAGGTCACCAAGTCCTGTGAGTATTACTTAACTTACTATACTTTTATCCTCTTCACCACTGATTGGCTCGTTATCCGCTTGGGCGATCGGAAAGGGGTTGGGCAGTGGTCTCTCAAGTATTCCTTTAAGTTATGTATTAAAGTTTGCAGTAAATGTCCAGGCTAAAACAACCTTGAGTATTGAGGTGCAGTGTGCAGCAGTAAGTTGAGAACTTTACCAGGGGCGGACTAACCCACCCACGGGGCTGATCGGCTCATTACCCGTTTGAGCGATCGGTCACGTCTCTGATTACTTTTCCTTTACAAGAAGACATTACCAGAACACACAGCTGGTGGCCAAAGAGCATAATAGATGACGACACTGAACCAGAACCAATATTTACACAATGAAAACTACAATACACTAAAGTAGTGAATGAAAAGATGGGGATACTCCAACAGACACACAAGAACATAAAGCCCCCCACCCCACACCACAAACTAGCTTAGCTTAGTTTAGCTTGTCTTCCCTTGCCGGAGTGGACCTGTTGGCGAGGCAGACATAACCCCGTCCCCCTGCTATCATATCTCCCACTCTATTTCCTACTTGCTAACTTTACCTTCCTCCTACACCATCTTCTGAGCAAATGGCTCTCTTCTCTCCATCTCATCATCTTCATCATCAGGAGTCAGTCGATCACTTCTGTTCATAGTGTAAAAAATAAGTCTAGTAGAAGAACTGAAGATAACTGTTGTGCAAGTGTTGTGGAATTGTTGTGAGCAACATAAAGTGAGAAGACAAAGGAGTTGTACACTGGTAGTGTGCTGACTATATTAGAAGTGTGGAGTCAAGCTGTGAGGACATTACCCTCTTGTGAAGAATTAGTGTTTGTTAAAGAGACTACAGTGCACTAGTGTGTTTCTGTGACCTGGTGGACATCTACCTGCCTGTTGTTGTCTGTACTGTACAGTGATACCGATAGTCGGGAAGTTACCAGGGACTGGTGGGACAGCCAGTGGTAATTCGACAACTCTTGCAAGATATCTACTGCTTCTGTACATACTACCCTGGTCGATGTGTTAATAACGAACTTGACCTTCAGTTCTGGCACAAATCAATAGTTTCTGAGCTAAGCCCCCTCCCTCCCCTCCTCCCATCTCAGAATCTAGAGATTTGCTATAAAATGAAGGTGAACAGTGTTCAAAACACATTGGAAGGTAAATATTTAGTGGTTGCCACCACCTAATTGACTTTTGAAAATGGGTTTCTATGGTGTAAATCATTGTGATGAATACAAATATGACCTTCATTACTGTTAGAAATGAGCAGTAGTTAAGATATTGAAAAAAAAGTGGAAGGTCAAACCATATAGACAAAAAATTATCATTTTTATTTTACTGTTATGTGTACGTACACACAATTGTTCATACAGAATGTGCAAAAAAAAAATAATAATAATTATCTTAAAGTCAAAAACATAAAGGGGATAAAAATGTCTTATGTGTGTGTATGTACAGGAGGGCTTAACACACACAGTGGAGGTGAAGAGGCGGAGGATCTCAGCTTGCTGTCTTGTTCATAGTGACAAGCTTGTCAAATGGCAACACAGTATATTTTGTTTTCTTTTATTTTTATTTATTTCTTTCATTCACTAGTACAGTACAGTATTTAAAGTATAAAGAATAGTTTCTTTCATACACAAACCATCCTCTGGGCGATGTGACACAGTTCAACTGGTTAGCCTGGCAGTGACCGTAGAAGGGCAGAACCTCCCGGGGTGGTCACAAGTGTTATGTCATTCCAAGATTGCATCGTCGTGTCTTGGAATATTGCGAGTTATTGTACGTCTCTTTTTCACATATACTATACTGTAGATCCATCGTATATAATGGTCATTGCCGTACAAATATTTTTTTCAGTGTTCATGATTAACGTACAAGAGTATATATAGACTTATGTTATCACGTTATGTGCTATGATGCGATTCAAGGAGCAAGTTTTACAGCTTTAGATATTCCCTAAATATTATTAATTTAAGCCATTGATTACCATTGAGCTATTACACCATAGAGTAGTATGAGGTTCTTGTATGGAAAAATACACAATACTGTACAAGGGAAATATTTGGCTGCCAAGATAACTTTGTTTTGTCTAGCAGCTATACTGTATTATGCTACAAACTTTCACTCAGATAATGTCTGAAATCACTCCATGTCTCAGTCTCCCCAGTTCACTGTTAAAGAAAAAAGTACATTACTATCTGCATTAATATCCCAATGTTGTACTGTACCATCCTAACTTATGCTGGGCTGTGAGACACTCATGGACACATACAACGTGTAATGGAAGGAGTTGTACTGTTCACGTTATAATGATCTATTTTATCATTCATAATTAAACTTTTTCTCATCCAGGTGGCATCGATGATATGTAGACGGGTGAAGAAAAAGATGCACCGTCCCAGCTCACCACATGGGGAGTGTTTTTTTAACTATATGAGACCATAGAGTTTGTACAGCAACACGGTCAAGGATTAATGGTCTTTGCTTTTGAGGGAGAATTATCGAGTATGAAGGGTAAACCAAATTATATAATCGCTCATCTCTCTTTCCTGGGTAGACGACTGTCCTTCCATACACACATAGACTCTCATAATAGTCTATATGAAACTCACCCCAACTTCATAAACTCACACCTTCTTTATAGGCTGTGGAAAGAAGGTTTACCTATACATGATGAAATGGTCCCTAAAAGCAGAGGTTTAATTATTGTCTCTAGTCAATTTTAAGTTTGTGAGTCACGTTTTGATGGGAACACCCGATTGATATCAGGTCTAATTTTACATTAAGTAGAACATGTGCAATATAATTTTAATACAATCTTTTATTAATTAAACTAAGGACGTGAGAATGATGGTGTTTGAATACGATGTATTTTTTATTTTACCCGGTGTTTTATTTTTGGTACTGTATATGTACAGTATTTCCGTGAAACTTCGATATAATGGTCCCTCCATATAACGGACATTCATATACACAGTAATCCATTAAATAGGGGTTACACTCTACAGTATCTCGGTATATTGGTGTTAAAAATTATTATATACTGTTGTAGATTATATTTCTTAAGAACAATTATAGTTGAATGTAATTTTTTTGTTTGATGTAAGAATTAAGTCCACAAGATGCCAAGATTTGTTTATTTCATCAATGTAGTTGTACACAAAAGTAACAAAAATAATTAGATTTACAGTTTGTATTTAAGTCTCAATAATTAACAATGTGAAAGGCAGCCAATTCACTCACAAGAACATATTGGTTAAAGCTTAATCCAAGCCTTTTATTTCTTATTAGTTATCAATCCAGGAACCTAAATGAATTTAAAGCTTTTATTTGTTACCAATTTTACATGAAAAAGGATTACAAAAACACATTAATACAAAATAAAATATGTTGGAATGTTAAAAAAGTTTTAGATGAACCTGATGATTTTGTTTGAATGGATAGATTCCTGGTTCTGTACACATCATTGTCCACTTTAAAAAAATATTAATTATTTGTATTAATGAGTGTTTCATACCCCAAGGAGAAGACAGATATACAACAAAATACAATAAAAGATAAGAGAAGGGATTAACATGAAGCCCATCACCTGTAAGTAAGAGACTGTATGATACCGTACCTTTCATTACCGATAGCATAGATCACCTGAAGAATACCACCCCCAGCTTATATCACCTGATAATTAAATACCCTAATACTAATTGAGTGGTTTTAGGTCATTAGGGAGACCAGAGGAAGCTAATCCCCAGGTCGGCCAAAAGAAGTTAAGTAACCTCGATAGAGTAACATAAATAATTGCAGACAATATGTTTTTTATCGTAAATTATAAAGTTTAAATATCGAAAAACTACAGAATTTCCATCTATCCCTCATGAGGTTCTTAATACCGTATATGTAGTAGTATCGACAGTGTGTCTCGTAGGTCATGCGCCTCACCGAAAGTCATGACAAATCAACGAAGAGGAAAGAGACAGTCAGTCAGTCACTTAAAAAAAGAGAGAAGGAAAATAATTATCCCAAAGTGAATGATCTGTGAAGAATGGGAAATACATTATACAGCATCTTGGTTTAATAATTATCCTTCCATGATTGGTTGCAGGATGTATTAAGAGAAATAACATACAAAATTTCCACAACATAAACATCGCACCGGTAACCTGACATAATTCTGGTTAGTATGTGTGCAGCATCATTAAACTGTGCTATTTAAAATGGTGGTTCTGTGTGAAAATGGCCCCTAAAAGACTGCCTAGTGTCAGTGCTAGTGATGCTAGTGGAGTGAAATGTGAAAGGCAGAAGCCAGTGATGACCCTGACAAAGAAAGTTTTATTAAAGGATAAGTTAAAAGAGGGACGAGCGCTGTCACGGCTGGTCGGTGTAGGTATACAGTAGTGCACTAAGGTTGTATAAGTTGCTATTTGTGGTTTTGCCTATTCACGTCATCACTTGGAGCCTGTCCCCCGTGAATAATAAGGGTGTACTGTATAGGTGTATCATTTCTCACTCTTGATTTGTTTTTTTAATATTTGTATTTATTTGTGGCTCTTTATTATTATTATTTTCTTGTATAATAATTGTAAATTATTCTTACTTTATTATTATTATTATTATCATCATCATCATTATTATTATTTTATTATATTTTTGCCCCCCAGGCCTTGATGTGGGTCATTGACCTGTGCCTGGGTGTGCTAAAGCCCGTAAGAAAGGGCGAACTAAACACAACAGTTCATAACCTTCAAAAGATCCCAAATAAGTTGTAATGTTACCAAAGAAACTTAACCTGATGTTAACAAAGATAGATTAAGTGTGAGGTTTAAAGGTGATGCTACAGTGCTTAAGTGACCCATTACCATAAGGAATAAACAAGTCCTATAATACTCGATAAAAAACAGATCTAGTCACCTTTACCCCTTCAATACTGGGATGTGGCACTGCTACTTTTATTCAGCAGAGAGAGGACCCCATACACAAGGGGCTAGCACACTATATCTCCACTAAGTCAATAAAGCTTTCATACAAACAGTCAAACTCTTCACCTTCACAACTTGGATGCTGCAGCTTCATCAAGTATCCAGATCAATTCTCCCCTGACAGGCTTAACCATCCCTGTGGGCAATTCTTCTCCATCTCCCAGGATACGCTGAGGAAAGGTGACGCACTAATGACAACATAACAACTGGGTATGTGTGCAGCAGAAGGACAACTGAGACGGAAAATTAATCATTCTAAATAAGTAAAAATCTTGCTCACACAGTTCACTTTTTTCTTTTAATTTCCTCCATCTATTTTTAATTTTAATCTGTCTATAAAATCAATTATAACTCTCACCTTGACCATATCAGCCTTCCCCTGTCCGGCCATCGCAAACACACAACAGCGGGCGGCGTTTATGACGGGGAAAGTCATGGTGACTCTACACGGAGGAGGTTTAGGGGAGTCACTAATGGCAGCGATCCACACATTGTCTTCCTTCAGTAGCTGGTGACCTACAACACAAACCACCCCGTCATAATACACACACACACATCATAATAACTATCCTTATAATAACTTTTAACAGTAATAGAACTACAGTACCATACAGTACCATAGTAAATACTGACATAAATTACAAGTACTGTATTAACTGTATTCATAGTACAACACATCATCCAGAAAAGGTTACAACATAATACAGTAAAATTCAACACACATTTAAAAATTAGACTCAGTGATCAGGTAGTGTTGTGGCCATCTGTCTGTAGTGTTGTGGCCATCTGTCTGTAGTGTTGTGGCCATCTGTCTGTAGTGTTGTGGCCATCTGTCTGTAGTGTTGTGGCCATCTGTCTGTAGTGTTGTGGCCATCTGTCTGTAGTGTTGTGGCCATCTGTCTGTAGTGTTGTGGCCATCTGTCTGTAGTGTTGTGGCATCCATCTTGTGTTGTGGTCATTACTCCCTAGTGTTGTGGCCATAACCCCCAAGTGTTGTGGCCATTACTCTCAAGTGTTGTGGCCATCTGTCTCTACTTACCGGGGAAAAGAGAGGCCGTGTGTCCGTCTGGCCCCATCCCGAGCAACAGGAGGTCAAACTTTGGCCAATCACAATCAGGGAACTTTGCTCGTACTTTCTCCTCATAATCTTTCGCTGCTGCTGTCACTGTGTTAAGATTTACCTCCAGTTAACTTGCAGACATTTATCTAAGAGTTCTTTCATACAAAAAACCCAAACAAGCTTAATTTCACCCGAAGATTAGACACCCTAGATTATTTCACTCAATGATTAGACACCCAAGATTATTTCACCTGATGATTAGACATCTTAGATTATTTCACTCAATTAGACATCCTAGATTAATTCACCTGATTAGACATTCTAATATATTCCACCTGATGATTAAACACACCAGGTGGGACAGGAGGGAGGGAGGAAGGGTCAAAACTTAAGATAATACAAATTATTTACTACGTTACCTTCTAAATCTGGGTTAATGGCAATAAACTGTTCCTCCTTCAATGGTGTCTTGCCAACCAGACCATTGCGATATAGTCTATAGGTAGAGTCCTCGGCTGTGAACGGCACAAGACGTTCGTCGCAGAAGAACAACGACCACTTCCCCCACTCGGTCTGGATAGAAGGTATTCCATTGCACACAAACTTGGCCATGGACCCTCCTGGAAGACACACATTATCATTAAACACCAAGATATTTTCTCAGTAAAGTATCTATGAAACTTGTCGAGCAATTCATTTATTTTATTATTATATTTTTCGCCATTTATCGTCTCTATTCTACCACTAACACCGCCAGTTAATAATCTATACATTACAATACTAAATTACTAAACTCACATACAGTACTACCATGGTATAAAAGCTGCCACGATTCACCTACATACAGGCACTCAAATTCACCTTTTAATTATAGTTTTTTGGTTATTCTCAATATTTCTAAACGCAAACAGGAAAAAAAATATGTAATTACTGGATGTATTTAATGTGCCAACGTATAACTGAAAATAATAAGAATCCGTTTTAATACAGAGTGACAGACGTACATGAGTGTATTGGTAGTACAATTACTTTACTATATTACTGGTAAATATTATACATACATATTAAACAGTGTATATACTTTCTAACCATGACAGCTGGCAATATCATCCTCGTCTCTTACCTGATAAACCAATGGTAAAACTTCCTCTCTGTTTGATAGATTCATTAGAAAGTTTCTCAATTAAACTACACAATTCTTCCGCCACCTCCTCTTCATTTTTGACGACCTTACGAACAATTTTAGACACAGGAGATGACATTTTGTACGAGGAACAGCTAGAGTAGGAAAGGTTTATCTGGATTGTGTTTACGTCGTCGACCATCAGCTGTGGCCTGTAGTAAGATTTTCCTAAGCCACAGCTGGAGAAACATGTGTGACGTAGGGAAATAACGTCACGGGATGTGGCCTGTAGTAAGACTTTCCTAGACCACAGCTGGAGAAATATTGTGACGTAGGGAAATGACGTCATAATATGCTGTTTTTTTTTCGCGTGTTGTAGCACAGGAAATATTAACAATCCTTCTAGTCTCGGTGGCCGGCCAATGCAACCCAGTTAAAAGGATTTGTCTATTTAAGTATCACCGAATAGGAATTAATCCATCATACTTCACTAGTGAGTCGTTAAACTTAATTTCTTTCAATTTTATCTATAATTACTCGTCAATAAGGTAGTTTAACTAGTTTAATTACTTATATCTTGACCGTGTTTCAGGTTATGTTTTCATCAGAGTATTTAATTTTTAATGACTATGTTAGTTTAAATGGTAAGTAATGGTTAACCAGAGTTTAGTTATTATTTTATGTTGTTGGGATCTTCACGGGTCTCTTATATGTATTAATGCCTTATTTCTGAATCAGGTTTTTAATTGATTTTATTATACGTAAAATTCTATACCTTTTAAACTGAATATTGATCTAATATTTATTATAATTTTGTATTATTAATATTAATCCATTCATATGTATTCCCCATGTTTAGATGTATTTATGTATCTTAATGCCAATCTACTGTTTATATATCTATCTATAATAGCAGACAACATGAACTAAATATAAGTTAATGTTAACCAGAAATTATTCTTTTAAAGTTTATTTGTATAATTATTGAAGGTTTGTGTTGTAACCTAACCTAACCTGACTTGGGTATACAGTGAAACCTCCATACAGCGGATTTTCTTCTCTATATAGTTCGTTAGATGAAGGTTTCACATCTAACAGACCCTTGATATAATGTACTTTCTACTTTATTGTTCGTTAAATAGCTGTTTCACCATTATAACACTTAATTGTTTGGTCCTGCCAGAATGGGGTAAATTTCTGTGATGACATTTGTAAACTGCAGAAGCGCTGAGGCCGAGACCTACAGTAGCTATTACCACTAAAAATTAACTCCGACTTAGTTTTTGTCCGTCTCATACACAGTGTTTGTAGTCTGTGGTTTAAAACAATATTTGGTTATAAATCTAGTAGGCAAGAAACCACCAGTACAGCTTAAATGTTGACTTCAAAGGAATGATCATCAGGTTAGGATTAGGTGAGGTGAAGTTAGTTAGGTAGGTTAGATGTGTTAAAGGTTAGGTGAGGTGAAGTTAGTTAGGTAGGTTAGATGTGTTAAAGGTTAGGTTAGGTGAAGTTAGTTAGGTAGGTTAGATGTGTTAAAGGTTAGGTTAGGTGAGGTGAAGTTAGTTAGGTAGGTTAGATGTGTTAAAGGCTAGGTTAGTTTAGCCCCCAGCTTAACTTGCTAGAAGATTAAACACTGTAATGCTAACTTAACCTAACCTAACCTCCCAGGTAGCATTAGGGTGATTAAACTTCAGGTGAAATAAGCTGGTAAATCTCTCATACTTTGGCCTGGGTTTGAGTCCCCAGGCCAAGTCATATGTGAGAAGGGTGTTATCCTGTGTGACCCAACCAAACATAACAGGTTTTCTCCAGGTACTGTACTGCCATCCTGAACTAACACTGGATAATGAAGGTCATAATAGTATACAAAAAATTGACCAATCATACGGCCATTGAGTCGATAAGAGGTGAAATGATAACAATAAATTATGTGGGAACCTCTTCTGTAATCTTCACTCACAGAACTCATCCTGTAGAGGGGACTGATATTGTCTACATGCTTCTTTTCAAGGCTAGTGTTTACTTTACTTTACAATACTTTACTTTACAATATTTTACTTTACTTTACAATACTTTACTTTACTTTACAATACTTTACTTTACAATATTTTACTTTACTTTACTTTACAATACTTTACTTTACTTTACAATACTTTACTTTACAATATTTTACTTTACTTTACTTTACAATACTTTACTTTACTTTACTTTACTTTACAATACTTTACTTTACTTTACTTTACTTTACAATACTTTACTTTATCCTGATCGTGCTTGTTACCTACTTGGGCCGTCAGTCACGTCTCTGTTACACACCGTTGACAAGTACTTGGCATTCACTGACCTCCTACTACCGAAAGTGATGCTTGATTTAGTCTGGGTTCTTGCATTGCCCTCTCAAGTCATGTTAAGAGTCAACAGCAGTCATCATAGCAGCATTTGTTTATTGAAGACTTGGGGTCATCCACTGTGCTCTTAGGTTATCCGCTGTGCTTTTAAGTCATCCACTGTGCTCTTAAGTCATCCACTGTGCTTGTTATCTCCCCAGCCATCCTTTGCTTACCTTGAATCCACGCTCATTATCTGGACTGTCTGTGTTTTTCATCTTGTACTTCAACCTCAATGATACTCTATATGTAATTCATTTCAAGATCTTAGTCACTTTATGATGTGTTCGGTATACTTGTACACCAGCGTATTGTCACAGTCATGTATGTAGGGGTGGGTGTGTGCGTGGGGGGGGGGGGGGGTACATTAGGTTGGGTTTAGGTTAGGTGACGGTGGTTAATCTTTAAAGGTTTGGCGTCACGGGTGTGTTTACATGTGCGGGTTTTTTATATTCCAAACCTCGGCAGACATATTCCTCGTAGAACTGAAGACGAACTCAAGGTTTTAGTATGTGAAACTTTTGTAAAACTTATCCCATTGTGGAACTTGAGTTCTTCTTACATACATTGAGAAAGAATTGCACCAATATCAGTGACATTTGGTGCAGTGATGGGTAGACCATAAGTTGGTTTTGTCATATGATCAATGTTTATGATCTGATTGAATCTTATACAATATGTTAAAGAAGTTATTACCGGTATATATACAGTATTATTACAGCTATAGTAAAGTAGTATTTTTTGCCTCTGTTCCCACATACAATATAGTTCTGGTTGCAGGGATGATGTAATGTTATTTTAATTATTTGTTTGTACAGTATTTTATGATAGTGATATATATTAATATTTGTTGTTCATTTTCCTGAGGCAAGACTTCAGTACTGTACAGAATTTATGATTGATTATTTAGGTGCAGTCACTCAAAAAACTATCTGTACTTGGGGTGATCGATGAATTTCTGAATGAACGTTGCGGCTCCTGTTGTCTTGGTAGGGTTGTCAAAATCCTTCATCCGTTGTGTCATATTTTTTCAGCACAATTTTGTGTCGATAGTTTTTGACTGTAGATAATTTGCAGTACAGTACAGTATACTTAATGTACTGAATTTGATGAGGGTTGATGGTTACAGTGATTGAATCATGCAGTACAGTAAAGGTTGGTATTTTGTGAAGCTCCTGGCACCCTAGTTCACCCAGCTGTAAATGAGTACCTAACTTCATACCTGGGGTGGGTGAACAGTGACCACCAGACTGCTGTATCCACTTTATCCCTGATAGGTTGTGAGGCCTACGATGACACTGCCTCCCAAGGCCTTCATGTCTGATAACATATAATGATAAAAGCTGATCCAATTACTCTACACTTTCCATTTTTATTTATTCCTGTACAGTAACTTGAACACCTACATTATAAGTTCTATTTCACATGACTATATATATTATGTTAACACTAAGGGAGGGTTAGTCACATATAGTAGTGAGGTAAGGAGGTTAGGTTAGTCATTCTGGGATTATGTGGCAACTTTCCATTGTTCATAGGGTCTGTGAGGGTCGCTGTTGCTAGGGTACAGTATGAAGGTGTCCCATTTACCTGGTGGCAATATTCATCATCTTTTATACCTGCAGTTGTATTTTACTTTAAACTGTGTTGAAGGAAGGTGTTGGTCTATTAACTTGTGTTGAAGGAAAGTGTTGGTCTATTAACCTCTGATGAAGGAAGGTGTTGGCCTATTCTTTTAATATTTTACTTTAATTTACTTTCCCCCGGTGATTTTTCAATGGGTTTTAGCTTACCCATACTGCACATTTTTACCCGTACAGTATCTTCTGGCGGCGTCCAGGATTAAGCGAAGGGCAGCGCTTAATTTGACATCGTCTCTTTAATCTGCCCGTCGAGATACCATAAACCACAATAACAAACATAGAAACTTTTCACCGAGACAGAATTATCGAGTGTAATGTGAAACTTACGTCGTGTTGTGATAATTTGGACGTGGTTTTCCCATTGTCCTGATATTGTCCCATTGTCCTGAGATTACGGGATAGGTTAGAGGTGGGGGATTGTGATAGGTCGTTAAGATAAGGGTAACAGAGGTAACATGGGTACATTACAAAGGTTAATAAGGTTTAAAATGGTGATATGTAACTGATAAGCTTGTGAGGCAGGGGTCTGGTTGGTAACAAGTATATTGGCGGGTCTGATTGTGTGATTAATGGCTATGAACTGCTATCTGTAACTGTCTCGTCCTGATTCAGTGATGGTCACTTTGTTTGTTTACATATTCTCGTATTTTTTCACGTCGTTTCATTATTTAGTGTTAGGTGTGTTGGGACCAGGTGTAAATGCGCACACGTGAACTTGAAATACACACGTACACACACCATAAAACACACACACACACACACATGAATATACACACACACACATGAATACAGATACACATGAATACACACACACATGAATACACACACACATGAATACACACACACTCACATGAATACAGTATACACACACTTACATGAATACACACACACTCACATGAATACAGTATACACACACTTACATGAATACACACACACTTACATGAATACACACACACTCACATGAATACACACACACTCACATTAATACACACACACTCACATGTTTAGGCTAGAGTGGTGACCCATTGCAGGTGTGGTATTGTGGTAATAAGGGTTCATGAGTCGGGTAGTGCTGTCAACACCTAAGTCAGCATGGGTTGCCTGATTATTAGGCCCCCCCAGCAGCTGATGATTAAGCACCTTGAGGGGTTAGGTTAGGTTAGATATTTGAAGTAATTAGTCTATTTTGTCTGCAACTGTATCATATCAAAGACCCATTAGTGATTGTACTTTATATATAAAAAATCTTATTTATATCATCGTTTAACACATCTTGGTTGAAGGGGGTAAGCTAGGCATGCTCTTTCTCTCTGTTCTCTCTCTTCTCCTTCTCTCTCTCTTCTCCTTCTCTCTCTCTTCTCCTTCTCTCTCTCTTCTCTCTTCTCTATCTTCTCTCTTCTCTATCTTCTCTCTCTCTCTCTTCTCTATCTTCTCTTCTCTCTTCTCTTCTCTCTTCTCTCTCTCTTCTCTTCTCTTCTCTTCTCTTCTCTTCTCTTCTCTTCTCTTCTCTCATCCAGCCAACATAGAGAAAAAAGATTATGACAGGAAGTCGTGGGGAATTTTTGCCGACATGGATAACTTTGTTTGCGTCCGTGTTGATGAATTCGTACATTCCTCTGTCGGTTTTGTCTGTGAGGGAGTTGGCCATAATGGTGTCTTGTGAAGTAACTCCCTTTTTTTTTGTGTGGTGGTTCAGTTTGTTTGGTCTTTGTATGATGTATACTTGTGTTATGTATAGATATTGGAGGTATACTGTTCAGTGTGTGTATATAGACAATGCAGGTATACAGTTCAGCATAGACAAGTATACAGTTCAGCATGTATATAGACAATGCAGGTATACTGTACAGTGAATCCCTGAACACATTGGTATAAACCTCCCTGCATCAATTTACTGAACACACAATTTGTCAAGGTCACACATGTTAACACAAATCACAGTAATATACAACTCTCTGCCAACACACGGGCTGTTATGGCGTTGTATTCCGAGCTTTATAAAATGCAAAAATAACCCCTCAGGGAGAATTATATCTTATATCTAATATCTATGAGTTAAAGCTAGGTTTAATATTAGAGAGGAATTGCTGTTCTTGTTAATATGTCATTGCAAATTCAGTTCCATATTTGAGTTGTTGCTACCAAATGTGACTGTTGTTGTTCTCCTTACCTGAAGTGAACGCTGGATACAAGAATACAGATTGAGAAAGGCTTTGTTGTTTGTTTGCCAGTCATTTAGTTTTAGAGATGGATGCTCTTGTGTTCGTACCAGAATTGGGTTTTAAGTTACGTGCATGAAGAACATTAGTTAGTTGTTGAAGCGTTGTGTTTTTATGTCTGTATGTTCAGTACACACACACGAGGTCCTTCATATCAACACCTGAAGACGAGTTACTACACCACGTGAACACCAAACCTCACCACCACCTGGTGTCTCCATGATTAGCCCAGGCCCGGGCCATCAACTGTAAACTATAATAATTTGTTTGTTCACTTCATGGTCCTTCTCCTTTCAGTAATGAAAGCTTTTGCTAAACGACTCACCCACCCCATGTCTTTGTAAGTAATAAGTCATTTTTGTCCAGTGTATATTTTCAGCCTTCGGGTTGCAGAACTTTTTCAATAAACTATTAATTATTATTATTATTTATTATTACACACACACACACACACACACACACACACATTCAATACTAATGTGTCATCTTTTCTACATAGGTATCCAACCATTCCCTGATAACCAGACATTGGGTAACCTTGAACCAGTGACCAGGTGTGTGAGAGAGAGAGAGAGAGAGAGAGAGTAGGTGTGTATTTATGTATATGTATGTGTGAGATAGAGAGGGAGAATATGTATATACAGTATATGTGTATGTGAAAGAGAAATTGTGTATGTATCTATATTGTACGTACGTGTGTGTGTGTTGGTATCTGATGTTTGTTGTCAGGGAAGATAGAGTGTTGACTTGACCTGATGGACACTTGGGTGCTTGTGAGACACTGCCACTACAAGGTCTTACCCCGCTAACAGGTGCAAGGGGTCGTGTGCACACCTCATAACACTGATATAACCTCATCCATACCATACTCTTAAACCAACCTTAAAACAATATTGAGTTTTAAACATGAATTATAGATGGTTTAGGAAATATGTTAAAACAGGTAAAGTGAGTTAGTGTTGTGTGATTGATATATATATGTGTGTGTGTGTGTCGTGTGCAGTCGTATCATTGCTAGTTGATATCAGTCTGTGTTATTTCTGTGTTATCGAGTGGCTATACCTCACAGTGGAGCTATATCACAGTCACCTCTTGAAAGCTCAGCTGCACTAGTGGTCGCTAGAGTGCCCTAATGGTCCTGGACAATGCTTTAATGTGGAGCATTGCACGCACACACACACACACGCACGCACGCAATACTAAACTCTCTCTCTCTCTCTCAGATATTTGTGGTAGTGACAATTTATACGCCTAGTACAGCAACAGTCTGATTATTACTATTATTATTATTATTATTATTATTATTATTATTAAATGTTAAAAAAATCACTAACACTTTACACGAGTATCTGGGGTGTACTTAAGATTAGCTAGTGAAGTTGTGTGTACGTGAGCTGTGTGGCAGAGGGGAGGTGGGTGGGTGGGTGGAGAGGGAGGTGGAGGTGGGGAGAAGGGGAGGGCGGGAAGAGGAGGGTGGAGAAGGAGGAAGAAGGAAGAGTAGAAGAGAAGGAGGAAGAAGGAAGGGTAGAAGAGAAGGAGAGGAGAGGGAGATGGGAGGCGGGAAGAGGAGGGT
This sequence comes from Homarus americanus, assembly GCF_018991925.1. Classification (NCBI taxonomy): domain Eukaryota; kingdom Metazoa; phylum Arthropoda; class Malacostraca; order Decapoda; family Nephropidae; genus Homarus; species Homarus americanus. Next base: position 2,734,696 of record NW_024722701.1, on the reverse strand, counting down.
GGAGAAGGAGGAAGAAGGAAGAGTAGAAGAGAAGGAGGAAGAAGGAAGGGTAGAAGAGAAGGAGAGGAGAGGGAGATGGGAATGGGTGTTGAAGGAATGTGTATAAGATCGATTCCTCAGCCAAGGTTACTAGGGGGTGAGGGAGATGGGAGGAGGGGGGTGTTTACATTTTGGTTGTAATGGTGAGGTGACTGTTTCAGGGAGGGAGGGAGGTGAGGAAGGAAGAGAGGAGGAGGAGGAGGAGGGAAAGAAGGAAGAAGGGGAGGTGGTTAGTGCTGGATGATACGACTAGGTTGACCAATTGATCGCAACACACACACACACACACACACTTAATTAGCATATCAACTTTGAGATTTGCTCCATATTTACAAATTATTGACCATACTGATATTTGATTACCTATTCTAACTAATTTCCTTCGTTAACCTTTAAATTTGTAGCTGTTTGTACATTTTAAGGGTTAATTTATGTACTGTAGCCTGAAACTGTAGTTGGTTGATCCTGTAGCAAGTCGAGGGTAGTTGATAGTGTAGTCTGGGTATAATAGTAATGTAGCCTCTTAAGATATGATGTGGCCTTGAGTATGATGATGATTTAACCTCCTCGAGTATGATGATTTAACCCCTTGAGTATGATGATTTAACCCCTTGAGTATGATGATTTAACCCCTCGAGTATGATGATTTAACCCCTTGAGTATGATGATTTTACACCTCGAGTATGATGATTTAACCTCCTCGAGTATGATGATGATTTAACCACCTCGAGTATGATGATTTAACCCCTCGAGTACGATATGATAATCCCGAGTATGATGATGATTTAACCACCTCGAGTATGATGATTTAACCCCTCGAGTACGATATGATAATCCCGTTAGCAGTAACAACATGCTACTGTAGGGGAGAATCTAACACAGAGAGAGAGAGAGAGAGAGAGAGAGAGAGAGAGAGACATTTTATAAGACGTTTTCCATCTATCTCTTTCGACTCTACACTGAGGTACAACGACATTTAGTCCCTCTCAGTAGACCAGAAAACCTCAAGACTGGAATACCAAAAAGGATCCCATTATTGAATTTGACATATCTTGGCTCTGGTGGACCAATCAGATAGCAGGGATGGGGTAACGTCAGAGAAGTGGGCGTTGCCGTATGGAGGAAGGGGGGGGACTTTAATATAGCCGTCACTCACGTAGTCGACCATTCAGTGACCAGCCAGCTTCAGGAGTGGGTGTGTTGACGTCTCTCTCTCTTAAGGTAATTTATTTAATAATTTGTTGAAAGCTATGGATATGTATACCAATATATATACATAATTACATCACTAATAAACATGAATATATTCAAGTATACATTTAAATTCATCCAAAATAGTCGTATATAAAGGTTGAATTAATACACATGTATACTTAGTTATCAAGATGATGTACACTTATGTATGTTTTGGTTGACATGTGAACAGGTAGTGGGGGTGATGGTAGTGGTGATTAACAGGTAGTGGTGGTGATCAACAGGTAGTAAGGGTGGTGGTGATCAACAGGTAGTAGGGGTGATGGTAGTGGTGATCAACAGGTAGTAGGGATGATGGTCAACATCTCTCTCTCTCTCTCTCATAAGAGTTCAAAGAGCATTATCAGTGTCCGCCAGGGCTTTCCTCTGGGGTAAACCTTATCATCTGGGAATAACTAACAGACACACACACAGACATACACACACAGACAGACATACACAGACAGACAGACATGTGGACGGACAGATATGCAGACGGACAGACATGCAGACGGACAGATATGCAGACGGACAGATATGCAGACTAACAGATATGCAGACTAACAGATATGCAGACAGACAGATATGCAGACGGACAGATATGCAGACGGACAGATATGCAGACCGATATGACTTTAACCTTACTTTTGTCTAGGTTAGGTTTGGGTAGGTTAGGTCTAGGTTAGGTTACGTTATGTCTTGGTTAGGTTATTTCTCATCTAAGTTAGGTCACGTCTAGGTTGGGTCACATCTAGATTAGGTCAGGTTACGTTACATCTTGGTTAGATTTAGGTTAGGTTCACATGTCTATCCAGCCCATGACATAATTAACTAGGTAATTGGTCGGTCACAAAACATCCTTACATGACAGTAATGAGGTAAACATGGCTTTGAGGGAATGAACTAACTACAGGATACAATAGACGCTTGTTGGTAGAGTGAATGTCTGTGTTCTGATATGAGGGTCATTATTGTATTGCAGTGGTTGGTAGTGGTTGTGGTTGGTAGTGGTTGGTGGTGTTTTCATTGATTCAAGGCTGAACTGATTCAAGGCTTCATCGCATATCACACAATACCACACCAGCTTGAGTACCACACCAGCTTGAGTACCACACCAGCTTGAGTACCACACATGGCCCACAGTACCACACCAGCTTGACTACCACACACAAAACACTCTACATGGGCTAGTTTATCGTGCACCTTTTTCATCGTGTACAAGGCTTTGTTTAGATTCGGTGCTGCTGAACTCTCATTGATAAGGGGTGGGGGTGAAGTCAGAGGCATTGGCATGGCACTGGTTTTAAAGGTGTAATTTGTGTATTTCGTGTATGTGTGTGTCTTCCGCTTCTCCTCCTCCTCCTCCTCCTTCCTCTCGTCTTCTCCTCCCTCTCGTCTTCTCCTCCTCCCTCTCGTCTCCTCCTCCTCCTCCCTCTCGTCTCCTCCTCCTTCCTCTCGTCTCCTCCTCCTCCCTCTCGTCTCCTCCTCCTCCCTCTCGTCTCCTCCTCCTCCATGATGGGTCCGTGGTGTTCGTGAACCAAATCTCAATATATTAAATGACTTATGTACGCTCATGTGTGTGTGTGTGTCACGTCCGTTTCCTGTCCTTTGTGTGTGTGTGTGTTGGGTGGAGTGAATCATGATGCCGTTGATATATTGTCCTGTCATTTACGAGGGATATTATTACATTTGGATTATTTGAGCCTTAACCTGACCTGACCTTTGATTAGTTTAGGTGACCTGGTTTATTCTACCTAAATTTGGAGAATCAATGACCCTTAGAACTAAAGAAAAATATCACCAGTGGAGAGAGATGGTGAGATGTAAGCCCTCGTCTGATGCGGGTCACTGAAGTGTATTGAGAGGCCCTCCAGAGCTGAGATAAGTGTACTAGGCTGTATGAGAACTGCTGTTATCACTCTCTGCTGATTGTGTGTGTAGGGGAACGCATTTATTGGTGTTTGTGTTAGCCTCTTGTGGGGGGTGGGAGGGGGGCGTATATTAATGAGTGGGTGGGTATGGAGTGGAGTGGGTGTGGAGTAGGTGGGTGAGAGAGCATCACTTGACGACCGTGAGATAAGATGATAGTACAGCACACCAGACTGACTGACAAGGTCTGTTGTACCTGCTGACTGCATATCATTAATACCTTTATCTGGGCCGTCAGCCTAGCTCAGGTGTTCATAATAGTTCCTAACCTAATCCTAACCTAATCAACTAATCTATCATATATATGAGTATGCAACCCCCCTTTACTAGACACAGGTGTAGTGAGCCAATTGAATACCTGTTTATAAGTCACCTTTATTTCCTCTCTTTCACGCACGTACACACTTCTAGCACAAATGTACACCACCCGCATGTGTACATCTACCCTACGTACACACACCACCCGTACACACACCCACCCACACGTACACACACCCACATGCACACACACACCCACCCCACACATGCACACACGTACACACCCACCCCACACCTCAAAGCATCATTATTCATCTGATGATTAGACACACTAATGCTTCTTGCCATTAGAATAGGCTTGAATTAGGTCAGATGAGCTTAGATTAGGTCAGATTAAGCTTAGATTAGGTCAGATTAGCTTAGATGAGGTCCAGATGAGCTTAGATTAGGTGGGGTCAGATTAAGCAGATTAGGTCAGATTAAGCAGATTAGGTCAGATTAATAGATTAGGTCAGATGAGCTTAGATTAGGTCAGATGAGCTTAGATTAGGTCAGATGAGCTTAGATTAGGTCAGATGAGCTTAGATTAGGTCAGATGAGCTTAGATTAGGTCAGATTAGCTTAGATGAGGTCAGATTAGCTTAGATAAGGTCAGATTAGCTTAGATTAGGTCAGATTAGCTTAGATAAGGTCAGTTTAGCTTAGATAAGGTCAGATTAGCTTAGATTAGCTTAGGTTAACTTAGGCTAGGTTATTTTAGTGTATATTCGATTACATAAGTGTGTTAAACCACCACCTGGAATAAGCTGGGCTGCCCATATCTCCAGGTGTACCATCCATTCATATGTGTATGTGTGTGTGTCGGGTGTAAAGGTTAGGTATATTTTTGGCTCATTGGTATTATGTGAAAGTATCAAGTATTTTTTGGTGTAGATAAAGTAATTAAAAGTATATAGATAGTTTGGGTGGGTTTTTTTGGTTAATAAGGTCAAAATAATAATATCGTTTTATCAGGAATTTTTGGGGTCTTATTATGAAGCTGTGTTATCAGTGACGTACACACACACACACACACAAGAAATAGTAAAATTACGAGATTATTATAAATTACATGTGGAAACCTGGCTCACTGAGGGATGTTTCCTGATATGGTCTGGCAACACAGAATTGAGGTAAATGAAGTGTACCTATATTATCTGCCATAGTGATAGTGAGGATTATATGGAGAGAGGGGAGAGAGAGAGAGAGAGAGAGAGAGAGAGAGAGAGAGGTCATCCTTACAAAACAATAATAATCTCTAATGACCCTGATGGATGCTCCTGGAGAAGATAAAACAGTAGCTTTTAAAAAATTCCCAGATTATTATTGTTGTTGTTAAAATATTTACGATGTCTCAATTGGGTGTGTATATTTTGTTATTAGGCGTAGATAAAGTTATATAGTTTGATGTGTGTGTACTTGACCTTCTTATAAGATAGGTGATTTTTACAGGATATTGTGAAATCTCTATTTAGCGGACTGTAAAGAGATGAGAGTCCGTTATATCGAGGTTTATATATTGTACACTGGATAAGTAAAGATGGAGGTGTGTGTGTGTGTGTGTGGTGTGTGTGTGTGTGTGTGTGTGTGTGTGTGTGTGTGTGTGTTGGGGAATAACTCGATCTGTTACACAATGATGGGGAGACACGCATAGTGGAGCCGGGTCAATCATCATCATCACACACACACACACACACACACTCACCCACGGTCCTACACACTCACCCACGGTCCTACACACACACACACACACACACATACATACATATATATACATACTGTACGCCACCACCCAACTCTTTAGTTACGCCACAACAGCCACCCAGTGCATACGCCTCTCGCTGACAGATTCACTCATAAACTCTGGACAGTAAGAAATGGTTTTCATTTATTACATGATGAGAATTTTTTTTTATTGTAGTGATTCTGACGGGTGTGGGGGCTGCGTGTGTGAGTGGTGTGGGATGCGTGTGTGGGAGTGGGTAGGAGCACAAAGAAGTGAACAACCCCATCCCTGCAAAACAACCCAATCCGTTACTCCTCCCTCCCTAATATGGCTTAAATTAGCTATATTATTTAATTCGGGTTATATTGTGTGTCTTGTTAGTCGGAACAGTGTGTGGGGAGGGGGGAGCAGTAGTCATGGCCACACAATGGTCAGTATCCATGGTATAGTTCTCGTCCACTAACATCCTGACAGATATATATTCAACAACATGTACTGCACACGCGCACACACACACACACTCACTCACTCACACACTCACTCACCACCACTCCACACACACACACACACACACACACACACACACTCACTCACTCACTCACTCACATTCACATGACCTGTTGTCTTGTCTTCCTCTTGTGTGATGGTCATAGTGGCAGCCTTGCACATGCACCCTCTCCCTACCCTCCTCTTCTCCACTCCCTCCCTCTCCTCTCCTGCTTCCTCCTTCATCCCTCCCATCCTCTCCCTCCCCTCCCAACCCCTCCTCCCCTCCCCCCTTCACCCCTCCCCTTCACCCCCCTCCCCTTCACCCCCTCCCAAAGGTCACTGAGTGGTAGAGAGGAAGTTCAACAGGTGGGCTGGATGGTGATGTGCCTTGGTGTCCAGTGTTGCCACCTCCACCGTGTAGGAAGGAACCATCTCACTGTCAATTTATACCGTGAGGCCCTGAGTTACACTGTTCCTGGTGGGCGTGGGTGTGGGTTAGTGTGTACTATAATCAGGAGTAGGGGTGGTAGTGATGGGAGGTGATTGTTCAGGGTATGTACGCACCACAGTGGGAAAACTCAGGCTAACTGTGTACTGGAGTCTGGTCTGGCCCCCTCTCTTTTTTTTTTTTTTTCTCCTCTTTCTTGATGAGTTAATTTCTGCTTCCTACTTGATTATCTAGTGGTGTTTGTTGTATTGTTGACCAGTATCATGCCTTAGACACACACACACACACACACTTATGATAATGATATTACTGCACAATACATCAGACAAACGCACACACACAAAATAAAAACAATATTTGATCATAAATGTTATGTGGGTACAAGGGAGCTCGTGTGTAATATTTCAAATATCAGTTGTTATAAATTATTCTTTTTTTCAGATCGCTGTATACAGTCTCCTGTGAACTGACCATTTAACAACGAACCCGCAGCCAACATATGAATCACTCCGGCATGGACCACTCTGGCATGGACCACTCCGGCATGGACCACCTCGGCATGGACCACTCCGGCATGGACCACTCCGGCATGGACCACTCCGGCATGGACCACTCCGGACATAACATGGCCGTGGCAGTAGTCAACGCAACGGCCAAAGCTATTGTAGATGTTATCGGAACAGGAGTCAAGATGGCCACTGGCTCTGGTAAGTATAGGCCTCAGTTTACTACAGATTTGGGGATATTTTGTTCATATATGACCCCACCTTCAGACACACACAACCACCCCTCAATACAGACAGGTAGACACTTCACCAGTGGTCAGACAGACAGACCACCAGTTACCATCAGACATAATTTGCAGTGTTAAGTGTCTGTACATTATATTCTAGGTTTTGGTCAGTGGCTGCCCATCTCTGCTTGATCCCCTGTTCATAAGATTTCATTTATTGTTCTAAAATACTAATTAATACTTTGTTATTGTTAGGGTATGGCTTTAACAAGTGAATGAGTGGGTGGGTGGATGGATGGATGGATGGATGGATGGATGGATGGATGGGTGAGTGAGTGAGATACATACATACATTCTGCTGCTCATCATGTAGTGTTTGTGATGGGAGTCTAAACATTAACACACACATATATTGCAGATGCCGGCGTCGACCACAGCGGACACATGGGACAAGAAGATCACATGGGCCACGGAGATCACATGGAGCCCACGGAGATCACATGGGCCACGAAGAACATGCAATGGGTACTGAATCCGGGCATCATGGTGAAGGGGGTATGATGATGTCAGTAAGTACTCCAATTAAACTTCTTTTTTCTCTAGATTATAAGTCCTATAGAAGGTCCCTAGGTCACGTTTGCCCGACCCGTGAACACCCACTGAGATGAAGGGGTTCCCAGTATTTTATTTACGTGATGACTTATTTTTTGCTTTCATTTTATGTATTTTATCATTATATTTCTTCTTTTCTTTTAAATTAAGCGATTCTAGATGACTTAGGATGTGATAAAGTAGAATTTTAAACATTGGTGTGGAAGTACCGTACGGTATGCACATGGGTACATAGTTCGACTTAATACCTTGTACGTAACCTGGGGACTTCCTGTACAGGGGTATTGTTTATCTTCATGTATACTGTAATCTATTTTCTTATTCTTGTATCCTTTTCTGTATTATCAAAGCTTAGATAGTAATTATTTATGATGTATAAATCATTCCATCACCTTTTCAGATGTCATTCCACTTCGGGTACAAAGAGACAATATTGTTTGACTGGTGGAGCATTGATACCATCGGTGGGTTGATTGGTTCCATGGTCGGCATCTTCATACTTGCGATGCTGTACGAGGGACTCAAGTACTGGAGGTAGGTCAGTGAGTGCATAAGTACGAGTCAAAAAGTTATTGCAGATCTTAGAGGTAACGAAAAAAGTACAACCATTTCTCCCTATCTTCCGAAGTTGTTTTCTCTCATTTTCCTTCCCTTGTATCGAACTATTATTGTATTCCCATTTGTCTTTGAGGTCTGTTTATAGAGTAATTCTTTTGTTTTGATTTTTTTTAGATCGATAGATATACTTTAAGAATTTTTAGACACACACACACACACACACACACACACACACACACACACACACACACACACACACACACACACACACACACACACACACAATCTTCCAGACACACACACAATACAGACTACTCGTTACACATACATTATAATAGTCTAAATAATGATCTGCTTCAACACCAATTATTACATATGAAATCCCTCAACAGAGAGCACCTGTTCCGAAAGGCCATAGCAGGGATGCAGTACTGTGCCAACGTTCAAAAGGCAACTGGTGGTGAAGAAAACAAAACCGTACAGTAAGTTGATGATAAAGACATAGTGTGATGTATATATTCTCTCTAGAAATTAAATGATACTATATGTATGATAGTTATAGTGTAATGTAGAAATATAATACAGTATGTATAGAAGTACTGTACAGTATTGATGTGGGTGTACTGGTTGAAGGGTGAGGTGTTGGTAGACGATCTTTACCATATAAACACGTTAGTTTTCACTTTCCCCCCCAAAAATTGATATATATAAAAAGTATGCGTGAAATAATATCTTAGTTTTGGGCATTTACTTAAAAATATAGACTACTGTATATCAGGGTGTCTACTGGTCTGGAACACCTGGAAAAGGCAGAGAATTTTACAAATAAACCTGAGATTTTATGTGAATTCATTTCAACTTCATTATTTTGACAGCAATCTTACCATAAATTAATGATGTACTGTATAATAGGTACCGTAATTAATGTACCTGGAATTTTTCAAATTACACCTGGAAAACCTGGAAAAGTCGGGAAATTTTGCTTTGTCTGGCCAGTAGACACCCTGGAGAGAGAGAGAGAGGGAAGCGTTTGTGTTGTTCAGTAAGAAAGAGTTTTTGTGGGAGTTTTACTGCAGTACTGTACAGTACAAGAGGTCCCCGACTTACGAACACCACGATATAAACGAAGTTAAACATTAAATTTACAGTATTTTATTTGCCTGATGACTTATTGCTTACTTTTATTTCCTGTATTTTGTCATTATTTCTTCTTTTCTCTTAAATTAAGTGATTTTATATGTATATAAGGACTTAGTCTATAATACACTGGGATTTTAAACATTGTTCTGTAAGTACGGTATGAACATAACACGTGTTCAGACTTGCCTACAAATCCAACTTAAGAATGTCCTCAGGAACGGAACCCTTTAAGTAACCCGGAGACCCCCTGTACATATCCTATAGTTTTAGCTTGGTGATAAAAGTTTTTGGGGAGGGTGGATATGTTTTAGCCGTTAAGGTTTTTCTTATTTTGTGTAAAGACGTCAAAGTGTGTGTAATAATCTGTGGTTTGTTCTTGTCTTGCTGCTGCTGTAGGTATATGGAGCAGATTATTTTGCCCACGTAAGTAATATGTTTTGTTCGTTTTTTTTTTCACCCTTGTTTGGCTTCGCTTTATTTTTTCATTCGGTGTTATTATTATTATTATTTTTTGGCTGTGTTTTGTTGCGTATCCTTAATCCTCGTTGTGTGGAGTTAGTGGAAGACTGTGTACTGTAGGGTGATAAGCCAACCAGCCAGCCAAGATTCATACCTAGTATAATCACCATCACCACCATCATCATTACCACCATCAATTGTTTCACAGTAATTTTCCACTTAAAGGCCACTAAAAATTTCACCGAACATGAACGTAAATAGATAGACGGGTAGAGATAGATAGATAGATAGATAAGAGAGAGATAAAAAGAGTTGGATAGATAGATAAGATAGAGAGAGAGACTTACTCAATATATCGACAGTACATAGTTTCTCCGACTACATCACACGACGAGGACAAAAGTACATTCTTATGGCATTCTTACTGTAGCCATTTAGGTATACCTGTATTTATTGTATTTTATGGTAAGCTGTAGAATGGTAGTACTGTATTGCATGGTTGAAACACTGCTGGGAATTCCTGTAGTGGCCTAAAAATGGGGCTGGTTTTGTAGAATTTTTTTTTTTTTGCTGTAGGGTTTGTCAGTGTGGGTAAATCTTCTGTAGCATGTGCTGTTGTAGTTGCTGTAGTTATTATTGTAGTTTGTTATTATTATTGTTGTTATTATTATTACTGAGGCTCTTGAACTGGCCTTCGATAATTTATTCTGAATTTGTTTTAAACTAACTTATACAGAATTATATAAGAACTAGCAATTACATAATGAGAGTAAATTATGAAGTGAATAACAGTAAATTCCATTGTGAATAACTGTACAATATCACGTCATACATTGTCAGCTTTTAGGAAGAGTTGGATGTATTTTCATGATTATTATTGAAGTTTCTATTATTTATTTTCTGGGGTCAGTTCAGTATTGGCAGTAATGTGTTGATATGATTTAATATTGATTATTTTGCTTCTATTATCTTCTTGTTCTTCTCCTTGTTGTTATTGTTTTCTTGTACTCCTCCTCCTACTTCTCCATCATCTCCCCTTCCTCCTTCTCCCTTTCCTCCTTCTCCTCCCCTCCCTCCATCCCCCTTTTCTCCTTGTTCATTGTTTATTTTTAATGTACCTCATCCTAATCCAGATACTCTCGCCCTCAGCATGAACATGATAAGCCCAGAGCACGGGGTCCAGACGTTCCTTCACATGCTGCAGATGATAGTGAGCTACTTCCTCATGTTGATATTCATGACTTATAACGTGTGGCTGTGTCTGGCCACCGTCCTGGGGGCTGGCGTCGGTTACTTCCTGTTCGGGTGGCGTAAATCCGTGGTGGTCGACATCACCGAACACTGTCATTAGCTTGTGTCTGTTAATCTATCATAAAAATTTAAGAAATAATTGAATTGTGTAATTTATCTTAATTCTTCTGGAGTTACATTGTATTTTCATCACATAAATATATGACAGGAGGTACTTATATATATATATATATTTTTTATAGCTCAGTATAAACACACAGCACTACTTAACTATTGGCTTCACTATATCAGGTGCTTTGATAGGGGTCACGTTATGGGTTCATAGTCATACAGTAGTGTTTTTGTGGTGGTTATGCCTACATGTGTGCGTGTTATCTTTATAAATGCATGTTATGACTTTCATACTTACATGTGTTCGGCATCACTGATTGGTTGATGTCCCACTAATCATCGACCATAACACAGTGGTTATGACACTCCTAAATAGCATAAATATCTTACATTTATCTCAAAACTGCAATATATAGTTATTATTTATATAGTTCGCTGGCTTTTTATTTAAGATTAATCAATTGCGTAATGATTAAAATCCTTAGAATTATCTGGCTGTAATTATTTCTCGAAGGTTGGTGTCGTGGAGGAGACGTCACTATCAGGTTACAAAAAGCACTACGATGCCAACTCTGACCCTCTGATGTGACCCCTTAGATTATGTACAGTAGTAACTTGTTTGTGGTTTGAAATGACAAGAATAACTAGTAGTGAGTGATATTGGCAGCCTTATTCATTCTTATTTCAAGCAACACATGTCAGTCTTATTTCTAGCAACACACATCATCTTTATGCAGTCTAGCAACATACTTGAGCCTTACAGATATTCATTCTAGCAACACTCTTGAGCCTTATCCAGTTTTACAATGAGTGGTTTTATATGTTATTCATTGACTTGTATAACTTGGTACTCTAGATAAGTGTACAAGGAGAATTGTCCTTTATACGCACAACTCTGACCTTCCTGTTACACCTTAGTGGGAAATGGCTTACAAGATTATAGAAGAGAAATAGATAGTTAAAGCTTTCCTGTGTTATACTGTTTATGGAGTAACTATATAAGCAGTGATGACAAATTCCCTGTCTTTTATCTTTTAACCCCTAACTCTGTGTGTAGATAATATGTTATATTTTTGTAAGAAATTTGATGTTAATTTTTATTCTTTTTTTGGCGGTGTACGTACAGGGTATTTATTTATTGATTAATTTATTTTTATTTTTTAATCCTGGTTCCATTTTAGTTTGTGAATGATAAAATATCGATAAGGTTTTCCTCCTTCTTCACCTTCTTCCCACCCTCCTCCTCCTTCACCTTCTCCTCCTTCACCTTCACCTTCTTCCCTACCCTCCTCCTACCCCTCCTCCTCCTTCACCTTCCTCTTCCCGTACCCCTCCTTCACCTTCCCCCTACCTCTCCTCCTCAACCCCCGTCGTGACTGGAGCATTTCTCTTCGCTGATTAAAATTGTCTGGTGTTGGCAAGATAGAATAACAAAAGTGGTGTCCCCTACTGAAGAAGCTAAGAGGGACAAGAGAACAGGACTGCAGGTGATGAGGAAATAGAGAGGGCGACATAACCATGGGTAAAGGTCCTTGCTATTGTCTTATTTGGTGGTGGTTTTGTTTTACTGTTCTTATCATCATGTATGTTTTGTGGCCATTTTTGTTTATACTTGTGTGCATTGGCCATAGTTGTCTGATGGTATAAAAATTTTTGAGACTTTAAGTTTTATGGCTGTGCTCTCTTCCCTCCCAGCCTTCTCTCCCCAGGTTATATTGTAGCCTCTTAAAAGAACTGATTTAGTCGGTAATTCTCCAGGAGGAACGAGTCATCAAGGACATAATTAGACAGCAACAGGGAGCAACATGTTTAAAAGGAACGGAATAGATATTATTGAGGCGTTGTGTTGCGTCGAGATGGTGTGTGTCATTGAGGTTTAGACTGCCAAGGTTTACTAAATAGGTCAGTTTAAGATAAGCAACTACCAGTACTTAGGAAAATTTATCATAATTAAAGATATCAATTACTTTTAGTTTTTTTTTTTATTGTTCTATTAAAATTATATAATACTCCATTGTGGTCATTTTAGTCATAGATTTTGTTGAATACAAGTCGTTGCTAATCATAAATATTGAATTAATTTTACTGCAATTTAAACTCTAAAACAATATTAACATTGTCTTGGAAGATGATGATAAATAAGACTTATAAAAAGAGTTGTGACGTGAGATCATTGGCTTTAATAACAGTATATAATCATCTGTCATTGACTAACTAAATCTTCATCGATATTCTGTCATTGGTATCAAGTGAATATTTCCAGCATTTCCGATATTGATACCAAAATATGTTGGTCATCTTATTCTGAACAGTTCAGTGTTCTGGTTTAATTATTCACTTATCATTCTGAACAGTCTGAATGTGCTGGTTTAATTATTCACTTATCATTCTGAACAGTCTGAATGTGCTGGTTTAATTATTCACTTATCATTCTGAACAGTCTGAATGTGCTGGTTTAATTATTCACTTATCATTCTGAACAGTCTGAATGTGCTGGTTTAATTATTCACTTATCATTCTGAACAGTCTGAATGTGCTGGTTTATATTGTGTTTCTCTCCATCATTCTCAATAGGTTTTAACAGGTTTATATTGTCTCTTATTGTGTATCCAATTTAAATATCCCATTGTATCAAAATCCTATCATGGGACCAATTGTTTCTCCAGTTTTGTGTTTATATTTTCAAGTCGTTTATAAGAATCTATTTATCATTAAACATAAACAACATCCATGTTTCTTTTTTGTGTAGAACTTTCCAAAATAATATAATGTATAAATTTATTCATGAATTTATTGTAATTATAGTGTGTATATATTAGTTTGTTGTGTTTTGTCTTCACTTTTTACAGATAAGGAATATGCCTCGATATGATTGTTAGGCCGAGATGAGGATTGAGGAGACACTGGATTATGTGCCTTTGACAAGTTTTAGTTAAGCTATGGATAGTATATACCCGATAGTCAGTCAGGTAGGTTTTTTTTTTTTTTAGACCAATGCCACAGTTGATAGAATTGGATGAAATTTGTTGGAAACGTTATTTACAACAGATTAAATGTATACGGTAGATTGAAACGAGAATGCACTTAACTTATTAGAACTTGATCTAACATAAAGTAACCTATTTAACTTACCAGAAAGACTTTTTAAGACACACCTTGTGATACTGAATGGATTATCATTTCATCCAATGCTATCAATTCCTTCTGGGCCTTATTTTGAATTGTTTCTTCTTCAGATCTTGTAATATGACGAACAATAATATCCCCAGCGGCCATGTGTTACAACTTCATAATGCGGTAAATATCAAGAGCTCAGTATAGGACCGAGGTAATTCGTGATCAACCACATCACGGTCTTGGCAATGTTCCCGAAAACCTCCGTAATTTAACGTCAATTCACGATAACAATTACCCTAGTGAACGAATATCGAGGAGTTAGAACAGCCTCGGGCAGTTACAGTAGAATATAATAGGGGTAAATAAGGAAATAAAATACACAAATTGCCGCTCTTGTCCAGGTATATTTATGCTTTTCCAAACACCTTTAATACAAACTCCTCACACAAGTCTTAGAGTTCCAATGTTTATCTGTTATCAAGTTACCTAAACCAACAGACTATACACACTATACACTTACATGCATTTTCACAGATATACACATGTACACTGCACTTAAACATGCACATACAAGCAAAATCACACATACATGTTCACGTATATGCACATGTAGGTATACTAATACATATAATTTTCATTGCAATTTTTAAGATAAATGACGTACTTTGTTTATTCAATTGGGATCCAAGTGTCCAGAAACTTGATTAGTTCTGCCTTTCAAGATTTTCTCTTGTTTTTCCAAGAATATTTGTCAAGTTCAAGTTACATTAGTTTAACATTTCTGCCTCAGCTAAATTACATTAGTTTAACATTTCTGCCTCAGCTAAATACATCTCCAACTCCATAAAGCAAAGCAAATACAATAAAAATGCAAACAGTAATAAAATGTCATAATGGAAATGTAACACAGAAAAACTGGTCAATTAAAGAACTGTGTAAAGCAAGTATAGAGTCATACACTAGACTACACTACACCCTATACTTGTGGGTGAGGGGCCGCCGTTAAGTACATGCACGTGGCGTCATCTGGTGGTGATATTTATGTTGAGTTGGGGGTCAAAAGTTTGCTCCTACCCCACAATGAAGCAGCGTCGACCCCTAATGAGATGAAACAGTCAGGTACGTCAGTTCTGAGACTAATACAAGCGTTTCGGTTTCACAACAGGGAGTGAACTTTTGTCCTTGATTGTACCACAGATCAAAATTCAACAAATTAGATATAATGGCTGGAAATAAACCCATTAACATGAAGACCCACAGAAAGTATAACAACCAGCCCGTATTTATACATGTAGCTACTAAAACAATATCTCATGTCGGGCCTTAAAATATAAACTTGATTTTTAATGCAGTAGCGAGCACAGTTTTTGTGTGGTCTATTAATGGAACATAGTATTATATAGTTTAGTTAAGATCCCTCAAGTTTATATTTTGAGGTTGATACAAAAAGTTAATGAATATGTGGATGAACAGAATCCCCTCATATAATATTCTATTGTAAGACCTTGTAAAAATAACCTCCGAGAATTCTCTCTCTCTCTCTCTTCCCTCTAAGTTAATATCACCTACTTGGACTTTTAGCATTTTCATTTATGTTATAATCCTACTATGCTGCCTTATTCACCAGCTTTGTACATCAAAAATCAATGTTTCTCTCTAAAATAAGCCATATACAGTACTGCTATCACATCACCGCAGCTAATCACACTTTCAACATCTATGCAATGGCTACCTCTAACCTTTACTTATGCCTGATCAAGACTAAACAATGTCCCATATGTAGTAAAGTTCTTCAATAAAACTTAAGTTCATAAATTAAAAAAGGTTTTATAAGAATCTCATTATTGTACAGTGTTGTCGGGCTAACCAGGTGGACTTACTGTACAGGTATTGGACACTAATTACTGTTTCTCCATTAATACTCTATAAATATTACCAACAGTTCGTCATCACTGTCCTGATAAACTTAGACACTTGAGAAAAAGAAAGATTTTCACATTAACTTACTTTTGGAACACAACTAACGGATATAATTGCTTTATTTTAATGTAACAGTTCCCTTAACATTCATTTGACTGTTAGGAATAATTAACAGGTATTTGGCCTTCAACAGTCACAACACAAAACAGTCACAGGTCATTTAAGAACAACAATGTCCTGGATTTGTTCTCCCAACCTCACTGTTATTACTCCAATTATGACTAGGATTGACATTTTAATTTTATATTTCTCTAATGATTACAAGAGTTATAAATTAAATACACCTTTCACCTTATGTAGGAAGGTCATCCTTAAATTAACTCACAACCTTGTAAAAATTATCCGAGGCGCACCACAACAGCCGCCAGACCTGAGTCACTCTTGTTACATGTCCCTTATGATGACTCTTCCTGCTCTCCTCACCACCCTACCTCTTCCCTACCACCACCCTGACTCCTCTCTACCACCACCCTGCCTCCTCTCTACCACCACCCTGCTCTCCTCTCTACCACCACCCTGCTTCTACCCTACAGGCCATCTCCTCCCCAACATAACTTAAAGAGGGTTAACCATATCAAATATAAACTTCATATCCCAGTCTTTGGATAGTGTCAAAAACTGGATCATCTAACCCGACCAAACCCCTCAGTAATACCTTACCTAAACTGATATAAAACTTGAGAGTGTACAAGATAATTTTTTTATTATTATTCAAACATATTAAATAATTTATTACTATGCTTCTGACATGCAAAAAAAAAAACATTGTCGGAGAACGTTTAATCATTGAGGAGGACACATCTATGTTCTCCACAATGAAAATATTTGATTCCCGTTTATTGCCCATCCTAAAATATCGTAATAGTGACCCTGTACATTTCCTCTCGTCATTTTAAGCACCATGAGTTTAGATGCATAAGGTATATAAACAATTAATCCTCCAGTGTATAAAAGTATGAATATGGAACTGTCTAAAATACCTGGAGAGTCTGTCTGTATGGCCATAAGTCTGGATAGTCTATGTACGTCCATAAATCTGTAGCAACATGATAATATACAGGTATGTGACAAAATAACTGACAATGTTGAAAATGTTCACTATCACCACAATATTATATGTTTAAAAATAACCACAAACTGACACCGGTAAAAAAAATAAATATATATATAAAAAAAAAATAGAGGATTACGTAGATAAAAAAAAATAGTAATGAGACAATTAACCAATCAACTACGCCTTTGGGATCCTTAGCAATTATCACAGTCATGGGGTAAGATGCACACTCGGTAAAACTCCTCGAACACCTGGACATAATGGATGACTGAGAAAGAGCAGAAGTGAGCTTGTCATCACGGAATGGTTTCAGATTCTTCATTCATTTATCAGACTCCGTAGTTCTTGCAGCATTCGAGTTTTTGATCAGTGTAATTTATATCCACCCATGGTTAAAATTTCACTACCTTACAAATCTGAAACGGTATCGACCCTAAATGTGGTAAAACAGTTCACCCGCTCCAGATGACAGTCAGGGTTTTGTGTGTGTTTGGAGACTCATTCCTCTCCGACTTGAGTTTCACCACAGGGAGCCAACTTTTGCCCACGATTGTATATTTGAGACATGAGAAGAAATATAGCACAAAAGTCAAAAAGAAGTCGCAAAAAACAATCCAATTTTAGACATATCCCGAGCCATTGTCGCTGGTTTAGTTTTCATTCGCCCGGAGCGCCTCATTTATCAAGGCAAGGTTCGGAAAGTTGGCTGGGTAGAGGAAGAAAACTCGTCACGTTAATGCACCGACAAGACCCACCCGACGACCAAACTTCTCCGAGGAATGATGACATTACTAGGAACGTCGAAAGAAATGGGTGGAGCTTAGGTGATAGGTCAGCATCACTGAAGATGCCTTACAAATTCACAGATATAAAGCCAAGACTTAAGGTCATTGTGGATCTATTACCAGTAACCCATAAAGATATTTCAATGGATATAACAAACTAATGGGGATTCTTATACAGCTGCTCCCCCACTCATGACGGGGTTAGGGACCGACATCCAGGTCGTAAGTCGGAAATGCTTAAATAACACATATAAAATCGAAAATGGGTGTCTCTTTTTCTTCTCAGCACCACAAAACACTCACTTTTATGCTTCCCAGCCATTTTAAAGTGAGTTACAGATGAAAATTTTGTCTGTGTACTGACTGTGGGACTCGAAAATCAGTAATTTGACCAAATTTTGGTATGACTGAGGGCAATAAGTATGAGGTCGTAAGTCGGGGAGGAGCCATACGTTTCCAGTCTAGTGAGCCATTTCCTGCTATGTTCAGGATGGCTCTTATGATAATATGCCTCCGTGACAGGATGGTTGAAATGTTAACATGAACTAATAATTTCCTCATAATCCTTGACTCGTAAAAAAGAGTTAACTTATAATTCTTAACCCGTAAAAAAGGATTCCCCACTTACTCCCATTATATCGAGAGTCCATTAGATATAAAACCTCCATCTAATGAATTATAGATATAAAACTGTTATATGGAAATCTCACTAAATAACAAATATCCCCTTCAAGTTCTCTATAAATCATCAAAGACTAATACAGTATAAGTATCTAGAAAGAAATCTGGATATGTTCATTTAAAAACAAATCATATCAGTAATAAATATATAATTTAATCTCTTCATATTCACTAATAATGTTTAAGACAAAAAAATTAAACTGAAATTAAGAAAATATAATCGTTCACCTCAAAATTTTCACTACCCTAAAATTTTCACTACCCTAAGATTTTCACTACCCTAAGATTTTCACCACCCTATGATTTTCTTCCTTTCTTTTGAACTTGTAAATAATGTTTGGCAAAGTGTTCTTCACATCAGCACCACTAGAGCAATTATTCCTCCTGCCACAAAGGTGAATGGCAGCCAAGTCTTCAGAAATCCTACAAAACTGTAAAACCAAAACGATATGTAAAAATACAATACAGGATTTTTTTTTTAATAATAATAATAATAATAATAATAATAACAGGAATCTATCTTATCACTTGACTAAATTAACCAGTGATACAATTATTACTGAGAAATATACAAATTACTCTCTTAATAAATTTAGTTCTCATACAAATTACACTGAGAAACATACACATTTATACACTAGTAGTATTTTCATATGGACATCCTGTATTAGAATACCTATTGTATTATACACTAGTACTGTACTTTAATGCCAATACAATAGCCGTAAAATAACTTACTTGATGTATTTACCATGCACCAACATCAACAGACACAGCTTCACCATGTTCCAGTTAGTTGACCCGTCGTAGTGCATCAGATTCAGGGCCATGGCAACGTGTGAATGGCAATTGTCACAGAACAAATTATGCTGAAATGGAAAAGTCGGTACAGTATTAGTATGTATGCTGTATCAGTATTAGTAAGTATGCAGTATTAGTATGTATAAAATATCAGTATAAGAACAAGTATTCCCCAATTTACGATGGGGTGACGTTCCTGGGAAAACCCATAGTAGGTCAGCATATGTAAATCAAGAAGATTATAACATATAGTTCAATGGGGTAAGTTCCCAGCCAATGAGACACCCTGTACAGTATGAACCACCCTGTACAATATGCCATGAGACCTATGAACCACCCTGTACAATATGCCATGAGACCTATGAACCACCCTGTACAATATGCCATGAGACCTATGAACCACCCTGTACAATAAGCCATCTGACATTATGAACCACCCTGCACATTAAAGTCAACAATCTCACCATTCTACCGATATTCTTCTGGGCGAGTGATATACTGCGGTCAAAAGATGTCGGTCCGCCCTGAGCTCTGTAAGGGTCTAGTGCCCAGTACTTGGTCGGCCAGCCAAAAGCCATGTTATCCTCGGAAACAAAAATCGGACCGGCAAAGTCACATTACAACCCGGTATATGCCACACCCATGTGACCGATGAAGGGGATAAACCAGCTGAAATAAAACGTAAAAATTAATGATGGTGCTGGAAAATGATGAGAATAATGATGATGTGTGTGAAACAATATTAACTAATTTACCGTACATTTCTCTATAATATCAATTCTAAAATAAAAGTAAAATTAGTGATAGACGAGAATTAATATTTATGCAATAACTATAAAAAATAAATTATATTTAAAACGTAAAATCGAAGTAAAATGTAAAACTTGTTATATTTATCAACAAACTTTCATCGTTGCTTCTGTACAGTACATAATATGTTATTATTGAATAGTTAATATAGTAAGGCTGATGAAATTATTTTCCTGACCTAGACAGTTATCCTTGATCTAACTGCCTTACTGATCACCAATGTTGTATACCTACACTGTATCGGTACACTGTATACCTACAGTCTCGGTACACTGTATACCTGCACTGTCTTGGTACACTGTATACCTGCACTGTCTCGTTAGACTGTATACCTACACTGTCTCGGTACACTGTATACCTACAGTCTCGGTACACTGTACTGTATACCTACACAGTCTCGGTACACTGTAAACCCACTGCCTATACGTGAACAAACCAAACCAATCATAAACTTATATTATAGTTTTACTGAATTATTATTATTATTTTGAATTGCTCTACTGGTTATCAGCTAAACTGTAACAGGCTAGCAAAGATAAACAAGGAAAAGAATAAAAACAAATAAACGGCAACGTACGACAGTAAAGGCAGCGGCGTCGAACTATACAACAAGGGTAGCGGTGTCTTGCGTGATCCATCTTCCCAATGATGACGGGACTGTCTGGCGGACTATCAGCCTCGGACATTAGACCAACAACACTTAGGGGAAGGAGGAAACCTTGAGGCCACTGGAAACAAAATACCTGTACTCTAAGATTAACATTCCACATCACCTGATGATTAACCTCCCTAACACTAACCTAACTAACACAAACTAAACCTATCTAACCTAACACCAACCAAACCTAATCTAACCTAACTTAACCAAACTTATCTAACCTAACGCCAAGCCTTGTATAAAGGTTCTTTATTAAGACTTCTGACCTACCAGCAGATTGGTCATAAGGTAAATAAGGTCAAATATATCATTGGTAAATTTAACAACCATTATATATCATAAACAGATATATTCAGTTAATGAATGAATATATATATATAGAGCATTAAGTGATAAATAAAAGTATAAATAAAGCATAAGTAACCAAAATATAAAGTATGGTTGTTATTGTCGTTATACTTATCACCTCACAGTTCAATACTAGATTAAATTAAGCCTATAGCTTCATTACATTAAAATCACACATATAATATTACCTATAGCTTCATCCACAGGTGTATTAGAGACGAATTAGTATAATATAAAAGTCGCTACTTCCATCTGAGCTCAGTTAGCCGTCAGTTATACTTCACTACAAAACATACTTACAGAAAATGGTAGTAGTGGGATAACTTTAAACAATATAAGTAGATGTCAAATAGCAGAAAATGTGAGAATAGTTAGTATATAATGATAAAGACGGTCAAATTATCCTAAATTCATTCTCCCTAGAGCCAGCACGAGGTGATTTCTTCAGTTATTTATATTTACATACAAATGTTTGCTGATGCTGCCAAGTTTTTCATGGAAATTAAGATCCAAATAGACTGTGAAGAGCTACAAAAATATCAAAAGTGATGGGAGAAATGGTTGCTAAGATTCAGTGTCAGGTAGTATCACGT
This sequence comes from Homarus americanus, assembly GCF_018991925.1. Lineage (NCBI taxonomy): Eukaryota > Metazoa > Arthropoda > Malacostraca > Decapoda > Nephropidae > Homarus > Homarus americanus. Next base: position 2,712,844 of record NW_024722701.1, on the reverse strand, counting down.
GTCCTTGCGGGATGAAGAAGCTGCATTAATAGAGAGACTGTGGAAAGGGCCTGGGTGAAATGTTGCGGTACCTCAGTTATCCAGAGATTAGAGCCTGCAACTGCCTACAGACGGGCAAGAGACGACCTAATTGAAGTTTATAAACATCTAAACATGGACTGGCTTTATTGCACACTTGTTTTAAGTACTGGGCGTGGACTGGCTCTGCTACACACTGTTGGTAACTTGGTAAGTACTGAGTAGTGCCCCTTGAGATGCTTATACACGTCAGTTAAGTCCCCCCCTTGCCCGTCTGTAGTATAAGCTAGGCAAGTTCAGGCGCTCCAATCTCTCAGGGTAGTTGAGGTGCCGAAGTGCAGGCACCAGTTTGGTGGCCCTCCTGGACATTTTCAACCAACTGACAGTCCCTAGCATATCTCGGGGACCAGATGGGGTGACAGTACTCCAGATGGGGAAGCACTTCACCCTTGAAGCGTTACGAGGGACGGACCGTCCAGATATCTAAACGTCCTTCTTATAAGACCCAATAATTTATTTGCCTGATTACCTTCTTCTCGCAATGGGCCGAGAACTTAGCTCATTGTCAACATACACACCTAGGGCCTTCTCATTCAGTCTCAAATAGTGCAGTTTCTTCGTCCCGTTGAGATATATGATGGGCCTCCTTACTGTTGGTACGCCCAGGTGCATCCTCTTACACTTCGTGACATTGAATCTCAGCAGCCACTTCTTCGACCATTCTTGGAGCCCACAGAGGTCCTTCTGCAGCCCTTCACAGTCCGCTTGGTTCTTGATTTCCCGAAATAACTTGGCGTCATCGGCAAACATTTGTATGGAGGAGTGTACAGCGTCAGGCATGTCATTTATGAAACAAACAAACAACAGCGAGCCCAATACACTGCCCTGTGACAGGTACGGATGATGATTTTCAGCCTTTCGTGGGGTACACTGTCGAGTGTGATACTATC
>NW_024722701.1:2670460-2711776 GCF_018991925.1 Homarus americanus | reverse complement strand
ATCAGTGCTTTGGTTCGGTTACGTATTTGTCTCCCCAACACTCTGCACCAGCACCACCACACTCCCCCAACACTCGCCGCCACCACCACCTCCCCCAACACTCCGCCGCCACCACCACCACACTCCCCAGCACTCACCACCAACTAGCCACCACCACCTCCCCGACACTCACCACCAGCACTGTACCACCACCTCCCCACCACTCAAGCCACCACCACCAACACTCACACCGCCGCCACCACCAGCCGCCACCACCACCACCTCCCCCGACACTCTCGCCGCCGCCACCACCACCCCCCAGCACTCACCACCAACACTAATACCACCACCTCCCCCGACCACTCGCCATAACACCAGCCACCACCACCTCCCCCCGACACTCACCACCACCACTCCACGCCTCCCACCACACCACTCCCCCAACCTCGCCGCCGCCGCCACCTCCCCCAGACTCACCACCAGCACTAACCACCAACACAGCCACCACCACCTCCCCCGACACTCGCCACCAGCCTAGCCACCTGCCTCCATTGCTCATGCTTCCTCCCCCAGCACTCATGCCAACATCATGCCATGCCACCACCCCCCAACACCACCACCTCCTGACACTAATACCACCACCTCCTCCCCCAACTTGCCTCATCTACCACTCCCCAACACTCACCACCAACACTAGCCGCCTACCACCACCTCCCCAACACTCACGCAACACTCCACCACCCCCCAACACTAAACCACCACCCCCCAACACTCACCACCACCTCCCCAGCCTCTCCACCACCCCTAACACCTCCATCCCCCCACCTCTGACCTCCGCACCTCCGACACCCTCACACCACCCACCACCACCACATCCCCAACACTCATGCCAACCCACTCACCGCCACCCACCCAACACTCGCCAACCACCACGCCACCCACCCAGCACTCACCCAGCACAACCGCTCCCCACCACCCATCTGCCTCACCACCACACTTGCCACCACCACCCCCCCAACACTCACCACCAACACCAGCCTACCACCAACACTCATGCGCCTACCACCAACCACCCACCTCTGACACTCCCACCACCACTAACCACCACCTCCCCAACACTCATGCCACTGCCATATGCCGCCGCCACCTCCCCAACACTCACCCCACCACCACCACCTCCACAACACTCACCCACCACTATCACCACCACCACCTCCCCCAACCTCACCACCAACCTCACCACCAGCACTCGCCACCACCACCACACACTCAACCACACCACACCCCAACCACCGCACCAACACTCACCACCAACACCAGCCACCACCACCTCTGACACTCAATACCACACCTGCTCCCAAAACATCGCCACGCCGCCATGCCACCACCTCCCCTGACACTCCAGCCACACCCCAACTGCTCAGAACCACCACCACATCTGCGCTCATGCACCGCCACCACCACCGCCTCTGACACTCATGTGCATATTTACCATACCACCTCCCCTGACACTCACCAGCACTAATACCACCACCCACCTCCCCAACACCACCACCAGCACTCTAATACACCACCTCTGTGCTCATGCCCCCACCACCTCCCCAACACTCATGCCACACCACCACTGACACTCATGCTCACCACCACCTCTGACACTCTGCCAGCACTAATACCACCACCTCCCAACACTCAGCCACCGCCACCACCAACACTCACCGCCAGCACTAGCCACCACCACCTCCCCAACACTCATGCCACCACCTCCCCAGCACTCACCACCACTTGCCATACCAACACCACCCCCTCCGCCAACACGCGCCGCCCACTGACACTCGTATACCACCACCGCATCTGACGCTCATGCGCCACCACCAGCATCTAACGCTCACCACCAGCACTAATGCCACCGCCTCTGAACGCTCACCACCAGCACTATGCACCACCATCACCGCGCACTGTATGCCACCACCGACGCTCATGCGCCACCGCCCCACCAGCGCCAACACCACCTCTGACGCTCAGCCACCACCACCACCCCCAACTCTGCCACCGACACTCATGCCACCAACTGTCACCACCAGCCTCTAATACCACCATCTGAACGCTCACCACCACCACCCACTGACATGCTAGCCACCGCCATCACTATCTGGGCCTCACCACCAACGCCTAATACCACCGCATAACCACCTCTGACCACCAATACCAGCCCAATACTGCACCACCGCCCCGACCACCCATATACCACCTCCCCAGGCATGCCACCACCACCCCCACACTGCACCACCTCACCACCAGCACTAGCCACCACCACCAGCAACGCTCACTACCACCACCTCCCCAGCACTCATGCACCACCACCTCCCCAACGCTCATGCCACCCCTCCCCAACACTCGCCAACCACCCCAACCCCTACCACCTCCCTCAACACTCATGCCATGCACTCCCCACCACCCCTGACACTCACCACCAACACTCACCACCACCACCACCTCCTGCCACTCATGCGCCACCATGCCACCTCTGACACTCATGCCACCACCACCACCTCTGACACTCGCCAACACTAATGCCACCACCTCTGACACTCACCACCAGCACTATGCCACCACCACCACCACGCTCACGCCAACACCACCACCCCCACCAGCACTAATACCGCCACCACCACCTGACACCACAACACCACCTCCCCAACCTCTGCCAGCCACCCAGCACCTTCCCTGCCTCCCCCACCACCATCTCCACAGCACTCCTCCATCACCACCGCGTCCTCAACACTCGCCGCCACCACCACCAGCACTCACCCACCACCTCCCCAACACTCCCCACCACCATCTCCCCCCACCACTACCACCACCACCAACCTCCCACCACTGCCTCCCCACCACCTCCCCAACACCCCTCGCCGCTCTCCCCACCACTACCACCACCTCTCCCCTCCCACCTCCCCCACCACCTCCCCAACACCCCCCTCCTTCCACCTCTCCACACTCCCCAACACCCCACCACCATCACCTCTATCACCTCCTCCCATTACCCACCAACACTCACCACCACCTCCCCAACCTCCCCACCACCTCCCCAACCTCCTCCACCACCACCCCCCAACACTCCCCACCACCAACACTCTACCCACCCCTCCAGCACTCATCACTACCCCGTCCCCAACAGTCCCCACCACCCTCCAACATCCCCCACCACCACCCCCCCCTCCACTTCCCACCACCACCTCCCCAACACTCTCACCTCCCCACCACCACACCTCCCCAACCTCCCCACCCCCTCCTCCCTACCATCACCCCCTCCTCCCCCACTCCCCTACCACTCCACCACCCTCCCACCACCACCACTCTCCCACCACCCCCTCCCCAACACAGGGTTAAATGTGAGGATAGAGTAGTGTCAATGCAATTTGGAGGCCATATTGGATGTTATTGGTATTTGGTCTTGTCAGGTCAGGTCAGGTCAGGTCAGGTCAACTCAAAATAAACAACACTCACTGGTAACTTAATGCTCCTCTGCTTCATGTTGCCTGGCGGAGCGTGGCGGTCGAACGGATACAGTGCTTGACTATTGTTCCATGGTTCGATTCTCTGGCGCTCTTAGTTTACCCAGCTGTAAATAGGTACCGATGTTTACAAGTTGGGCAAGTGAAGACGGTCGAGTGGAGTACCGGTCATGTTGCCTCCTTGTGTACCGAAGGCTTAGTATGGGGTGCACTGCCTATGGACCTACTCTCACTTTTTCATGTTGGTCCAGTGATTCAGCCTGTGATGATCAGCACTGGTAGAGTGTGCACGTCAGCACCAGGGGAGGTCAGCACCATGGGAGGTCAGCAATATAGGGAGGTCAGCAATATAGGGAGGTCAGCACCATGGGGAGGTCAGCACATAGGAGGTCAGCAATAGGGAGGCCAGCACCATGGGAGGTCAGCACCATGGGAGGTCAGCACCATGGGGAGGTCAGCACCTGGGAGAGGTCAGCAATATAGGGAGGTCAGCACCATGGGAGGTCAGCACCATGGGGAGGTCAGCACCATGGGGAGGTCAGCAATAGGGGAGGCCAGCACCATGGGGAGGTCAGCACCATGGGAGGCCAGCACCATGGGAGGTCAGCACCATGAGGCACATGGGAGGTCAGCACCATGGGGAGGTCAGCACAATAGGGAGGTCAGCACCATGGGGAGGCAGGTCAGCACCATGGGGAGGCCGCACATAGGGAGAGGCCAGCACATAGGGAGGTCAGCACCATGGGAGGTCAGCACCATGGGGAGGTCAGCACCATGGGAGGTCAGCACCATGGGGAGGTCAGCACATAGGGAGGTCAGCACCATGGGGAGGTCAGCACCATGGGGAGGTCAGCACCATGGGGAGGTCAGCACCATGGGGAGGTCAGCAATATAGGAGGCCACACCATGGGGAGGTCAGCACCATGGGGAGGTCATCAGACATAGTAAATCCGTGTTCAAGTTTAATCTGTAGGAAAAATAGGAAATTAAATCTAAAATAAATTATCACCTGAAAATTAGCCATCGCAAGCTGTTATCATCAAAACACCTTAACCTTTGGAGGGGGGAGGAGGAAGTTAGGAGGAGGAGAGCGAGAGGAGACAAAGGAAGAGGCAGGTGCACCCGCACAAAAGGACACTCAACCTTCCCTGTCCACCACCTCCCCCTAACCACCACCTCCCCGTCCACCTCCTCCCTAACCCCTCCCCGTCCACCTCCCCTAAGCGTTCCCACACATTTCTCAGCTTCATGACCAACAGATCATCATCCCCCACAGATTGCGATCACAAAATCGGTTTAGCTCCACTTAAAAGTAAAAATAACGCATCTTGCAATGACGTGAGCAGTTAACATCCAGCAAATTCAGTGAAGCGAGAGGCATCTTTACTGTGTTAAGAAAACCAAACAGGTACAACAATTAGGGGATAAAACAAAGGAAATAAAGCAATTGAAGGTAATAGACGTTGCTCGCTATTTCATTACTAACACCAGCTTGTGGAATAACCAGAAAATCGCTCAAAATAAAAATAAATTACCGTGTAAGACGAGTTTCCATTTCTTCCCTGACAGAGGGAGATGCTTGCTGCAATTTTCCCTGATGCACAAAAACACGTTTTTCTGGTCCGTGTACACGGCTGTGAGCTGTACGATGATGCCCTCTATACGACAATGGAGTCCACGTACGATACAATGTACAATTTGTTGGTGTATTTGTTTACAGAACTTGATAGCACGAGTTACGTGTTCTGAAGGCTTGAGTTTCACCGTTCACAACAGCATACACCCAACTAATACCTGTTGGGGTAATGATGCAACAGTATTGTAATTAACGAGCAGTGATACTAGTGCCATACTTGAACCAATATAATAAACAGTGCTATGATAAACTACCATTATAATAAACACAGCCCCCCCACCCCCTTCCCCTTACGAGTGCAATTGTAAATTTATTTGTAATTGTTTATGTTTTAAGTGAATTTCTTTTATTTACTTAGTTATTATGGACATTACAAAAATTGATACAGTATATTGATTTCTCGTGTACCCACCACATATTGCGACCGTTACAAAATACTTAAAATTCATACATTTTTTGTTGTATTTTTGGGTTAGGTACATTGTGGAAAATACAGAATCACCTAAAGATTAGAAACCCTAATTTATTTCACCTGATTAACCCAATCTCCCTAGTTTACGTGACGTTTCCTGGAGTTAATTATGTAAATTTAGATTATATTAAATAAAATCAAGTGACAAACTAGGGAGTCTAATCTTGAAGTTAGATTAGGTTAGCGTTATGGGGAGGGTAATCCGGTGAAATAAACTGTGGTGTCTACTCTAGGTGAACCGAAAATACGTTAAATTCTGAGAACACTGTAAATTACAAGACGTCAGCAAAAATAAAGTAATTCTTGTGTTGCAACCTTGGCAGTGAGATCTTATTGCAACCGTAATAGCGAAGCAGAACCGCAATTGCAATGATAAGCACGTTGCAGCCGCAGTGGTGAGCCCCTTGTTACGGTCTTGGATATGTGTATTATAGGTAGTCAGGTGTGTATATAGGACGCATTTTAACACGGGTGATATAGAGTTGTAGTGAACATGTAGTACTAGTGTTATAGTGAACATGTAGTACTAGTGTTATAGTGAACATGTAGTACTATGTTATAGTGAACATGTAGTACTAGTGTTATAGTGAACATGTAGTACTAGTGTTGTAGTGAATATGTAGTACTAGTGTTATAGTGAATATGTAGTACTAGTGTTATAGTGAAACATGTAGTAACTAGTGTTATAGTGAACATGTAGTACTAGTGTTATAGTGAAATATGTAGTACTAGTGTTATAGTGAACATGTAGTACTAGTGTTGTAGTGGAATATGTAGTACTAGTGTTGTAGTGAACATGTAGTACTAGTGTTATAGTGAACATGTAGTAACTAGTGTTATAGTGAACATGTAGTACTAGTGTTGTAGTGAACATGTAGTACTAGTGTTATAGTGAACATGTAGTACTAGTGTTATAGTGAAACATGTAGTACTAGTGTTGTAGTGAACATGTAGTACTAGTGTTATAAAAGAACATGTAGTACTAGTGTGTTATAGTGAACATGTAGTACTAGGTATATGTGAAACATGTAGTACTAGTGTGTTGTAGTGAACATGTAGTGCTAGTGTTATAGTGAACATGTAGTACTAGTGTTGTAGTGAACATGTAGTACTAGTGATGTAGTGAACATGTAGTACTAGTGATGTAGTGAACATGTAGTACTAGTGTTATAGTGAACATGTAGTACTAGTGTTATAGTGAACATGTAGTACTAGTGATGTAGTGAACATGTAGTACTAGTGATGTAGTGAACATGTAGTACTAGTGTTATAGTGAACATGTAGTACTAGTGTTATAGTGAACATGTAGTACTAGTGATGTAGTGAACATGTAGTACTAGTGTTGTAGTGAACATGTAGTACTAGTGATGTAGTGAACATGTAGTACTAGTGTTATAGTGAACATGTAGTACTAGTGTTGTAGTGAACATGTAGTACTAGTGTTGTAGTGAACATGTAGTACTAGTGATGTAGTGAACATGTAGTACTAGTGTTATAGTGAACATGTAGTACTAGTGTTATAGTGAACATGTAGTACTAGTGATGTAGTGAACATGTAGTACTAGTGTTGTAGTGAACATGTAGTACCTGTGTTATAGTGAACATGTAATACTAGTGTTATAGTGAACATGTAGTACTAGTGTTATAAAGAACATGTAGTACTAGTGTTATAGTGAACATGTAGTTGTAAGCCCGGACCTACGGCCTAGAAAACAGTGCGTTAATGTTCGAAATAAGGCAAACAGAGTATTAGGTTTTATATCTAGAAGTGTAAGAAACAAGAGTGCAGAGGTCTTATTGCAACTATATCTTGCGCTAGTCAGGCCGCACCTCGATTATGCGGTTCAGTTCTGGTGCCCTTATTATAGAATGGATATAAATTCACTGGAGTCGGTGCAGCGAAGAATGACGAAAATGATTCCGGGACTTAGAAACCTTCCATATCAAGATAGGCTAAAGAAACTAAACTTGCATTCCCTAGAAAGACGAAGAGTGCGGGGAGATATGATAGAAGTATTTAAGTGGGTGAAAGGAATCAATAAAGGGGATATAGATAAAGTTCTTATAATATCCGAGCAGGATAGGACTCGTAGCAAAGGGTTTAAGTTCGATAAGTTTAGGAGGGAGATAGGAAGAAACTGGTTCACAAATAGGGTGGTGGACGAGTGGAACAAGCTTAGCAACTTTGTAGTGAGTGCTGGAACGCTGGAGAGTTTCAAAAGGAGGCTAGATAGATTCATGGATGATAGAGAGTGGTAGTAACTCTCGACAGGAGCTGCCTTGCACGGGCCAACCGGCCTATTGCAGACTCCTTATTTTCTTATGTAGTACTAGTGTTATAATGAACATGTAGTACTAGTGTTATAGTGAACATGTCGTACTAGTGTTATAATGAACATGTCGTACTAGTGTTATAGTGAACATGTAGTACTAGTGTTATAGTGAACATGTAGTACTAGTGTTATAGTGAACATGTAGTACTAGTGTTATAGTGAACATGTAGTACTAGTGTTAGTGAACATGTAGTACTAGTGTTATAAAGAACATGTAGTACTAGCGTTATAGTGAACATGTAGTACTAGTGTTGTAGTGAACATGTAGTACTAGTGTGTTGTAGTGAACATGTAGTACTAGTGTTATAAAGAACATGTAGTACTAGCGTTATAGTGAACATGTAGTACTAGTGTTGTAGTGAACATGTAGTACTAGTGTGTTGTAGTGAACATGTAGTACTAGTGTTATAAAGAACATGTAGTACTAGTGTGTTGTAGTGAACATGTAGTACAAGTGTTATAGTGAACATGTAGTACTAGTGTTAGTGAACATGTAGTACTAGTGTTATAGTGAACATGTAGTACTAGTGTTATAGTGAACATGTAGTACTAGTGTTATAGTGAACATGTAGTACTAGTGTTGTAGTGAACATGTAGTACTAGTGTGTTGTAGTGAACATGTAGTACTAGTGTTATAGTGAACATGTAGTACTAGTGTTATAGTGAACATGTAGTACTAGTGTTATAGTGAACATGTAGTACTAGTGTTATAGTGAACATGTAGTACTAGTGTTATAGTGAACATGTAGTACTAGTGTTATAGTTAGTGTTTCTATTAGGGGTTAGGAAAAAGACTGGCTAACTGGACTATTTTGCTTCACATCGTTTACATTATAATAAACATGGGGTGCAAACTTACGCCATCTTCCTTGACACACCCCCCTCACCTTACCCCTTCATGGAAAGAGAGTTAGGACAACGCAGGTAAACGCCGGGGAGCAGCCAACTGTACCTGGACAATCACCAATACTAACATTCCAGAACCTTGACTGCCAACTGCGCACACTTTTCCTCACTAGTATGACGTGGCAGTGCGCGCCGTCCAGCTAAAATAAAAGTTTAATAATATAAGCACTGGGTTGGTAGTTGGGTCGTATTTTGTCGTATTCAAAAATTGACGAATAATAATCGACTTTTTTTATAATTTTTTTTGGGGGGGCGGGATTAGTTTGATATTATTACAGGGTCAACCAATATGGCTGTCGAGTTGACCAATTCGTTTTTCCGGTGGTTTAGACAATTTTATGACTTTTCTTCTGGAAGTTTCCCTCGCAAATGACTTAAATATACCGAAGGGTCCAGGGAGGTGGAGCCCCCCCCCCCCCGGTTATGTGGTTAGATTAGGTAATTTGTCAGGGAAAAGTCTTAGAAGTAGTGTCTTGAAATTTCCTAAACCATCGGAAAAGCACATATGGTGAACTCGACAGCCATATTGGTTGACCCTGTAATAATACCAAATGTTGTCTCTATGTAGTTTACGTTAGGATTGGTTAGGTTAGGTAATGAATACTACGCTCGTTTCTTGGGGTTAAGTCGACTCGTAAGTGACGAGTTGTTTCTCCCTAATAGTCAATTTGGCCAAGACATAATACGCACTTCATGGAAAACGCATTGAGGTATACAGGAAAAACTTAACCAACCTGACCTGACCTAAGTAGCCATTGACCCCTCTTTAAAAAAAAATTGCGAAACGAAAAATCCCAAGTATTACAGTGGACGGTTTTAAGTCAAATATTAACCCTAGGCACTAACTAAACAGTCCGCCTTCCTTCTGTCACCTCAAAGTTGTTCTTACCAGTTACTCAGACTAATAAACGCACTTTTTTAACACACAATCAACAGCAATTCCCATAAATACTTATAAAACCGGGAAAATTATTGCTCAAGTGACACACAATGAGTAGCAATCAATGTTATAACGAGTGAGTTGTGCTGAAGAAGCCGACGAGATCTTCACCACACCACGACTCGGACAACACTGTGGAAAATGTAACTCGGAGACCGGGCGCCGGGTAATGCTTGTCAGTTGTTGCCATCGTTCACAACATTCTTTATTTTTATTTAACTCCACCAAGCGCTTACCGAACCTTACTGTATCCCTATTACATCACTTATATATAGTTTAAAACATTAATTACGCCATAACACAAGAGTTAGGAAGATATTTACAGGTTTAGGTTGGCTGTGAGTTGCCAGTGCCCTCCTCCCCTCCCTCCCCTCACCCTCCTACAACAAATCCATGTTAGGCTGCTGAGTGCTTGCCCCAAAGCTCCCCTCCCCCTCCCCTCCCCCTCCCCCTCCCCCCCCTCTCCCCTCCCTCCCTCCCCTCCCCTCCCCCCCTCCCCTCCCCTCCCCTCCCCCCTCCCCCTCCCCTCCCCCTCCCCTCCCCTCCCTCTCCCCCTCCCCTCCCCCTCCCCCCTCCCTCCCCTCCCCCTCCCCTCCCCTCCCCCTCCCTTCTCCCCCTCCCCTCCCCCTCTCCCCTCTCTCCCTCCCTCTCCCTCCCCTCCCCCTCCCCTCCCTCCCCTCCCCCTCCCCCTCCCCCTCCCCCTCCCCCCCTCCCTCCCCCCTCCCCCCTCTCCCCTCTCTCCCTCCCCCCTCCCTCTCCCCCCTCCCCTCCCCCCCCCCCTCCCCCCCCTCCCTCCCCTCCCCTCCCCCTCCCCCCCTCCCCCCTCCCCCCCCCTCCCTCCCCCTCCCCCCTCCCCCCCTCCCCTCCCCCTCCCCCTCCCCCTCCCCCCCTCCCCTAACCATCCACTCATTTAAACTGCTGATGCTCCAAAGCTCCCCTCCCCTCCCCCTCCCCCTCCCCTCCCCTCCCCCTCCCCCTCCCCCCCTCCCCCTCCCCCCTCCCCTCCCCCCCTCCCCTCCCCTCCCTCCCCCTCCCCCCCTCCCTCCCCTCCCCTCCTCCCTCCCCATACCCCTCCCCTCCCCAGGCCCCCTCCTTCCTCCACCCTTGCTCCTCCCCCTCCGCCCTTATCCTCCCCCTCCCCCTCCCTTGCCTCCCCTCCCCCTCCCCCACCTCCCCCTCCTCCATCAACATCCCTACCCAGCCCCATACTAAACAAGGGGGCTGTTTTAAGACACCCTCCAGACCCCAGTAAAACAAATATTAAAACACGTGGGGACAGTAATACACAGACCTAAGAGGCCAATTCTTTTTTATTAGTTAGTCATAAGATATTAAACCTCCTGTACTGGTTTAGGTTTTAGTGATGCACGGTTAAAACTAAAACAACATGTGTCGTGTGTTAAAACAGCTTATGGATACGTACAGTCACTCAAAAACACTATCTACTTTGGGTGTGTGTGAGAGAGAGTGTGTGGGGGTGAGTGTGGGGGTAGGTGTGAGTGTGTGGGTGTGTGGTGGGGTGTGTGTGGTTCAATGTGGCTCGTAATTCCAGACCACATAGTGTGACTTATAATGATCACGTTCTTCTTCCCTCCTCTTCTTCCTCCCTCCACTTCTTCACCCTCCACTTCTTCACCCTCCTCTTCTTCCTCCCTCCACTTCTTCACCCTCCTCTTCTTCCTCCCTCCACTTCTTCACCCTCCTCTTCTTCCCTCCTCTTCCCTTAACCCTCACCATGACTTACGGTTCCCATACCTTCTCCCCACCCCACCCCTACTACCTCCCCTCCTCTCCCCACACCTCTCCATCCCACCCACTTAAACCTCTTCACTCACCACCCCACTCCATCCCACTCTTTACTTCCTCCTGACCATCTGCCTCTACGTGTCACAGGTAACATTTCCTCTTCCTCCAAGCACTTCCTGGTGTGTGTGTGTGTGTGGATAATAATACAACAAATAATACTATACGGTTTATTGAGAGAAAATAACAGTTCATGGGCAGAAAATGTACAGGAACAGTAATGATATAAGTTACATTTGAAGATCTTAGGAAGTTGTTCATTTAACTAGGGTCTCATGAACATACAGGTTAATTAGGGTCTGATAGTGAACATATTGGTCAACTAGGGTCTGGTAGATACAACTGTGGCTGAAAGGGGGCTGTTCCCATGCAGTCCTGATGTTGTTGTGGTGTTGTATAGCTTGATCACAGAGTGTTGTTAGCCTCGGTCCATGTGATGTAGTCGGTCTCAGGTGGAGTAAGCAACTGTAAAAAAAAATAATACCGTTATATTTTGCCTTACAGCCAAAACACAGAAATACTTGAGTTACTGCTAAGTTATGGCCTTGAGTTGAGTTTTCTATTATACAAAATATGTTATGGGTAACTATAGTAAATATCAGACCATATATATATATATATATATATATATATATATATATATATATATATATATATATATATATATATATATATATATATATATATATATATATATATATATATATATATATATATATATATACAAGGATTCTTTATATAATTTCCTGGTAATTGAAAATGTAAGAGTGAATTTAACTGGTTGAATCAGGTTAAAATATAAAATTAACGCACAGAAATAACATGAAAATTATAATATGACTGCCTTAAATAGACACATTCACAAGGTGCAAGTTGAAAGTAAAATTAACGTATATTTAACAACATTTTACAAAATTTTAATTGTAGCTCAATGCATCTTAATAATACCTATAAATTTTTATTACAGATAGAAACAAAATTTTGTCTATCAAGTGACATTAATTTTGTAGCGACCTGACCAATAGCTTCGAGGTTACTTCTGGCAACACCCGAGGATGAGTTACTGCTCCACGTGAACACCACACCACCTGGTGTCCCCATGACCACGTGAGGTCCTTCACGCCAAAACCGCAGTCATGCACATCAATACCGCCACCACTCCAGTGCAAGCTCCAGCAGTCACAGTGGGTGCCCATCCTCTCCAGTTAGTGCAGTCTGTCAAACTCCTGTGTGTTACCATAGACCACAAACTGGACTGGAAGGCCCATGTAAACAACACAATCAAGGCAGCGTCGTACCGACTCTACATGCTACGACGACTCAGGTCACTTGGGGCACCCACGCCAGAGCTGAGGACCATCTACAACGCCTTTATTCTCCCCAAATTAACGTATGCGTCACCAGCCTGGTCATCTTTTCTCAACTCCACCCAACAACGTCAACTAGAGAAGGTACAGAAAAGGCCCTGCAGAATCATGCTCGGCGCAGAATACTCCGGCTACAACAACGCTCTCTCCACCCTGGAAATGCCACCCCTCAGTGACCTCCAACACCAAGCACAGCAAGGTTTGGCAGTGGACTACTGCACCAACCTCGCCATCGCCACCTCCTGCCACCGGCAGCCCCCCGCCCACCTCGCGCAGTCCGCCACTACAACAAAATTCAGCCCATTAGAGCCCGCACTGACAGATATGAGAATAGCACCATCCCATCTATTGCTAAAATAATAAACAACTCCTGATTTATGTACTGTACAGCCCTGTAAATGTATTGAGCGCATATCATTATGTCTAAATCACATGTAAGTTTGTATATTTTCAGCCACCGGCTGCAACTCTATTAATAAACCATTTATTAATATTATTATTATTATTATTATTATTATATCAACACCCGAGGACGAGTTACTGCACCACGTGAACACCACACCACCTGGTGACCCCATGACCACGTGAGGTCCTTCATATCAACAACCGAGGACGCGTTACTACACCACGTGAACACCACACAACCTGGTGTCTCCATGACCAGTCCAGTGCCGGGCCATCAACTGTAAACTATAATAATTTGTATGTTCAATTCATATTCCTTCTTCTTTCAGTAATGAAAGCTTGTGTTAAACGACCCACCCACCCCATGTCTTTGTATGTAATAAGTCATTTTTGTCCAATGTATATTTTCAGCCTTCGGGCTGCAGAACTTTTTCAATAAACCATTAATTATTATTATTATTATTATTATTACGATCTGTACATGGTGAGAAGTACAGGGACGGTGGCACCAAGGGAACCCCTGCTCATGGTAGAGAGGAGAGCGAGACGCCGAAAGCATGTCTCGAAGATAGCGGACTTCAGGGATCTGAGATAAGAGGCAATCCATCAAAGAAGTCTCCCTTTAACCCAAAGCCGCCCAAGTTCAGCTAAAATGAGGGCAGGCTGAGCCGTATCGAAGGCTCCCTTGATCAACCGACTCTCACACCCAACTACATCCTCACTTGCCCCATGACCTCCCCCTACAGGTCCCCAGCCGTTACCAACACCTCTTCCCTCCCTGACCAGATACCCCTCCTCCTAGTGACAGGCCTGGCACTAGGGACCTGCCACACTTTTACATAAACAGATAAATTGTACCGGGAATTTTCCCTCACACACTCGTCATTCTCTCACTTTATGTTACTTGCTGACAAAACCCATGACCCTTCAGGCTTTAACGCCCTTAATGCATGAGTCATAAAGGCAAGCATGAACTCCGAATGCTTCCCAGATGGGCACTGTAAACGCTTCTGCGCTTCACCTTGCACAGGACGTAAGGGGGTGCCCAATACACTAGCCCCCTCGTGGGCAATCTCCAATCTCTCCCTTGATATCAAGGAAGACGGAGACGCGGGCAGTCTGGTTGCAATAAAAGGAAGCAATGGAGTGTGCTGTGCTGCGATGTTGTATGAAACCATTGATGGAGTTGTGGAAGCCGCCTATGGTGTGAAGAAGGCGACGATGGAGTATCCTCTCCATCATCTTGCAAACACAGGAGGTAAGACTAATGGGTCGATATTTCCCAGGATCTCCCGGCTTAGGGATGGGGATAGTAGTGGCATTTTTCCAGTTAGACGGGAGAACCCCATGTTCATAAGACATATTGTAGAGAGCAAGCAAGGGGCCGTTAGGAATATTAGTACAGGCGTTGAGGACGGAGTAGGTTATCTGATCATCCCCAGGAGAGGTGTCTTTTCTAGAGCGACGAGCACTGTCAAGCTCGAACTGTGTGATGGGATGATCAGTGGGGGCAGGGGAGGTAAGAGCAGCACGAACAACAGGCTCAGACGCATCGATGCGGGCCTGCACTGCCTCCTGCATTGGATCTGGAAGTGCCTCAGGGGAGGAAGCTCGTGCCCAGTCCTCCATTAAAGAGCAGGCAAGGGAGGCGGGGTCAGGGTGGGGAGGAGGCCTCCGTCGAGTACCCCGTATAGCATTAATCCGATTCCATACATAAGAGGGTGACGACTGGAACGATAGAGACCCCGTGAAGGATAGCCAGTCCGCCTCACGTATCCGACGACGCTCCTGAGTTGCAAAGGAGCACCAATTTTTGAAGTCTTCCCAGACCTCTGGAGAGCGAGACCTCCGTATGGCAGAGTGGAGATCACGGATTACCTGCCGGAGATGTCTCATGGCAGGGATACGATACCAGTAGTTGGTGGCACTTCTCGGGTGACGGGGAGGGCGTGGAGGGGTAGCGCGATTGACAGAGTCATACACGGCATCAACAAAATCAGCGCTGTAAGAGTCAAGGGACTCGGGGACAACATAGGAATCCGCCCAGGTAGAAAGGTATTGGGTAAAGGAAGGAACAGCATCTTGTGTGAGACAAAGGCGAGGGAATCGATAAGGAGCTGCTGTAGGGGCAGAGAAGGAGAGCCTGAGATGGGTAGTAACGGCAAGATGGTCACTATACAGAGCAGGCTCGGTGCAGACGGTAGGATGAAAGGAGGTATGACCGTTCAATAGTAAGCCAACATCAAGGAAACTATGGGGGAGGCGAGTAGGATCGTCAGGACAAAGAAAGCGAACATCATCATCCCTATTAAGAAACTGTGAGAGATGTGATCCATTTAGGGTACATGGAGTGGGATGATCCGGAGTAAGAGTGGGATGGCGGGCATTAAAGTCGCCAAGAACAATAGTGGAAACCCCATCATGGAGGTCGTGAAGAACCTGGGGCGCTAGAGAATCACTCTTGAAATGAACATTGACTACACGAAGGGTCCGGTCACCAAGAGTAAGGGAGACAGAAAGTAATTCAGACGGGGGACCCATGTGAGTCAGGTGAAGGGAGACGAACAGATGGAATGGTGTTACGCACAAGGGTGAGGAGGCCACGAGTCTGCCCACGGTATCGAGGCAGGGTGTAAGCAGTGTAGCCAGAGAGGCGGAGTGGAGTAACATCGTCTGTGATGGTTTCCTGAAGTAGAGCAACATCTACTTGATGGGAGAGCACAAACTGGGCGAGGTCTGTCCGGCGAGGTCTAAGTCCCTGGATGTTCCATTGTAAGAAGAGGAGGGAACGGCCTCCGGTGTGAGATGAGTCGGAGGGGCTAGACAGGGCTCCAGAGGAGGTACCAAATTCTGTTGAGGACAGAGGAGTGGGAGATCGAGGGATGGATCCTCCATCTCGAGAGAAGGAAGGAGGCGGGTCGCCAGGGCTTGTAAAGTGCGCCCCTGTTGGGTCAGGGTGTCCAGAATGAGTTGTTGTTCTTGTCTCTGCAATGTCACAATTGTCTCCACAAACGAGGTGAGTTGGGCAGAGATAAGGAGCTGGAGGTGGCGGCGAGGGATGGTGAGGGTCCAGGTGGGCAGGAGATGGTGGTGACTGTGTGGCAGGGCCAGCAACGACCTTGTTCCAAGAACGGTAGGGGGAGGGGAGAAGAGATGGGTGGTAAGGGTGATAGGGGGATGGTAGGGGAGGGGGGGTGGTAGGGGAGAGGAAATCAATGGGAAATCCTTGGTGGATGGAAGAGGCGGTGGTGAATAGGAGTGAGGTTTGGTTGACAGGGGCTTCTTCAGAGACGAGGGCGGTGGTACAAGGTAAGTTTTCCCCGGGCGAGTGCCAGGACGCTGTGGGCAGTTGGCATTCCAGGCGTGGTGACTGCCATTGTAGTTGACACACCGTGGAACAACTGGGATTTTCTTCTGAATTTTCGATTTGCATTCCACTGTGTCGTGAGGACCTGCACAGAGGCGACCATCCTCGTGCACTCCCAGGTGCGGTGTTTCCACGATTGGCAACGACCACAGATTTTCGGGGTTCCGATAAATCGGTCGAGAAGACAGTTGTGAATAGGTCCTACTCTCACCTTCGGGGGCACCCACCAGCCGATGCGGCTCCATGTCCAGTAGTTGTGGCAGAAGAGGGCGAAGATCGTCGATAGGGATCTCCCAGGGCACGTGGCGAACCATTACCTTGGTACGACGAGTTTCTGAGGTGGTGAACTTCAGCATCACCTCCCCCTGGGGAGCAGGAAAGCCCACTCGTCCATTTATGTAGTGACTATTACGGCTGTAGGACCTCGGCAGAGGCGAAGTGTTGAGTCCTGAAGTGGAGAACAGTGACGGAAGAACCAGGTCGTCCGTGTGCTCAGAGGCAAGTCCCGAGGAAAGGCGAGACGACGAAGGCGCGACGGGGCAGGGAGACAAAAGGAATCCCCTATGTCCATCGTCGGCGTAGGGTCGGTCATTGAGCCAGATGTAAGCTCACTTGGGGACCCCGATGACAGGAGGAGGTCACCCTCTACAGCCCCAGACGGGGTGCGAGAGGGAGCCGTAGCCCCTGCTGGAGACCCTGACTTCTGAGGTTTCTGCTTCTTAGACGTGTCTTCAAGATGAAAGTCGTCAGCATCACTGTCACCTACTGCCGCCGTCTCCAACGAACGGGAGCGTTTAACGTGGGCATAGGGCACGTTGGCAACACTACAGTCAGGTAGATAGTTTGACTTGTTTGAGGTGGAGTGGTAAAGACGTCACTGTTACGTCACACTTCACATGGCGCAAACTTAAAAAAACTCGACCAGAAGGACTGGGTGGCAAGACCGGACGTTTTTATAAAAAAAATAAAAAAAATAAATAAAATGACAAAGTCCAAAACTTAAAAAGCATAGATGCCACTGTGCTGATAACTGGGTCTTACTATAGTTCTCTGCACAGGCTGGAATTAGCAGACTCGATGAATTCGTCAGAAATAGAACTTTTAAGGAGTAGTCTCTTACAGCCATTGTTGAGACCCACGGCACACGGGGACGAACGCTAAACAAACACTATACTTAGTTTAAATATTACTCCTGGCATAAAAAAATAGGATATTTTTTATGCCAGGAGTAAATTAATCTCAAGGTGCAGTTTATCGGATTGACTTTCCTGTTTGGCTACAGTTTTCTTTTTATCTAACAGCGTCATCATGATGCCCTGTGCTCGGGTATATCTTTCTCCCCAAGGATTCAATTTCATCTTGGTATATAGTGGTCACCATTGGTTGCATAAGTCACCATTGGTACCATAAGTCACCATTGGTTGTACAAGTCACCATTGGTACCATAAGTCACCACTGGTACCATAAGTCACCATTGGTTGCACAAGTCACCATTGGTACCATAAGTCACCACTGGTACCATAAGTCACCATTGGTTGCATAAGTCACCATTGGTACCATAAGTCACCATTGGTACCATAAGTCACCATTGGTACCATAAGTCACCATTGGTACCATAAGTCACCATTGGTACCATAAGTCACCATTGGTACCATAAGTCACCATTGGTACCATAAGTCACCATTGGTACCATAAGTCACCATTGGTACCATAAGTCACCACTGGTACCATAAGTCACCATTGGTACCATAAGTCACCATTGGTACCATAAGTCACCATTGGTACCATAAGTCACCACTGGTACCATAAGTCACCACTGGTACCATAAGTCACCATTGGTACCATAAGTCACCATTGGTTGCACAAGTCACCATTGGTACCATAAGTCACCACTGGTACCATAAGTCACCACTGGTACCATAAGTCACCATTGGTACCACAAGTCACCATTGGTACCATAAGTCACCATTACCAGCACACATCACCATTCAACTTCACCATGGCAGAAATAAAACGTCTCATTCCTGTATATAATTCTCTCTTTTTATTGTATTTTACTTCACTTGGGGTCTGTTATGATAACAAATAATAACAAATATAACAATGTAGTTACAACCTTAGGCACTAACAACATTTTACAACCTTCGTGGAGTGTATTAAGTGGTTGTGTGTGGTAATAACGGGGTCTGGTGGTGTGTTGGGGCTAGTGGTTGGTGGAGAGGAAAGATGGTGGATGATGATTGGTGGAGGAGAGATGGTGGTTGTTGATTGGTGGAGAAGAGGGATGTTGATTGGTGGAGAGGAGAGATGGTGGATGATGATTGGTGGAGAGGAAAGATAGTGGTTGTTGATTGGTGAAGTGTTGGGGCTGGTGGTTGATGATTGGTGGAAAGGAGAGATGGTGATTGTTGATTGGTGGAGAGGAGGCATTCAATAGTCCTCTTAAGTGTAACAAATAACATTCAGTGGTCCTCTTAAGTAAACATATACTTTTTTGTACTTACATGGACGGAAACTTTAGTAAAATTCCTATTGCATTGAAGGTAACCATTTGTAAGTACATAATTACGCTCTTTACATCACAACAAAGGCGTAAAGGCATCAATAAACATCAAAAAACACATTTAAACAAGTCCAAATAATGATTGCAATTATCAGAAACAAAAAAGACTTCTAAAAGGTTATTGTTGTATCTACACAGAAGCATTTGAGTAATTTTTTCTCTTCATATATAAACAGATATGTGATCACAGTTTACAAAATATATATATATCAAGTCCTAAGTGATATATATCTGCTAAATGATATAGAATGAACAAGAGGAACTAAGCAGGACATATAGCAGTGCTCTCAATATTTCGGTCGAGTCAATTTTAGTATTATTCTTAAACTCTTTCCCGTAATTGTAAATAAGAAAATAATCAACTGAAATATTATCCTTAGCGATCATATCATCCTTGGTTCATGGACACGTGAAGGATCTGAAGGACTCGTCACCACAGTGTTCCTGGGTACGATAACGCTTCTGGGATGATGGTAAGGAGCCTTGGGAATGATGAAAAGGGCCCTGGAAAGATGGGAAGAGGCCCTGGGGCATGGGCAACGCCCTAAGGAACATGATAAAAGGCCCTGGATGATGCGAAGGGCCCAGAGATGACATTAAGGTCCACAGGAATAAGGGCTCTTGGGTAATGTTACGACCCCCTGGGAAGACGATAAGGTCACCTGAGTGTGATGGTACTGGGCCACAAGTTAGGCCTAAGGAGGGCCGGGTATCAAGGACATCACCTTCGTGTTAAGAATCCTTCAGGACTTCTGCTGCTGCTTCCCCTAATGTCCTGATGTCTTCCCAAGATGGCCCTGATGTCTTTGTCTGATTATACTGATGTTCCTGATGTCCTAATGCCCATGATGTCCTGATTCTAATAGGGTCCTGAAGGAATAAAGATGTCTTAGTTGTGGCAGGTAAAACAATGGCTACGTAACTGTAAACAAAAGAAGAATGATACTACTCACTGCTTATTTTTCTCCTTAAGTGTTATTAATTATAGTACATATTACATAAACATTGTTGAATACAGTAAACACATCTAGTGATATAACTCATTATTTTGTACTGCGTTTAAGTGCTTTATATTATTCAAGATTATGTATATTATTATAATCAGAGTGTGAGAGAGACAGAGAAACAAAAAGAGAGAGAGAAACAACGCCCACACACACACACACACACACACAAAAGGACAGGTGGGCTGGAAATTCCCCAGGTTAATGAAGCATCGACTTAACACAACTCACCTGTTCAGAGGAAGGTAGGGTAGCTGCCTGCCGTCCAGTGAACTTCGCCTCTCCTTCCTACTCAAGACAGCGACAGCAGGAGGGAGGAAGAGAGAGGGGGCGACGAGAGGGGGAGGAGGAGAAGACGAGAGGGGGAGGAGGGGTAGGAGGAACAGGGAAGAGAGGGAACAGAAGAGGAGGGGGAAGGAGGAGGCTGGAAGAGGAAGGGGGAGGATGAGGCAGGAAGAGGAGGAGGCGCAGAGGTCGTAGGAGAGAGAACGACAGTCACACACGCAGTAGCAGCGGGTCTCGGGAGGTGGAGGCTAGGGGGGTCGATGTCCTCTGGGAAAACCGCACTGCCGTTACTTGGACTTGGCAGGCGGTGGTGGCGGCGGTAGGTGGTGGCGGCAGGGGTGGTGGTGCATCTTACTTCCCCCCCCTCTACCACCACCACCAGCGTTCTTCTCCTACCACACGTTCACTGATGTTCTGTTGGTGAAAATATATACAGGTAAATTTCTATGGCCAGTACAGGTGTGATTCATTAATATAAATCGATTGTTGATACACTGGAAGTAGTATATTAATGGACGATATTGTGTTTATAGGTTTATATAGAATATGTATTGGTTTAATTTATACACACGTACACATACACACATGTACACGCACATACACAAACACAGTCTTACCTAAAAAAAATTCCGACATCGAACATAATAATATACTTCACAGACAGCAAATCATCCATATACGTCTTAAAATAATCTATTCACAGCACATCCACACTAAAGATGCTAGGTCTGGTGGGCACGGGACTGTAACGACGTGTCTTCGTGGTCTTGCACTCACGAACAGACCCCAACACCCCTCTCGACGCGTGACTACTCCATGTTAAACGCACAATGACGAAGGAAGAACACGCCTCTTGCATACTATATTTGATAAAATAAGTAAATAAGATTTCTAGGAACTCATTTGATGCATAACTAATACCCTAGTTGCTTAAATTAATCCCCACGAGACTGTATTAGCTTAACGTAAACTAAATAAAAACAATGGCAAAAAAGTACAGTTACCCCTATGATAGTAATTGATATTCAGTTTTCTTTTTCATATCAGGTTTTTTCCCTCTTCATATCTTCCTCATTTTTCTCATGTGCCGTTTTTCATCACCTCCCATCTCTCTCACACCATTTCCTAGTTCTCTTCCACGCCCAAAACTTTCCAATATGTATAAATTCGTCATCGTTCTTACATTTCTTTCTACCTCTCCCGTCCGTATCCAGGAAGGAAGCGAGGCAGCAGGAAGCAGTCAATGGCTTGTCCAATATCATCAACACTCGCTCTCTCTCTCTCTACCTTGACTCGTGGAGGTGCTGGACTCATGTGAAATTATGATAGTGACGTATAGACACCCCCTCACGCCACGATAACTGTCCTTAATACCACGTACAAGGTTCATTTTACCATATATTCTGCCTTACTCACCGCGTACACTGAGATGATTACGTGTACCGTCCTTAATGCGTACAGATATAAAAAAAAAGGCGTGTATTATACTATATTTCACACCAAGTACATGCCCTTCACACCACGTACACTTCCCTTCACACCACGTACACAATCCATCAAACCACGTACACAAACACGCAATCCAACGTGTACACTGAACAAATACACTAATATCTTCTATAATCACAAACAAATACAGTTACATGATCACGTACACAAACATACACACACTGATGTACGTACATAACGGGAAATGTGTACAGATATGGGTGTAATATTCTAAATCATGTGTACGTGATGAGGATACGCACACGACCACGTACACAGACACACAAACCACTCACCAGTGTTCAGGAGCGCCACGTCTTATCTGCACAAGAGTCCCTGTCTTACTGATGGTCTTAGGGAGGAGGAGGAGGAGGGAGGAGGAGGAGGAGGAGGAGGAGGGAGGAGACAGAGGGAGGAAGAGGGAGGAGGAGAGGAGGAGGAGGAGGAGGATTGATGAGATTACACACACCCACTACCACAACCACTACTACCATCTTATAATTAATCCTACGTCACCACACCCTCCCCTGCCCGTCCCCACACACACAGACAAACACGCCCACACGCCCACACGCCCACCCACAAAATCAAACTACAATATAAATAAAATCTAAATAACTATAAAAATAAAAAATAAAAATAAATATATATATTATTTTCTGTACCAATCATTCGTTCGTCGTTACTTAGAATGTAAAGGAATTCTATTTAACAGACAGACAGACACAGACAGACAGACAGACAGACAGAGAAAAGCATAATCACATTTCTTCACACCGGATTATATTATTTTTTCATTAATTGAGATGAAGAAAGTTTAACTACTTTCTTGAGTGTCTAAAAACTAAAGGATGGATAAATTATGTAGGAAAAGTTATGGAGAAATGTGTAAAGTATTATATATAGAAAAGTTCTTGTGTTTTGGAGAGATAAAATGGGTTCAGTTTATTGTGGTGATTATCTGTCTTTATCAACCACCACCACCGCCTCCACCCAGTTTCTGTCACCACCCACACACCCACCACGCCTCCATCCAGTTACCGTCACCACCCACACACCCACCTCGCCTCCATCCAGTTACCGTCACCACCCACTCACCCACCTCCACCTCGCCTCCATCCAGTTACCGTCACCACCACCCACTCCCCACCACGCGCCTCACCCCCATATGAGAGGCCCCACCACTAATTCTGCATGATGACCAAACCACTTGGATCATTTTATTTCATTTGTTTTCTTTCATTATAAGTCATTGTTTTACTCTTTAGGGGGTAATTGTGGTTGGCAGTAGTGGTGGTAGTGGTGAGTGGTGATGGTAGTAGTAGTAGTGGTGATGGTAGTAGTAGTGGTGATGGTTGTAGTAGTAGTGGTGATGGTTGTAGTAGTAGTGGTGATGGTTGTAGTAGTGGTGGTGATGGCAGTGGTAGTAGTAGTGGTGATGGTAGTAGTAGTGGTGATGGTAGTAGTAGTGGTGATGGTGGTGATGTTAATACTATTGGAATCTACTACATTACAACCCCTCCCTCAACACACACACGAATATTAAAAAAAAAAAAATCATTACAAATCTCAAAAGACTCTCTCGTATTGGCTACAGAATCGAGGTTATTTAATTAAATCACCTAAATACCTGACTGAACGAGAACCACACAAGAGGGTATCACTGTAGCAGCATCGTCACCATTAACAGCCTCAACAACAGACAAAAAACAGCAATTGGAACAGCATTCAGAGGGTAAATTTATGGTACAGGTGTTGGGTGGTATGCAATCACCTGCACCTCTCCACAGCTCTGTCTGACCAGGTGAGTGTCCTTCGTCAGTCCTCTCCCCCCCCCTTCTTCATCCCCCTCACCCTCCCTCCACCCCCCCCACACCTCCAACCCCCCCACCTGTTCACCCTCCAAATGACTCCTTCACCACCGTCCCCATCCTCCCAACACACTAACGACACTTCCAACATACCATCCCTCTCCAACATCCTCTCCCATCATCACCTCCTCACCCTCCCATCATCACCCTCCTCACCCTCCCATCAACCCCCCCATGTAGCGTATTAGAGGTGTACACACTAGAGACAGATGATAACGACCTTAGTGATGGTGGAGGGCTGACTGCATCCCCTCCCCTCCTCCCCTCCTCCCCTCATCGCTCCGGCCTCCTCCTCCCTCACTGCCTCCTCCTCCTCACTGCCTCCCTCACTGCCTTCTTTCTTCCTCCTCCTCTTCACTCCCTCCCTCCTCTCCTCTTTCATCACTCTCTCCTCTTCTTCCTCCATCTCCCTGTCCTCCTTTCGCTCCCTCCTCCCCCTCCCTCCCTCCCGCACCCGCAGGCGGTGGCTGCGGCGACTCAGCTGATACACTGCTCGGCCACATAATTGTCAGGCCCTCGGGTGTACGACGGTGTCCTGTGTGCCCTCTGTCTTCAGGTGTACCCCAGACAGGTGTATGTGTACCCCAGACAGGTGTATGTGTACCCCAGACAGGTGTATGTGTACCCCAGACAGGCGTGTGTGTACCCAGACAGGTGTACGTGTGCCCTGACAAGTATATACAGCACATATAACCCAAGCACATATACACGTGTCTGTGTATACCAAACGCTGATTTTTAGAGCCTTGTCGAGTCTGGGCCCAAAGTCGAGGCATTGATGGAGTAGAATGACGCCGCCTCACCCTCCCAAGTGGTCGAGGGGGTAAGGGGGGAGAGGGGGTAAGGGAGAGAGGGGGTAAAGGGTGGAGAGTAAGGGAAAGGAGGAGGAAAGAAGGAGGAGGGCAAAGGAGGGGAGGGCAAGGAAGAGAATAAGGAGGATATGAGAGGGAGGAAAGAAATATAGGTACTGTGGGAGAAGGATGGAGGGGGGAGGGGGGAGAAGGGGAACTACAGCAGGAATTTAACATAAGAACCTTTTAAAAAAATATCCAACACTAACTGACTTGACTGACTCGCTCCCTCGCTGACGGAGAACACAAACGTCACTTTTTTTATATAACACGTAACTAACTACTATTAATATACCTTCTGTTTAGACTAAATAAATTACGGGTTATCTTACAGAGACGGACGAGGTGAAGGTGGTGGCGGTAGCCCAGGGGAAGGGCGTGTCCTGAATTCTAATCCTATGTCGGTGGGCGGTGTGTGTGTGTGTGTGTGTGTGTGGAGAGGTGTGTGTATGTCTTGGAGAGGTGTGTGTGTGTCTGGAGAGGTTCAGTGATCCCAGGCTACCTCCGTCCCTACCACAAGCCTTAACTAAACCTTTACTGAAAATTACCTTCAACCCATTACTCCTACCTACGTAAATATGTATGTCCGTGAATAAATACGTGTGTATATGCGTATATCTATCCTTCACATGTCCGTATTTCCATGTACACGTGTCCTTGTAACTGTAAACACATAAATCAAGGCTTCGTTAACGACCGTATCAACAAAATTACTCCCGGGTTCTTATTAATATCTTAAATAACTCCGTAAGCCATTCTATCACGTGAGAAAACCCCATATATCTCTTTTTAAATCTCTAAAGTCATATATCCTGTCGTAATTATAACGTGATGTATGATTTAAGGAGACTGTATCATGCGACAAACGGTGTACCTCGAGACCTAGGGAGGGCATCGACTTCTTTTGTACCGCAAGAGCTGGTAAAGGGGACGACACTCAGGGTGACGTGATTCGATTACACTGACTCGACGGACATAGGATGTTAGGTGATATATCGGGAATTCAACTTAATGGGAACGTATTTAAGCTGCGTCTGGTTTTATTACAGTTTAGAATCCCAGATATTGTTCCTACTACAACACTATCGGAATTAACGCTGTTGTTATTGATTTCCATAGAAGATTACGTATATTTTTCGCATTTTTCACTTATTTTGTTATTTTTTTTATCCCCAACGTAAAATTGTTATTATTACTGTTGTATTTACATTGCACTGACGCCTCGTATGGTAGATATCATATTATTGACATTTATACACTCGAGTTTTTATTCCTTCATCGGGTTTATAAGTTAGTTCTTCTAAACCCCTCTGAAGGAATGGTTTATTGTCGTTTGATAAGATGCCTAAACCAGAAAGCAACACTGAGAGTTAATACAGTAAACCTCACCTGTAAACCTTGAGTCGTGTTGAGGATAGCGTGAGGATAGCGTGAGGATAACGAGACGTGTGTTTGCAGGACTTCATTCTTCACTCATTCCTCATCACACACGATCTATGTAGAGTTGCGTAGATCATTTCACGATGGTATTGCTGTAATCTTTCAACACTCTGACTGTGTGACTGTCGGATCACCGAGTTTCAGTAGTATGTGCCCCCTTCTACCTGCTGGGGTAGTACCGTCCTTCCACCTACAGGAGCACCTGCCACCTAGGTACTGATTTTCCCCCAGCCAAGAACTGACACAAACGCAGGTCCTGGTATACACCTCTGAACACACGAACAAACAATTCAGTAGTTTAGAGGTGAATTATAGCCGAGTTTTATAATGTTTGGGGCATTTTCTTATTGTTTAGTGTTGTTATTCTTGCGGTTTTCATTATTCTGTTGTTTTTTATCGTTGTGTTTGCTCTTATTTCCCTCATTTATTAAGTTTGTATCGTTTATTTTTCTTTCTGTCTATTAAGCAGACAAATAATCGAGATATTTACATTCAAAGCTCATTGAAAAAACACAATATTTCCTCCTTTCTTCTTCTTCTTCTTATTCATTTTTTTCCTTTACACATCAGGTTTATTACTTAACCTTTCAATTCCTTTCGTTAGAAAATACCAACAAGTTCTTGGACAATAAGTAGTTTTATGATGCTCACTTGTTTTATCTCACGAGTGGTGGCCAGGCAGACATGGTTCGTGGTCAGTCAAAAGCTATTGTCTTACTAAACCCTCGTCTATTTAAATACTTTGGGTTTATTTGGGTTTTTTTAGGAGGTTTAGATGTCGTCACAGAGTTTTTGTTTTAAGGTTTAACACAAGAAGTGTCGTTCCAGTTGGTTTTATTATCGCTTTGAGGTTTAGCAAGAATATAATATAGTCACATTAGTTTTATCTACGGTTTTTAGATTCAATGGTTTAACGAGACGATAAACCTAAACCTAAAACTTAATAAAAAGTATACGCAGGTATTTACAGTGAGTTAAACCATTTATAAAGTTTGGTAAACCTTGTGGGGAAAAAAAAATCGTTTATTGAGGAGAGGGCGTTGCCAGACGAGAGGCGAGTGAGTACCTACCTGTCCCCCCTCCCTCTCCCCCTCCTTCTCCCCCCCCTTTCTGTCTCTCTCTCTGCTTTCTTCCCTCTCTCTCTGCTTTCTTCCCTCTCTCTCTGCTTTCTTCCCTCTCTCTCTGTCTACCTCATCACCCTCCCTTCCTTGGTTACCTCCCTCACACCCTGTCTCTACCTCACTACTCCCTCGCCACCCTCTCATACGTTCCTCCCTGTCAGCCTCTCTCCCTCACTCCCTCACCCCCACCCTCCCTCACCCTTGTCTTTGTCTCGTTCTCAAACCTGTTTCCACACCCATTCTGCTCCCATTTATCCATTTTCCCCCAATTCTTCTTTACTCCCTTACCCATCCACACTCCCTACCCAAAGATTATCTCCCTAAAATCAAGAATTCGTGTCTAATGCAACTAAAATTGATCTGTAGTGTTAATAAGAAAGGTTAAATAAGGTTTTTAATTTGCCAGATACAGGTGTCGGCACAGGTAGACGATATAAACACTAGGAGCTCCAGGTAACGCATCACAGGTAAGTGTATTGGGTATCGAGTGTAGACATGATAAAAACACACATTGAATGAACGATTTATTTACATATTAACATCATTGGTAATAACAGTACAGGTAATTGCAGGTATATCAGGTAACATAGGTACTAATGATCTAATGATGAGAATTAATTTATAATCACAGGTGTACAGGTGAGATAATGGAATATAAAGGTGTGTTAAAGGGTCTTATGAGGTTAATTAATGTTTCATCTAGTAAAGGTGGACTGAAATATACCTGCTAAGTGGCCTACACACACACACACACACACACACACACACACACACACACACACACACACACACACACACACTAATAGAAACGGATGTAGAGTTTAGATATAGAGAAGGAAAGATAAGTGTATTGATATATGTATGAATAGCGAGTATATTTACGCTATATTTCAGTATATTTAAGGTATAATTTAGTGTATTTCAGTATGTCAACACCACAAGATATACTTCACGATACACCACCATAGGTAAAACGACCATACAGTATATACCATTAATATCTGTCGTCGAGGTCGTATCTCCTGGTCGTAGTGTCGTAGTTGTAGGTTCTTCAGCTGTGGTGGTCGTGGTGGTCGTCGTTAGTGTGGTAAATATGGTGTTGGGTTCAGGATTAGTCGTGATGGTAGTAATTGTTGTCGTGTTGGTGATGTTTTCATAGATGGTGGTAGTTGGTGAGGTGGTGGTGATTGGAGAGGTGGTGGTGATTGCGTAAGTGGTTTTACGTCTACCATCATCATCACCACTATCACCACCACCACTATTCTTGTAGCACACCAACAGAATCTCATTAGTTAAGGCAATAAACTCATTGAAGGTCCTAGTACTGAAGCCACCAGTCTTGTAATTACCCTGACAGGTCAATCTCCGACTTGTTTTATTCAGGTTCCGGTGTCTTAGGTGACCCTCGTTCCCGTACACGACTTTCAGGACGTGGTCTTGGTGGTTACAGGTCACGATGAACGATTCGCCAGGGCAGGCCTATAGGAAGGAGAGGAGAAAAGTAGGTTAGTGTCCAGGGAAATATCACGTGGCACTGGATCCTTGGGTGACAGTGCCATATAGTGCCACCATAAACCACCTATCAAGATGCACCACTCACCACACTGGCCTTCTCACCTCCCTCATTATTGTTGTTATTGTTATTACCTTTAACCGAACACTAGAGAGGGTCCAGTTGTTGGCCACCGGTGTGTACGTTCGGTCAAGATTGAGATGAAGAGTTTCCGCCTCCCAGCTGATCGTGACGTCACAAGTCGGCGCTCCTGTAAGCATCATGTGAAGATTAGACACCCCAACTTATTTCACCTAAAGATTGAAGATTTTAACCTAACGTAACTTAATTATTATCTTTAAGATATACTTACGCCCTCTCTCTCTCTCTCTCTCTCCCCCACTATCACCATTACACACTCCCTCCATCCCTCACCATCACACACTACCCCTCCCTCACCATCACACACTACCCCTCCCTCACTACGTCACACTCGCTCACCACCACAGGAGGTATTTTCAGTCTTGCAGGTACTAAGTTCTTCCTCCATCAGACAGGGACGGAGGTAGGGGGCGCTGGCGTTGTAAACAATACCACACACGTGTTGGTGGTCGTGTAGGTGACAGGAGTTGTATTCTTGGTCGTCGTGGCGGAAGGGGAAGCGACACACCCCTTCCTTGGCCCAACAAACTGTAAAGGGGGAAGTAATGGCAGTGGTGAAATAGGGAGAGAAGGAGAGGGGAAGTTGGAGGAGGAGCAAGAAGAAGAGGAGAGGGATTGGGAGCGGGAGGGGGATTGAGAGGAGGAGGAGGAAGACCTACTTGTACATAGCTATTCAAGTTATACTCATACGTAAACGGCACAATATACTCACCTGGCCAGTATAATGAGTCCTGATGGGTACAATATACTCACCTGGCCAGTATAATGAGTCCTGATGGGTACAGTATACTCACCTGGCCAGTATAATGAGTCCTGATGGATAGAGTATACTCACCTGGCTAGTTAGTGAATGTTAATGGATATACTCACCTGGTCTACATTCTGGGATGAAACTCCACCTGCCATGTGGATACGTGAGGTAGAGATTGATGGAGTGGAGAGGTTGGGTGTCGTAGAAATATACGACTGAACGTTGATCTATACACTCGAGCAACACCTTCCTCTGATATGAACCCTGCCAACAGAAAGAATTAAAACTGTGACCCTGCCAACAGAAAGGGTTAAAACTGTGACCCTGCCAACAGAAAGGGTTAAAACTGTGACCCTGCCAACAGAAAGGGTTAAAACTGTGACCCTGCCAACAGACAGGGTTAAAACTGTGACCCTGCCAACAGAAAGGGTTAAAACTATGACCCTGCCAACAGAAAAGGTTAAAAACATAATCTTCTGGTGTCA
Source organism: Homarus americanus (assembly GCF_018991925.1). Classification (NCBI taxonomy): domain Eukaryota; kingdom Metazoa; phylum Arthropoda; class Malacostraca; order Decapoda; family Nephropidae; genus Homarus; species Homarus americanus. The sequence continues at coordinate 2,681,544 of NW_024722701.1, read as the reverse complement.
CTAACATTTCCATCGTACCTACGGAGGTGAGCGTTCGCAGCACCAGCAGGAAGATCGTCTCCCGGGTGATGCTCTGCCTCCTCCTCCTCCTCCTCCCTACTGCTGACATGGCGGCCGTATCTGCAGTAGAGAGTTCATAATAGATAGTAAGATAGTAAGATAAATATGTGTATGTAAACGTGTAATATAAGAAGCGCAGTATAATAGTATAGTTACCCTAAAAAAGTATCGTTTTCTTTGGTGTCATTTATATGTAGTCTACGGTAATTGCACGCTATATTTCAGACGCTATCACGTGGAAAATGGTAAGAAATTTGACCTTCAGGGTAAATTCATTCAGCAGTTGGTGCAATGAGCTCCCATAACCTTTAATATATTATTCTATTGGTGAACAAACGATCCTCAGTGACTGGAAATTACCATACGTGATTAAAGAAGGTGATGATGCCAAGTTATTCAGGGAAATTCAGAACTAAACAGACTGTGAAGAGCTACATGACGATCTCTGTCAGCTTCAGGAGTCGTCAAATGAATGGCTGGTAATATTAAACGTCACGAAGTGTAAGAGGATGTACCTAGGACGTACCAACGGTAAGGAGGCGTATCACATGTCCCAACTGGACGAAGAAACTGCATTAACGGAGACCAAATGTGAAATGGACCTGGGTGTGTATGTTGACAATAAACTGAAGTTCTCGGACCATTGTGAGAAGAAGGTGAATCAAGCGACTAAGCTACTGATCCCCGAGATATGCTAGGGACTGTTAAATGATTGAAAACGTCCAATGGAAGGCCACCAGACTGGTGCCTGCATTACGGCACCTCAGTTATCCAGAGAGATTAGAGCGCCTGCAACTGCCCAGACGGGCAAGGGGTGACTTAATAGAAGTATATAAACACTTAAGTGGACATTAATGAGTCGGGTGTTCATACCTGGAGCTGGTGGAGACAGAGTTGTGAACTGTTGTAAAAACCTGCCAGTGTGTGTTGTGGCGGTACCGAGTTGATGGCGTTGACAATGACAAGTGACCAATAACACAAGCTGTTCCTTCAGTGCCCTCTGCTCGAGTGTCAGCTGTCGCCCTCCACCTTGGTATAACACCGACACCACTTATTCAACGTCAATCAACATAAAAAATAGACAAATAAATGATAACATTCCCCTCCTAAAAAAAAACCCACACACGTCTAACTACATGTAAACAGGAAATTTCTCTATACTGTATTCTATACCTCTATACAGAACCTTTACCGACAAAAAATATAGAAAAAAGCTAACTAAACGCAGGAGTCACTTCTATAGCACGAATGGAGGATAAAGACAACAAAATGGATCAAAATGGAACAATAGGTAGACGAAATTAAATATGCATGAGTCTCCCATTAAAATTATTCATAAAAAACGATCAACAAACTCAAGGGGAGACTTATTTATGGCTGACACGCAGGGGTAAAAATACACCAAAAATACTAGGAAGTAATGGCCGCGATAATTTCCTCTTCATTGTATTATGAATGGTTAAGTGAGCCTCTGGGTGAGTTTGATGTGTTGTTTGGAGCGTGGTGAGTTGTGGTTGTTGTGAGAATGTGTGGTGGATTGTGGCTGTTGAGTGTGTAATAGATTGTAATTGTTAGCATGTATGGTGGGATTGTATTGTTATAATGAAGAAGAATATGAACAACTACCATAAGAACCTTGCCAAACTTTGTACGTAGACAGATCACATTACTTTATCCTCTTCGTCTCTGATCGGTTTGTTAGCCACTTGGGCGTTCGGTCACGTCTCTGTTACGTACCGATGACAAATTCTGGGCATATACTGGCTCTTTGTTACACACTGTTGGAAAGTACTGAGCAAATCTGGTTTTGAATGAGCTCACACTCGGTACCGCCACAACACACTCTGGCAGGTTTTTACAAAAGTTTACAACTCGCGCTTCAGCAGCTCCAGGTATGAACACTCGACTCAGTAATGTCGTCTGAGGTGTTTATAAACTTCCATTACTGTAAGTAACCCATTACCTGCCTATAGTATAAGCTGGGTGTCCTATATCTCTAGATAACTGAGGTGCCGTAGTGCCAGCACCAGTCTGGTGGCCTTCCTTTGGACGTTTTCAATCATTTAACAGTCCCTAGCATATCTCGGGGACCAGTAGCTTAGTCGCTTGATTCACCTTCTTCTCACAATGGTCCGAGAACTTCAGTTTATTGTCAACATACACACCCAGGTCCTTTTCACATTTGGTCTCCGTTAATGCAGTTTTTTCGTCCAGTTGGGACATGTGATACGCCTCCTTACCGTTGGTACGTCCTAGGTACATCCTCTTACACTTCGTGACGTTTAATATTACCAGCCATTCATTTGACGACTCCTGAAGCTGACAGAGATCGTCATGTAGCTCTTCACAGTCTGTTTAGTTCTGAATTTCCCTGAATAACTTGACTTCATCACCTTCTTTAATCACGTATGATAATTTCCAACCGCTGCGAATCATTTGTTCATCCCTATGGAGAGCTCATTGCACCAACTGCCGAAGGAATTTATCCTAAAGGTCAAATTTTTCACCATTTGCACGTGATAACGTCTGAAACATGGCGTGCAATTCTCGTAGACTATGTACATGTGGCACCAAAGAAAACAATACTTTTTTTTAGGGTAACTATACTATTTTATAGCACTTCTCATATTACACGTTTATACACACATACTCTTAATATAATTAGAGATAAAAATCTTTTAAGGTCTCTCTTGATTTATAATTGATTGATAAACTCACTAATACCACGAATCAACCTTGTAAACAAAGCCAGCACGATAATATGCCTGAATGGTCGACGCACCTGCAGGACACAATTCCTTCCTTGACTTCTTACGTTCTCCTCTTCGTCTCTGTTGAGCACTGTTAGACACTCGGGGGTCGGTCACGTCTCTGTTGCGCACTGTTGGTAAGTATTGGGCATAACATCTCACACGAATTCATTTATTGATGTTATTTAAGCTATTATTAAACACAGTTATGGCATTTTAGTCACACTTAAGTAAATAAAATAAAAATTACCCTAACCTAACTTTACCTAATGCGTACTTAACCTAGCTTACACTAACCCAACCATGTGGATATACTGTATACAATATATACAGGGGTATACAGTATACAAGTATGTTTCTATTCCCCGAGTCGATACACTACTTAGGAACCTATTGTGTATATAATTTAATACACCTATTGTATTTTACTGTATTGCTGTATTGTATATGTACCTCATTCATCAGGTCAAGTGGTGATATTTATTCCCTTGATGCTAAATAATTTGTGTCAACAGTTTTTCAGTAATTAACCTGTATATCCAAGATGGAGTATTTTTTCCCATAGGTGCTAGACATGGTATATACTGAAATGGTCTTAAGAATATGGCATACTGTAAAGTTCTTAACACACATGATATACTGTAAAGGACTTAACACACATGATATACTACCCACCCACACGTCAAAACACCTCTTCACCACCCACCTATCATTCAAATCTTCACGAAAATAAAAATCAACAAAGTCAATGCCACACATATCCAACACAATTAACTAATATCTTTCTTAATTAACTCAATATCACCCCAATCACCAAGACGTTATTCACACCATCACAAAAGATTCATTCATGTTTTCAGCCATAGAACTTCTAACAGCTGATGAATATAAACAAACCCAGCTGATATTTATAAACAATGACACGTGGATAGGGCACAGCATATACACGCTAATCAACAAGGGGCGTTAAAGTATTATATATCCTATGATTTTCACCCATAGCGATGTAGTGGGTTAGGATTATCTTCTTCCCTTGTGGAGTCGATATTTTTATTTATTATTGTGGGGTAAAGGAAAGGATGAAAGGGTGATTGATGCCAGTAATAACACGATGGTGATTTAGTGAATGAGGTATTGTCCGGGTCGTGCTAAAGGCCAGGGTTATATTTCTCTTTGATGATTTATTGCATAGAAATTCTAAAACGTGTGTGTGTGTGTGTGTGTGAGAGGGAGGGGGTGAATCTATTGAGACAAAGAGAGAGAGAGACGCAATTACACTCAAACACACACACACACACACACACACACGCACACAGTGGCTTAAGACAGTAAGTAGTGCCAGTCAGTGCCACATTCACTGCCACGCCGTCATCAGCTACAGGTCTGTCTGTGTGTGTGTGTTCGTGACCATTTAAAACTCTGCACTAGAAACCAGCCCCCACTAGAAACCAGCCCCCACTAGAAACCAGACCTCATTAGAAACCAGACCTCATTAGAAACCAGACCTCACTATATTTAACGTAATACACACCTGAATACACGTAAACAAACCTAATTAGCTCCTCACCTTCAGGTATTTCCCTTCAGGTGTTGATGGCTGTCTGCTGCAGAAGTTCATGATGCTACACCTCTGCTGTTACCTGCTGTTACTACTGCTGTTATTGTTACCTGGGGAAGGTATTGGAGTTAGAGAGGGTTCAGGTTCGGGTTCAGGTTCGGAATCGGGTTCAGGCTGGGATTTGGGTTCGGTTTTAGGAAGTCTATTTCATGGACAAAATACAAAAGAAATTCAGAGATTACTGATTGTGATGGTGATTTGAGATGTGTTTTTCTTGGATAAAATTAGAGTAAATAAAAAAAAAATAATGATTCTAGTTTAAGAAGTCTAATTAATCATCATCATCATCATCATCATCATCATCATCATCATCACACTATACCTGACCCCCCACCCCCCGTACCACTAACAGCAGCGGGCAGTGAATGTGTACAGGAATTAACCCACCTGGTAACCAACCCCTCGAACCTGTCCATTGAAACACCTGTTGATGAAGTGTACCTGCAAGAAGGTGTACTAGCGGTGAGTTTACCTGTGTGTGTGTGTGTGTGTGTGTGTGTGTGTGTGTGTGTGTGTGTGTGTGTGTGTGTGTGTGTGTGTGTGTGTGTGTGTGTGTGTGTGTGTGTGTGTGTGTGTGTGAGGCTATGAACTGTGTTTTTTTCTTCTGTTTGTGTTATACGTTTGTGTTTATAAATTGTGTAAGGGTGTTTATTAATCGTGTATGTGTGTGTTGAAGTGTGTATAGATGTATGTAAACTGTTTATGTGTAATCGACTTATTATATTATTATTGTTATTATCATTATTAACAGTATTCTAATCTCCTAAACAATAATCCAATCAGCAAAATTAGACCCACTACACTATCAAATTACCCTTCCTTCTACAACCTAACCTAACCTAACCTAACCTAACCTAACCTAACCTTTGCAGGGATGTCACGGCACATCAGTCAGTTTAAGATGCCCTGAAGATACGCGGTTTTTCTTCCGGTCATATTATTGGCCCAAGAACTCCATCGTCTTCACCTGCGGATTTGGCCAATGGGAGCTGACTAACCCCTCAGTGATTAGTCTGGCAAGAGTGCTGACAGAAGGCAAGGTGGTGGGATGTTATAAAGGTAAGTATGGATAGATGGATGGATGGGTGGATGGGTGAGGTGGATAGATGGATGGATGGATGGGGTGGATAGATGGATGGATGGATGAGGTGGATAGATAGATGGATGGATGGATGGGTGGGTGAGGTGGATAGATGGATGGATGGATGGATGAGGTGGATAGATAGATTGTAAAACTACTGTAGTACCAAGGTAACAGAGAGACAGAGGGATATCTACACCCTCTACACACACACATTCTCTACACCTACAGAAATGCAGTGCCGCCTCATCTACAAACCCCACGATGAGGTGTATGTAGCACTGGAACCCTCGAGCGACGTGGAAGTACTGATACAAGACAGTGCCACTTCCCTTACAGTGCCATTTAATCAGAACGTTCCTGTTACTCCTGATCAGATGATTATCGCTAAGGTGGGTGATGGGTGAGGTGGGTGATGGGTGAGGTGGGTGATGGGTGATGGGTGAGGTGGGTGATGGGTGGTGGGGAAGGTGGGTGATGGATGAGGTGGGTGATGAGTGAGGTGGGTGATGGGTAAGGTAGGTGATGGGGAAATGGTGGGTAATAGTGATATGTTTTGACTGCCCCCCCCCCTCCTTCTTCTTCTCCTCCTCCTCTTCTCCACCTCCCCCCCCTTCCTCTCCTCTCCTCTCCCTCCTCCTCCTCCTCTCACCTCCTCCTCCTCCTCCTCTCATCAGGGTAACAACGGCGACAAAATACAGCTAACCTGTGCTGACCCTCAGGAAGCATTCTGGACCAAGAGTGAGATAGGTCACCGCTTCAGGTTCGCCTGTTATGGACTCGGGTACTGGCAGTTTCCCGACGGCAGGTGTTATCCAGGTGAGTTGATCAGGTTAATGAGGGTGTTTTGAGGGTCAATTAACACAGAATAATCGGGTTAAATAAGGCTTGTTGATTAGCTTAAGGTAGATTAATAACATCAATTAGACCAGGTTTATTTGGTTATGTTAGTTAGACCAGATTAATGAAGTTAATTATGGATGACTAATAGGGAGTTATAGTAGTTAATTACAGATGGTTAATGATAGTTATTAATACATGTCAAAAAGATTAATTAAGGCAAGTTCTTTATTCTCCTCCTCCCCACTACAGCCTGCAAGACCCAAAACGAAGAACAAGTCTGTCGATTCCCCTTCCTGTACAATGGTCAAGAATATACTCAGTGTGTGGCTCTTCGCTCGGGTGAGGAGCTATGGTGTGGCGTCGTCTACAATGTGACCTGGGACTCAGATCTCCAACTGTGTGACATGAACTCCACCACTAGTATCTGTTCTAATGTTACTGGTGTGTTGTGGGAGTGTGTTGGGAGGGAGGGGTGTGGGGGTTGTGGGTGTGTTGGGGAGAGAGGGGTGTGTGGGTGTGTGGGAGGGGGTGTGTGAGTGTGTTGGGAGGGAGGTGTGTGTGGGGGGAGTGTGTGTGTGTGGGGGGAGGGAGAGGTGTGTGGGTGTGTGGGGGTGTGTGTGAGTGTGTCGGGGAGGGAGAGGTGTGTGTGTGTGTGTCTGTGGTGCTGTGAGATAAAATTGTATCTATGAATATAATTAAATGACTTGATTTAGATGTCTGTCTGTCTGTCACTGTCTTATACTAAACTGTCTAACCAAAAACTTCAATATTTCACAGATCCCTCGAAGCTGATTTGTGGAGGTGTGTTAAACCTTAATATTTTGTGGAGTTTGTTTACTTTTTGACGTAATGTTTGTTTTAGGGTTTAATATCAAGTTACCAAAATATTACAGTTGGTTTATTAATTTACTATGGTTTTGATTTTAATTATATCTTGATTTAGTAAGATATTGGTTTAATTGATACGTGTATATCTCTTTTTATTTACCATTCTCTCACTCCTTCCTCTATTTAACTCTCCCTTCTCTTATCCTCCCTTTCTCCCTTTCCTCTCAACCCTCCCTCCCTCACCCCCCCTGCTGGGAGACCAGGCTGGAGGACCTTAACCATCCCCAACAAAGAGGGAGTCGTCGTGATCTCTGAGCCTTACCCCGGCATGAAGTACACACGAGAGAGAGAGAGGGAGAGAGAGAGAGAGAGAGTAGGTGGACGGTATAAAGATTGATAGATAATTAATGTGTGTGTGTGTGTGTGTGCGTAAATGCCAATAAACTTAACTTAAACCTAACTAAACTTTATACTACTAACCTGACCTGACCTATACCCAGGGATGTGCCATGGAGTGGTTGACCATCAAGTGCCAGAGGGCAGGTGAGGTAGTGGTCATCACAAGACGTATGGTACCTGAGAGCATTGACCTGATCTTCTCCAACATTATCCAACTCAGGTGTACCAAACTTACCTACACTTATGGGCTGTACGGGTATAATATTAACATTGTTCTACTACCTGGTGAAGATTATACCGTAAACTGCTACAACGTAACTACAACGAATACGATGACCCCACTTCATACTATTATTACGACTACGACCCCTCCTCCTACTACTACCAATATTACTACCCCTCCTCCTCCTACTACTATTACTACGACTTCTCCTGATACTACTACTACTACTACTATTACCACCACCCCTACCCCTACTACCACCACCCCTACCCCTACTACTACCACCCCTACCACTACTACTACCACCCCTACCCCTACAACTACAATAACAAATAAGCCAGACTCGACCACAACCACCAACATTATCACAACAATAACAACGACCCAGCCTTCTACAACCATTCCTAGCCAATCAACAACCAACATGACGTCACCTGCCACGACGCTATTGGTTGAGACGGCAATCATAACCGAGACGTCACCGACCCCCACAACAGGTAAGTCATTCTTCAGGTAATTAATTAAGACACGATGTAAATATGATTTTCAAGATGTCGGAGATTTTACGCAGAGACTTTACCTTAATGATTGGTATTACCTCGTTCTTAATAATAATAAGAAATATAATCTTACGAATCTTTAAAAAAATATAATACAGGATTGATTTGGATTTACAAAGATTCTTCCGTTAATTTTGTCTCCTAACTGGTGTTAAGTGAAGGTATCTAGTTAAGGTAGAGTCTCGGTGTTAATTTTGTCTCCTAACTGGTATGTTAAGTGAAGGTATCTAGTTAAGGTAGAGTCTCGGTGTGAATTTTGTCCCCTAACTGGTGTTAAGTGAAGGTATCTAGTTAAGGTAGAGTCTCAGTGTTAATTTTGTCTCCTAACTGGTGTTAAGTGAACTATCTAGTTAAGGTAGAGTCTCAGTGTTAATTTTGTCTCCTAACTGGTGTTAAGTGAAGGTATCTAGTTAAGGTAGAGTCTCAGTGTTAATTTTGTCTCCTAATTGGTGTTAAGTGAACGGATCTAGTTAAGGTAGAGTCTCAGTGTTAATTTTGTCTCCTAACTGGTGTTAAGTGAACGTATCTAGTTAAGGTAGAGTCTCAGTGTTAATTTTGATATAATTTTCACGTTAATTTTTACTTTACAGTTTCAAATCGTATTAATTAACAGTGATATAAGCTAAATTTATTATATGGAAAGACTCTTATATTTTAGCTAATTAATATAAGTCTGTATATTATAAGAAACCAGTAAATTAACTCTTCCATATTATATATACCCTATAATTTGTCTAACTCATCTTCTTAACCCACAGAACACTTACCTATAATCAGGGAGTGGGACAGGTGAGAGGCGTTACCTGTATAATCATCAATAATCCTAATTAATCTCGTATACCTTACCTATATATTTCCCTATGTTGTTTTTATACATGTAGTTATATACCTGTGATATAACTATTTTATATTTAGTTCAATAATTGGAAATAATTTCACTTTGATGTTTTCTTAATTATTTGTTGATTTGTGACTTGTCTTCCTCCTCGTCTTCCTCCTCCTCGTCTTCCTCCTCCTCCTCCTCCTCCTCCTCCTCCTCCTCCTCCTCCTCTTCCTGTATAGTGAAGAATTAATGAAAAATGTCTATGTAACGAAATTTGTATATATTCCCTTCACTAAATTTCAAATTAGTTATACAATATTGTATTTGTTTCTGTAAGTCAAGTCAGTATTGTATTAACTCTATTTAACAAGAACGTATAATGTATTTACTACAAAAAATTGTACTTTTTTCATTAATGTAAGTTTTCAATTATATTTTAGCTCATAATGTTGTGCTTTTTTTGTTTTTAAGTAAATCTTATATTTCCTAAAAATTTGTCTACGTCTATTAAGATCAACTGTCTGTTTGTTCAATGATTACATGACACCATCTAGGTCAAAGGTCACAAGAACTACAAGTCTTTAGCCAACGAGGTCACCTGGCAAGAGTGTAATTACTGCTCGCGTGACCTACTATAGAGGTTATTACCCTCTAGTTCTGTTTAGTAAATCATAATTGTAACTCCACCTCATTAAAGAAAAGGATAAACGGATGACAGTAAAATATATTGATAATTTATTGACAGAAAATCTTTTATCAACATCAGAGGGAAATATTATATGACTTCAAAATAACATTCACTTGAGTCGATGTTTTAAGATACAAATTAAGGCTGAATTTAGATGATTAATTAATGGTGCAAATATAAAGGATATAATTTAGATAATATAGTGAATATAGTGATAGGAGACATCACTATAGTGCTCAGTATAGTGTCATGTAAATCAAGGTTCATAAGTATTATACAGTAATAACACTGGCAGGGTAAGCAGTGTGTCGTGTCAGGGAGGTCGTGTCATGGGAGATTGTGTCAGGGAGGTCATACAGAGAAGCCGTGCCATGAGAGGTCGTGTCAGTGGCTTATGGGGTCGTATTATCGTGAGGTAACTAGGTCATTAAATACAGCAGGCAGATGGTATGTAGGTTGAACCACCTGTCCAATAACGACCTCTGTCACACACACACACACACACACACACACACACACACACACACACACACACACACACACACACACACACACACACACACACACACACACACACACACACACACACACACACACACACACACACACACACACACACACACACACACACACACACACACACACACACACACACACACACAGAGTCATTCAGTAACTCATTTAATCAGTCAGTCAGTCACTTGGCCATTTTCTCAGTCAGTCAGCCAATCAGTTCCGTCAGTCAACCTGGATGTGTCAGCAGAGGTCAGCTCAGCTTCGTGTGTGGAGTCAGCATTACCTAGCTACTGACAGTGACCATTATTGGGACTATATGTTGTCTTGACCTGCTTACAGACACACAGACAGACACACAGACAGACAGACAGACAGATACAGGCAGACAGACGTTCACTAAGGCGGATGATTAGTGCGCGTCATAATTCATGGTTGGAACATTATGTGGTCGAGTTATTTAATGGTGGGTAATATCTCTCCTAAATGGAAGAAGACAAATTATTTAGCAACTTAAAGTGAGATCAGTTTATACAGTAGCTCGTTGGGAGGAGCTACCAACTCAGGGGAACAGTTTGTTGTCGAAGGCTTGTAGGTCACTGTGACTCCCCACTGCACACACACACACACACACACACACACACATCAAGAGCCAACTAATCTACATAATGTGGGAGGATAATGATAACATGCACCAT
>NW_024722701.1:2552960-2665460 GCF_018991925.1 Homarus americanus | reverse complement strand
CATGTACGTATACAAACACACACGCATGTACACAGAGAAACAGATGTACATAGATGGTAAATGAACATATATGTCGACAAAAACCTACACACATACACTAACAGACGCACACATCACACAGTGTACACAAACATATACAGACGCATGTACGTACACAAACATACATACACAGTGAATATACAGTGATATTAACAGTGATTTAAAGAGATGATTTTAAACGGTGATATTAACATAATTTCAACAGTGATTCTAACAACGACATTACCAGTGAATTTTAACAGTGACAAAACAGTGCTACAGGAATACAGTAACGGTGAAATTCTAACTGTAACATATTAACAAATTTAACATCCACTAGTGTGATATTAACATCTGCTATTAACCTCGACACTAGCAATATCTAGTGAGCAGAGTTACAGGAACAAGTTACAGTAATATCGTGAACCATAACTGTATTTTATGAGCTTGTTACAGTGTGGTGTTCCTTGTAAGGCTTCAAGACGCATATTACAAAAACCTGCTGTAATATATCAGTCAAATACAGTAAGAGGAAACAACTGTAATATTTATGTAATTATAAGTCTGAAATTATCACAAAATTACATATTACAAAATTTTGAATCATTATATATTAAAAAAAATCATAATTATTATAGAAAATAACAATAACATGTGACTCAATTGTGTGACATATAGTACATGTGACCCAAAATATGTGACTCATTTATGTGACATTTAATACATGTGACTCTTAATTATGTGACATTTAGTACATGTGACGCAAAATATGTGACACATTTATGTGACATTTAATACACGTGACTCATTTATGTGACATTTAATACACGTGACTCTTAATTATGTGACATTTAGTACATGTGACCCAAAATATGTGACTCATTTATGTGACATTTAACACATGTGACTAAAAATATGTGGTTTATAATGTAACCGAATATATGTGACTTAAAATATGTGACTGAATATATGTGTCTTAATATATGAGGTTTAAAATGTGACTCAATTGTCATATATAAAGATACTGTCGGATATTATGAAGAGTAAATACCTGACCTGACCTAACCTAACCCTGATGAAGATGAGTACAGTAATTAAAGCCAGGTTACAGTATGGTCCAGTCTTACATAACTCGTAATTCCCGTAACTAAGATAAACATTAAAATCCCAAAGTAAAAAAAAATCCCTAAAAGCTTAAAAAAAAAGCCTTAAAATCCCTAAAAATTCCTAAAAGTTAAAAAATGTCTAAAAAATCCCTAAAATTCCCTTAAAATTCCTAAACTTTGATGATAATTCCCTACAATTTAAAGGTTACTTAACAGGAACTCGTGAATGATGGAATAAAGGCTAAAGAAATATAAATATCTTCCCCCTTTTTATTATAGGTCGTAACATTTGACCTTTTGAGAGAGAGAGAGAGAGAGAGAGAGAGAGAGAGAGAGAGAGAGAGAAAAAAAATATTACAATTATATAAAAAAATCGTTAAAAAGGTATAAAAATTAAAATATTTAAAACCAATTAAAAACTAAATTAAAAACAAGACGCCTGGCAACACCTTCATTAAACACTAATTAGGGGTCGACTACGGGGCTGCCAGGTAGGGGGTAAATACTGCCTCAGCACCTCCCTATTGGCACCCCCTCCCCCATTGAGAGGGAGGGGGTGTGGGGGGGGATGAGTGAGAAGGAAGGGGGGGTGGAGGAGGCAGGGGTAGGGGGGGAGGGGTGGTAGGGGAGGTGAGGGGAGAGGAGGTGGGGTGAGGTGAGGTGGGGGAGAGGGGAGGAGGGCGGGGTGAGGTGAGGTGGGGGGAGAGGGGAGATGGGGAGGGAAGTGAGGGGAGGGGAGGTTATTTATGAACGATATGAATGATGCATTCCCACATTGTTCTTTCTGTTGTCAAGGAACAGCATTGGTTAGTCAGTCAGTCAGAAACAGCAGGCATAGGAGCTGATAAAACGCCTGGAAGATATACACACCAGAGAGTCGAACTGGGTGTGATCTAAGGTGTGTGATTTGAGACTCTGACCCACTAACCCAAGACCAGGTGGAGAGGGCGGGTGGGGTGGGGTGGGTGGGGTGGGTGGGTGGTGGGTGGGTGTATTCTTCACTAAGAGGGAAGACATTAAATATCCTACGTGACATTACCGTGACATTACTATGACAGGTAAAGGGGGAGGAGGGAGGAAGGAAGGGAGGGAGGTGAAGGAAGGGGAGGTGAGGAGGAAGGAAGGGGAGGGTGAGGAGGAAGGAAGGGAATGAGGAAGGAAGACAAGAAGAGAAGGAGGGAAGGAGTTTGACAATATCTCAATCAAATGTTTTTAATTGATTATTTTTTCTCTTCTAGACTTTCAACACAAAGGTCAGGGTTATGGTGTTGAGGTCAGGGTTATGGTGTTGAGGTCAGGGTTATGGTGTTGAGGTCAGGGTTATGGTGTTGAGGTCAAGGGTTATGGTGTTGAGGTAGGGTTATGGTGTTGAGGTCAGGGTTATATGGTGTTGAGGTCAGGGTTATGGTGTTGAGGTCAGGGTTATGGTGTTGAGGTCAGGGTTATGGTGTTGAGGTCACGCTGTTTTCTCCTCTATCATTTCTTTCACCTCTCTCTCTCTCTCATCTATACGTCACGCCCACCCGCCCACCACCTGTTAAACCTCCCAAGCGTTTTAACATTCACAGGATTAAACCGCTTGTATGAATGACAATATCCACGGGCGGCTAAAGCTAAATATAAACCCCGTAAATAAAAGCTAACCTCGAGGTGTTAAAATTAAGCTCAGGGGGGTCGGGGAGGAGGAGGGGGAACTGGTGGAGGTGGGGGGTAGGTTAGGTTAGGTCCCCCTCCTCCTACTCTCCTCCTCTTCGTCACTGTATTTTCTAGCGTAGTGTGGCGGTGACGTCATCAAGGTAAATATCACTGATTCACTTTACGAGATCAGTATGTCATCCATTATTCCTCTTACTAGTTCTTGCTTTATTCCTGTTACGTGTTTTCTTTCCATCACCTCTTCCCTCACTGCCCTTTACCTCCCTGGAAGAGTGATGGCGGCCACACAGCGTGGGCAGTCACCCACACACTCCTCATTACCTGGTAAAGTTAGCCCCCTTGGTGGTGATTCGTTACGTCATGGGAGAACAGAGAGTTGATTTGCTGCCGGAGCACGATGGATAGTGACGTCACTTGACAACAGAGCGGTGATTCGTTCTCTGTAGGCTGAAAGTTGTGACATCAGAGCATACGAATGCCCTTGGTCATCTCTGGTCTGTGATTGGTGGTCAGCCTCATGGACGTCACAATTCGTGCGTAGGTGTCTAAGATGGCGACACTAATGAACTATCGAAGTAGTAATATTGTAGATTAATGGACGACAGGCGGACGTCCTTGGTGCTTAAGTCTAATTCTGAGTTCGACTGACTGAATACACACAAGCATGTACTGTACACATTCACCCCCAAGCACACACCCACACAAAACCGACATGTGTTCAAACGTACATGACAATATACACACATCTCTCTCTCTCTCTCTCTCTCTCTCTCTCTCTCTCTCCCACGCTAACAGTGCAGCACATAGGATCGATACATGGGAGGCAGGTGTACATGGGAGGCAGGTGTACACGGAAGACAGGTGTACATGGGAGGCAGATGTCTATACGCAAAAGATGTACGCAAATAACAGACACACGCACACACAATAGATGTTTATAGGGGGTGGTGCTGGTAGGGGAGGAGGGTGGTGGTAGGGGGGAGGAGGTGGTGTTGGGAGGGGGGAGGAGGGTGGTGTTGGGAGGAGGAGGTGGTGTTGGGAGGAGGAGGAGGGGGTGGTGTGAAGGGAGGGTGGTGTTGGTAGGGAGGAGGTGGTGTTGGTGGGGAGGAGGGTGGTGTTGGTAGGGAGGAGGGGGTGGTGTTGGGAGGAGGAGGTGGTGTTGGTAGGGAGAGGAGGGTGGTGTTGGTAGGGGAGGAGGGGGGTGGTGTTGGGAGGGAGGAGGGGGTGGTGTTGGTATGGGGAGGGAGGAGGGTGGTGTTGGTAGGGGAGGAGGGGTGGTGTTGGTAGGGAGGAGGGGTGGTGTTGGGAGGGGGAGGGGGGGTGGTGTTGGTAGGGGGAGGGAGGTGGTGTTGGTGGGAGGAGGGTGGTGTTGTTGGGAGGAGGAGGAGGTGGTGTTGGTAGGGGAGGAGGAGGTGGTGTTGAGGGGAGGAGGGTGGTGTTGGTAGGGAGGAGGAGAGTGGTGTTGGTAGGGAGTGGAAGGGTAGGGATGAACAATATATGGACAAGAGATTTAATAGCAGCTTATATGTCATGTTGGGGGAAGGGAGGAGTGTGTGAATGTGTGTGTGTGTGTGTGTGTGTTGTCAGTTACCCGTTCTATATTGTTTCTTCCTCTTCCTTCTCCTCCTACCTGACCTCCCTCTACACTCCTCCCCCTCCCTTCTCTTCACCTCACCCCCACCACCCCTCCTCCTTTCACCACCTTCCAAGAATGGTAAATGTCTTGTGCGAAAAGCCTAGTTAAAGTAACGAGATTGATAACGAAAAAAATCTACTTTCCTGTAAACAGTTCACACAAAACGATTTTTTGTGGGGTACTGTCTAATGTTTCTCACTGTCTCTCACCCGTCTCTCACCCGTCTCTCACCCGTTTCTCACCTGTCTGTCATCAGTACCCATCAAAGTCATTATATAGTGACGTCAACATCTGATGGTCATGATTTGGTGATGTCAGCAGCTGGCGGGGTTAACATATGGTGATGTCAGGGGCTGATGAAGTCATTATATTGACTTCATTACACCATAGCCTGTGTGTGTGTACCCTGACATAACAGTGGCAGGATTCACTGTGTACGTATGCGTGGGTGTACGTGTACATGCTAGCAGGTATGTATGTTTCTACCTGTGACTGTACGTGCATCTAATATACTATCGGACTAGCCGTGTGTGTGTCTGTCTGTCTGTCTGTTCTGGGCAGCCGAAACGGCACAATCGTTTTCATCAAACTTGGCGGAAAAATCAAAACATTCGTAGAGTGAAACAAACCTGGTCCCATGTCGATGGTTTTCTCTAGGAAGGCATTAGTTAACCATTTTATTTACGATGGAAAACGATGCAAGTCTATGGACTTGGTGCACCTAATTAACGATGCAAGTCTATGGACTTGGTGCCCTCATTCGTTGTATGCGCTCACGACGTTCAAACTCTCACAAGGGCACGAAGAGCCCGCGATCACTTATATATGCGGCTATAGAGGCGTCCGTGCGTGAATCATCAAACACTTACAACTAACATTAATCTAATATGTGTGTTGGTGTAGTGAAGGCGGCAGTAGGTGGGGGAGGAGGAGGCAGAAGGGAAGCAGGGAGGGAGGGAAGCAGGGAGGGAAGCAGGGACGGAGGGAAGCAGGGAGGGAGGGAAGCAGGGAGGAGGGAGGAAGGAAGGGAGGAAGTAGGGAGAGAGGGAGATCTTGCGTGTGTCTCTCCTTTCCTCCCTCAATTCCCCTCACCCAGACGGCAGGAGGTGAGGGGAGAACCTTACCTGAGTAGATTGAATAACAGGTACAGGTATATATAGCGTAATGTGCCCCGTCTGTGGCCCCTGGTACCTGAAGGAGGGTTATTAACGTCTCAGGTAGTCTCTCCCTTCCTCAGGTATTTCCAGCCACTAATGTGCAGGGGTCCAGGGGGTGTTCAGGGTGGGGGTTGTTCCAGAGAAGGGAGGAGGAGAGAGGGAGAGAGAAGGAGGGGATAAAAAGGGGAATGGAGGGAGGGAGAGAAAGAGTGAGGGAAGAGGGGACTAGACATCTTTCATACTCCCACACTCTCACCTGGGAGGAGGGAGAGAATATGATTTGATGACGTGACCTTCCATGAATGAAATTAAGAGGATTGGCCTCTCTCTCTCTCTCTCTCTCTCTCTCTCCACCCACATCTTCCATCCCTTTCCTTCTACCTTTAATGCCCCCCTCAGCCCAAGCATCTTAATCTGCACTCCCTCGAGGGCGCAGAAGTGAGGGGCCACATGATAGAGGTGTGTAAATGGAAGTCAGGGCTAAACAAAGGGGACATTACAAAGGTACTCAAACTATCCAACCAGGAGCGAACTCGTAACAATGGTTTGGTAATAGAGTAGTGGATGAATGGAACAAGTTACCAAATATCATCATTAACTCTAATACGCTGGGTAGCTTCAAACACAGGTTGGGTGGATATATGAGCGATAGGGGTTGAGTGTAAATAGGACTACCCAGTATAGACCAATAGGCCAGCTCCTCCATTCTTATGTTCTTATTTTAACCAATCACAAGCCAACACAAGAGGATGTGGGCGGTGCTTATTTTACCTATACTAAATGAACAGGTAATACGCATTACTGCAATACGTGTGTAAAGAGACGTATTTTAAAGATTCCTCCCTGTGGTAAAACACTGTTGGTTAGTCAGTTAGGTAAGACAGGTAAGGAGAGAACTAACGCAGCCTAAAAGCTTTTTGTCCTTCAGGTAATATAATGATTAAACTTACCTGTGATGGTGAGGGGAAGGGAGGAGAGAGAGAGAAAGGAAGGGGAAAACGAAGGGAAATAGTGGTGTGAGGGAGAAGAGGAAAGAAGAGACGGAGAGAAGAAGGAAGAGAAATGGAAAGGGAGAAAGGCGGGAATGATGGGGATGAGGGAGAGAGATGGAAGGAGAAGGGGTATCAAGAGGGAGAAGGAGAGAGAAATGGAAAAAAGGAAAGGAATAAGAAGGAAAATGGTTGGAAATGAGGGATGCTTAGATGAACATATCCACCAATCACCAAGCGTCATGCATTACAGGCCAAAAAATAAACAACCAATCACAAGCAAGGATACAAGCCTTCAAGATGGCAAAAAAAAAAAACCACAGATAATTTTGCCATTCGGACCTTTAAGCCAATCAATAAATATATTACTTAGACGAAGTTAAAGTGTAAAAAAAAAAGAATATTACGGTTTTATTTCGATATATGGCTTCAATAACAGTCAATGACAAGTTCCCCACCAACCAGCATCAGGAGTGTAACCGATCTACCAGCTGAGAATTTAGGAAGATCTGATGTTGAATATTTTAGCGGTATTTAAAGTAATATTCGCTTGAGTTTTGATTATTATTATTATTATTATTATTATCATCATCCTCCTCCTCCTCTTCCCCTACTATCATCATTCTCTCTTTCCTTCAACATCGCGTTTTAATGGTTAAAAAAAAGGGGGGGGGGCAACAAAGGTATAAACAGCTTGTGTATTAAAAGTGAACATTTACGTCTGAGCTTTTTAGATCACTGTCAATAAGCTGTTTGACTCTCTGACGTCACGGACTGGGATGAAAGATGAAAGGAGGATTTGACGGAGGTAGGGATTTAATGAGGGTAGGAATTTAATGGGATTTTTGTTTTGATGAAGGTTAGAATTTAATGGGAGGAATTTAATGGGGATTTTGTTTTGATGGGGTAGGAATTTAATGGGGAGAATTCAATGGGGATTTTGTTTGATGGGGTAGGAATTTGATGGGGAGGAATTTAATAGGGCTTTTTGTTTTGATGGGGTAGGGGTAGAATTTAATGGGGATTTTGTTGACCAAGGAAAGAATTTTATATCGCTTTCCATATTATCATTTCCCTTCAGTCTCTCGATTCAGAAACATTAATAAAGGTAAAATACAGTACAGGTATTAGAGCGACAGGTACAGGTACAAAACAGGTCATATACAGGTACAAAACAGGTCATATACAGGTACAAAACAGGTCATATACAGGTACAAAACAGGTCATATACAGGTACAAAACAGGTCATATACAGGTACAAAACAGGTCATATACAGGTACAAAAATATATTAGTTCAGACACTCATATACGCAGACAATCACACACACACACACACTGATCATTTGTGTGTGTGTGTGTGACCTCTTGCCTCCCTGTGTGTGTGTGTGTGTGTGCGTGACCTCTTGCCTCCCTGTGTGTGTGTGTGCGTGACCTCTTGCCTCCCTGTGTGTGTGTGTGTGTGTGCGTGACCTCTTGCCTCCCTGTGTGTGTGTGTGTGTGTGCGTGACCTCTTGCCTCCTGTGTGTGTGTGTGCGTGACCTCTTGCCACCCTGTGTGCGTGGTTGACGTCAATGTGAATTTGTAACTTAAAATACCACGGTGGGAATAACAAGGCGAGAAGGTTGTCACAATAGAGTTTACTGGGTAGTCGTTTTTGTCCTTAAATCCGCTCGTTAATCCGGATCGTTTGTGCTATCCGCTCATGACGTCATAGCCCTTGTTGTTGTTTTTATGACACTGTATGGATAACTCCCACAGTTCTTTGTTTTCCAATGAATACGTACATAAAAAAATATATATTTTTCTCTTACTGTACAGGTGTTAAATGGTAGAAAGCAGTGATGTAATAGAATGAAGCAAACAATTTCATAGCGAGTCAGTCAAGGGGACCCAATATGGAAGAATTGCAGCTTGTTAAGTGAATCACGAGATAAGAGCTCTAGTGACGTTCATGATTTACGTCAGACGCTCAGAGTGCCACGTATGCTTCTTTAAGAAACACCATTCACCACAGCCCATTACCACCCACCACAGCCCATTACCGCTCACCACAGCCCACCACCTCCCGTAGTCTCCTCAGCGTAGTGCAAAACTTTCTCTACATCAAATAAAATCACTTCATAGATGGGCTGGAGATTCGTTCAACTTGTGATAAATAAACGGTTCCCGCCATATTTCCCTCAGTAGGTATTTACACTGAAGAAGGTAAACAAACTTTCCCGCCATTTCTGTCTGTTTACCGTCTGATAGGAGATTTTTTTTTACGGTTTAATCCGTCAAGATTTTACCTGCCAGACACCTGTATTGGTCTGATATTGATATTAATACAGTAAACCCTCTCAATAGCGGACTTCTCAATACAGTAAACCCTCTCAATAGCGGACTTCTCAATACAGTATACCCTATCAATAGCGGACTTTAATACAGTAAACCCTCTCAATAGCGAACTTTTCAATACAATAAACCAGACTAATTCTTGCAAGCCCTGTCCAATATTGGGAGGGTTCTGTTAATGAGAATATCCGCTATTGAGAAATCCGGTGAGGTCGTTAAGGTAGGGGTCGTTTTAAGGTTATCCTTGAGAAAACATGACCATAAGTACGACCCCCAAGAAAGGCAACCAGAGCGAAAATCCCACCTAACCACAATAAGAAGTTCGACCTTAAAGACACTATTAGATGAGGCTTCCAACCTGACTTCACCTGCCTTACCTATTTCTCCTCCACAAAAGACTCAGTGTTTACCTGGGAACACCTAATTACAGGTACACGCTTTTCCTCGCATTAATTACACGAAATCCAATTTTTTCTCGATAATTTGGGGTATATATATAGGCGAGGGTGGAGGAGGAGGGAGGGAGGAGGGGGAGGGAGGAGGGAGGAGGGAGGAGGGAGGGAGGGAGGGAGGGAGGAGGAGGAGGAGGAGGAGGGTAGAGGGAGGGAGGGAGGGAGGGAGGGAGGGAGGGAGGGTAGGGAGGGAGGAGGGAGAGGAGGAGGGAGGAGGAGGTAGGAGGGGAGGAGGGTAGGAGGAGGGAGGAGGGAGGGAGGAGGGAGGAGGGAGGGAGGAGGGAGGGAGGGAGGGAAGGAGAGTGAAGGAGGTTTTATGAAGTCTGTAATTATTGGATTAAATTCCTGTCTTTCGGCTTCCTAACATTGTGTGTGTGTGTGTGTGTGTGTAATCTACGTCTCCCCTTTCCCTTGGTTTAATCTGTTCCCAAAAATAGCCAGAGAGAGAGAGAGAGAGAGAGAGAGAGAATCACCATCTTTATACATTTGATTCTTTCCCCAACACCACCACCACATCAGAATGGAGGAAACAACCACAAAACACACCCAACCCACCCAAACCACCCAACCTGTGTTTGAAGCTATCCAGCGTAATAGAGTTAATGATGATGTTTGTAACTTGTTCCACTCGTCCACTACTCTATTACCAAAACCAAGGTTGACCTATCTCACGTGGTCATACACCTAGTCAACGGAAAGATGGGGAGACGTGAGGGGGTTTGATGGGGGGTAAGGGAGGTGGGGTGGGGGGGCAGAGGTGGGGTGGGGGGGTAAGGGAGGTGGGGTGGGGGTAAGGTGAGGTGGGTGGGGGTAAGGTGAGGGGTGGGGGGGTAAGGTGAGGTGGGTGGAGGGGGTAAGGTGAGGTGGGTGGGGGCAGAGGTGGGTGGGGGTGGGGTGGGGGGGTGAGGTGGGTGGGGGGGTAAGGTGAGGTGGGTGGGGGTAAGGTGAGGTGGGGTAGGTGGGGTGGGGGGGTAAGGTGAGGTGGGTGGGGGTAAGGTGAGGTGTGGGGGGGTAAGGAGGTGGGGTGGTGAAGGTGGTAATGAACACAAGAAGATCCGCAGACTCCTGACCTAGCCTGACCTCACCTCACCCCACCAGACCTCCAGGTATGTTACGATACATATGGTTAGGTGTGTCTTAATTATTTACCACCATTAAGAAACAGTGGTCATGTAATTTACGCGTCTCTCTCCCACCTAATAAGAGCATAATTATCTCCTCTTCCTCAACTTCTCCTCTAATAATAATGTCCAGGAGACATTATTATGCTTATATAAGAAGCACATAATGAAGTCTAGGTTCCCCCTCATCCCCTCCCCCCAACCCTCGCCGGATTGGTGGAGGTGACGCAAACACGGTGATGACGAAAGTATGACGTCACGATGTAAATAAATAACAGCTGATGAGGGTGAACGATGTCCTCCATGGGATTATTTTTTCTGTCATTTAATTGGTGGAATGGACCTTCCCCCTCCCCCCCAAACACGGTGATGACGAAAGCATGACGTCACAAGGTAAATGAACACTATAATGAGGAGGAAGAGGAAATTACATAGATAAAAAGATTTCTCTCTCTCTATACTATCATAGTGACAATACCGACGCCATAAGGAACAAGACACCTTGATAAATCTTTACATCGATGGTGGGTATTGATTGGTTATCCGCCTCGTGACGTAACAGGACCACCGTGACGTAACAGGACCGCCGTGACGTAACAGAACCGCCGTGACGTCATAACCTTGTCAGGGATGGATGAAAAATGTGATAATTCATTAACCGAAGGCTTCAATAACCGGCTGTAGCGTGTGTTATATGACCCACTTAACCGGATTATCATATATAAGGTGATTACAGTGAGTCTATTCAAGTACAGGATATTATTACAGGTACAAAATATGGGGATCACCTGAAGATTAGACACCCTAGCTTATTTTACCTCAAGATTAACCATCGTAACGGTAATTTAACCTAATCTAACCTAACATAACGCTAAATTAACCCAACGTCATTGGGAAACCTCTTTAGTGTTAATCCAATACCTGGCAACCGTATGTATCCGGTGTTGCCATACAATGAGTTCATAAATAAATGATCTTAATTAAGCTATCACTGTTAAGGTAAAGTCTCTGGATAGTTTCACCGCCATTTTGTATATCAGTTTCTCTTAGCAGATCATTTAACATTGATAAATTAGTCTTTAAAATATTCAGGAGGAAATGGTGGGCTGCTGTGGCTGAGTGGATACTACATTCATGTTCTGTCCTAAGGGTACAGTGGTTCGATCCCAATTAACCCAGATGTAAATGTGGAAGTGAAGGCTGTCGAGTGTAGTGCGTTGTGTACTGAGGGCATAGTGTAGAGTGTTTTATATCTACCTGTACACTCTCCTTAATGACCCGGCAGGTGTATGGGCCCCTCATGAGCACAGGTGTAATCTTACTGATACACACACACACACACACGCAATATACTGTCGTGTGTGTGTGTGTGTGTGTGTGTGTGTGTGTATGTTTAAACATCAGTACCACACGCCCACACCACACAATAAAGAGCAAGAAGAGAACACAGTGCTATCCATTATGGCCCCCAAAATAACCCATAATGCGTGGGTAAATAGAGGCGGTCACTTGAGATATGATTAGCACTTGGCAAAATGTGGAATGACGAGCGGGCTGACGTCATAAGTAAGCAGAGTAAGTCATATTTACGTCACCAGAGAGAGTACTAGCACGAACAGCTGGTTTATATATAGGTAAGATTGTGTGATGTCGCAAGGTGGTGAAAGAGAGAGAGAGAGAGAGAGAGAGAGAGAGAGAGAGAGAGAGAGAGGTTAGGTTGATTCGCTTTATCTGGTGTCATAAATGATTTTGTCCCGTAGTCACTCAACAGATTGTAAATAGATCTGCCTCGGTACACGTCAAGGGGGGACTGGTCGGTGATATTTTTGTACATTCACCCTCGTCACTCCTCTCTCACACAACACGATACTATGTTATGTATCTAAGACGAACACACACACACGGGTACACACTTAAAGAAAGAGTTTGATACGGAAATACTTGATAAATAATAATAATAATCCCCCATTCCCCCCCCCCTACCCTCCTACCCTCCCCGGATGGAAAAACGATCACGTGACATCAACATCAACTACTACTACCACTATCACCATTACCTCAACTACCACTATCACCACCATCACCAACAACAATACTGACTACTTTGCACTGTCGATATTCTCCTGTTACCTGGTTAATGACGTCACTGAGCTGTCAACATTCCTGGATGGTGACGTCAGAGGAGAGGTGCCGGGTTCACCTGAGATTTCATGCAGAACCTCGACACTCTCACCCCCACCCGGCCCCCACCTCTCGCCCTGGATATAAACATTCACTTATATTAGTCGCCTGAATACTTAACTACTTATGAGGGGGAAAGAAAGTGAATATTTAGTAACTTATAAAGGGAAAGGGATGATAATATATGACCTACTTAATATGAGTTGTGTGTGTGTGTGTGTGTGTGTATGTGTGTGTGTGTGTGTGTGGGCTGGTACCTGGAAGAGCTGTCTCTTACCTACCTGGAGATAATTAAAGTAATTCTGTGGATCACCTTAGGGTCCGCTGAGAGTGGATGGCAGGGTAGGAGGATGGTTGGGTGGCAGGGTGGCAGAGTATCAGGGTGGCAGACATCATGGAGAGTGGGTGGAAGACCTCCAAGACTTCCCTTCATATGTGTATCTCATTCACATTTTTTGGGTGAGAGAAAATATTTGTGTCAACAACAACCCACACCCCTCCTCACCCCCACCCCCTCACACCCTCACACCCACCCCCCTCACACCCTCACATACAGTTGACCTACATTCACATCTCCAGGGGGCCAGAGGTCGTCATCATCCCTCGTTCACGCCCACAGCCCTCGTTCACGCCCACCTAACACGCTCTACATCTGTCTGTCTGTTCTGTAACTTCGAATTTTCTACAATAAATCACATAACTTTACGATGGATGAAGACTCTACCTAACTTTCCTCCTCCTTCCTTCCTTCCCTCCTTCCTTCCTTCCCTCCCTCCCTCCTTCCTTCCTTCCTCTTCCGGCTCCTCACCGCCCATCTTCACCAGGCAGCCGGTATAGTCTAGTTCCCTGCCTTAATGCATTCACCAGAGGGAGCTAATGACACCAGCTGGCCTTACACGTGGTCACCTGCTGCCTCACGTGTAGGTAAACCCAATTACAGGTGAGACACAGGTAGACAGGTGGAGGGGATTACAGGTAGACAGGTGGAGGGGATTACAGGTAGACAGGTGGAGGGGATTACAGGTAGACAGGTGGAGGGGATTACAGGTAGACAGGTGGAGGGGATTACAGGTAGAGAGGTGGAGGGGATTACAGGTAGACAGGTGGAGGGGATTACAGGTAGACAGGTGGGGGGATTACAGGTAGACAGGTGGACGGGATTACAGGTAAACAGGTGGATACAGTGACTTACAGATACAGTAATGATAAGAATTATGTTGTGTCCAGGTACAGTCACAATACAGGTGTTACAGTAATGGAGGTAGATTAATTACAGGTCTACAGGTATTCTCATTACAGTAATACATAACTACAAAATCACATACACACGATACTTCATACCTACACACCCACATACATACATAGAGTCGTATCAAAGAACATCACTTCAACACACACACACACACACACACACACACACACACACACACACAGGTGACTCAAGTTAGTTCACACATTGCTGGGTTTACCTGTGTGGCTTCCTGGCCTGTTGTCATGTAAGGTAGTCCACATGTATGATAATATCTATGGTCTATGGTCTATATGTATGTATGTATGTATGTATGTATGTATGTATGTATGTATGTATGTATGTATGTATGTAAGAGGCGTCGTCAGTTGTTGATTTGTCTGAGTATCTCGAGGGTAATCAATGCAGGTGAATTGGATGGATCTGATTGGTTGATTACTTAGTTGTGGGCGGAGCTAGAGACCAGAGAGAGACGTGGTTATGAGTACATGTGAATTAGATGGCTCTCATTGGTTGATTATGAAGTTGCAACGGGAGTTAGATTGATTTCATTGGTTGATTACTTAGTTGTGGGCGGAGTTAGAGAGATAGTTGTTAAAGAGGTAGCACAGGAAGACTTATACTGGAGTGTGTGTAATGCTGACTAAATCCTGTTATGGCTGGAGCGAAAACCTGTCTCTTATAACCAACCACAATCCCTTTACTCATAACACACACAGTCTTGCAATACACCACATCCCTACACCTACCACAGAGCTACACCACACCTACCACAGAGCTACACCACACCTACCACAGCTCTACCTACACCACACCTACCACAGCTCTACCTACACCTCACCACCTACCTCACCTACCACAGAGCTACACCACACCTACCACAGAGCTACACCACACCTACCACAGCTCTACCTACACCACACCTACCACAGCTCTACCTACACCTCACCTACCTACACCATGTACTGAGTGTATGTCTGACGACGTAATCAACTCCTACCTAAACTCTTGTTGTGTTCTTGTGACGCAATGTTGACTGGTCTTAAAGAGTGTTTGTCGATGATTGAATTTTTCTTGCCTAACCTAACCTGACCTGACCTGACCTAACCTGACCCGACCTAACCTAACCTGACCTGACCCAACCTGACCTAAACTGACCTGACCTAACCTGACCCGACCTAACCTAACCTGACCTGACATGACCTAACCTGACCCGACCTAACCTAACCTAACCTAACCTGACCTGACCTGACCTGACCTGACCTGACCTGACCTAACCTAATCTTCATAAAACACTCTATAAAACATTAAGTAGCATTTTATAATGTAGGAAGACCCACATTACCTTCTTCGTCGTCGCCTCCTCCAGGAAGAACACCTGGGGGGCCCCGCCATATATGGACGAGCTCCTCCAGGGCGAGAGTCTTTGTGTTTATCTACAAGAAACCTTTGTATGTCAAGGGATTCTCAACCTAACCTAACCTAACCAAACCTCAGGTAAGAAATAAGGCCAAAATGAGAAAAAAATAGGGTGGTGGTGGTAGTGGTAGTAATAGTAGTAGTGGTAGTAGTGGTTAGTAGTGGTAGTAATAGTAGTGGTGGTAGTAGTGGTAGTAGTGATGGTGGTAGTGATAGTGGTAGTGCACGTTCAAATTCTACTCTATTCTCACTCAACACAAGAGTCACTACTTCAATCAATAGACTGCAACAGCAACAATTTATGCAACAGTGGATCGGCATTTCAATAGTGTTATAATGTCATTGATCTAACATGCAATATTGATAAACATATCAGGCCACGCCCACCTCCTCCCTACCGACCAATAGCATCCCTCGTATGTGTATGGGCTATTGTTTACCTCGTGTTGACTGACCAATGGTAGCTCTCCTATATGTGGATGTATTGCTTACCTGTCCAAACTAATGTAAACAAACAATGTCCTTTACAATAACCTTGACCTTATTTAACCTTTGACCTTTACTATATATGTCATATCTTGTCAATCGCCCATTAACAGATACAAAAAAGAACAGCCAATCAAAAAACGGTTCTCATATTGCATGGCTCGCTGATTGGGTTATAGGTATTTGTGTGTTGGATGTCTTTATCCTGTCACTCTCTTTCCCTTCATCTCACCTCATCTCACTCTCCTCACTTCTCATCCTTGTCTCTCCTATCTCCTCACTCACTTTATCCTCATCCCCTTCACACGTCACCCCACCCCCCCACACCACCCTCACCCCTCCTCACCCCTCACCACCACAATGCAACCTGTAAAATATTCAGTGGAATCGGAGTCAGGAAATATATTGAACTGTGTTTGGCCACTACCTGGGTTCACCTGTAGATTAACCCACCCAAGCTTATTTCACCTGAAGATTAACCCACCCAAGCTTATTTCACTTGAAGATTAACCCACCCAAGCTTTTTTCATCTAAAGATTAACCCACCCAAGCTTTTTTCACCGGAAGATTAACCCACCCAAGCTTATTTCACCTGAAGATTAACCCACCCAAGCTTTTTTCACCTGAAGATTAACCCACCCAAGCTTTTTTCACCAAGGACAAAAAAATTAAAACTATTACAGTGAAACCTCCATCTAACGAACTATATAGAAATGAAAATCCGCAATATCGAGAGTCCGTTATAGGGAGGTTTCACTTTAATGTGGCACTTATGGGTAATGCGAAGATGTAGTGTCTCCTCTATGATAATTTATGGCCCTGTGTGTGACTATTAAACCAGTGCCAACACCTTGAATGCAGTGCCAAACATGTTTGAGTACAATGCCAACATCTTGAGTACAGTGCCAACACCTTGAGTACAGTGCCAACACCTTGAGTACAGTGCCAACACCTCGAGTACAGTACCAATCCCCTTAAGAATAATCCTAATCCCTTGAGTACTTATGTCAATCCCTTGAGTACTTATGCCAATCCCTTGAGTACAAATTCAATATGTGTTGTGTCATCACCTAGCCAATCAGATGATGGGTGAGAACACGTGTTGTCTTGATCTGAATGGAAACAAAAGATCAGGTGTGTGTGTGTGTGTGTGTGTTTGTGTATGTGTGTGTGTGTATGTGTGTTTGTGTGCCGCGATTGACGTCAGTGAGGAGGAAAACCCAAATAAAATATCTTAAAAACATGAGCAATATTCCGCCAGTGTGACGCCGACCTGGACATTGAAGGGAACTTAATATAATAACAATAGCTGTGACGTCTTATCCTAGTGTGACGTCAGTGAGAGAGAGAGACAGACAGAGAAGACAGACAGAGAAGACAGACAGACAGAGAAGACAGACAGACAGAGAGACAGACCCATCCACCAATGGCACGTCACACTAAGCACGACGCCCACCAGCTTGAACACACTATTAAAGCATGACGCCCACCAGCTTGAACACACTATTAAAGCATGGCATGTGCACCACCAGCCAGCTTGAACACACTATTAAAGCATGACGCCCACCAGCTTGAACACAATATTAAAGCATGGCGTGTGCACCACCAGCTTGAACACACTATTAAAGCATGGCGTGTGCACCACCAGCTTGAACACACTATTAAAGCATGGCGTGTGCACCACCAGCCAGCTTGAACACAATATTAAAGCATGGCGTGTGCACCACCAGCTTGAACACACTATTAAAGCATGGCGTGTGCACCACCAGCTTGAACACACTATTAAAGCATGGCGTGTGCACCACCAGCTTGAACACACTATTAAAGCATGGCGTGTGCACCACCAGCTTGAACCACACTATTAAAGCATGGCGTGTGCACCACCAGCCAGCCCTGAGTATGTTATCATTGACGCCAACCTGACACACATACTGTACAGAACATTGGAACTATAAATACGCCTCCACAGAACAGTCTCTCAGGGTGTTAAAAATATATGAGTGTAATGGTGTGTGTGTGTGTGTGTGTGTGTGTGTGTGTGTGTGTGTGTGTGTGTGTGTGTGTGTGGACTTGGTGTATTAGTTTGAGAGAGAGAGAGAGAGAGAGAGAGACAACATACATACATACATACATACATACATACATACATACATACAAAACTGCCTTGGGTTACACTTGAACTTGAGTCCTTCACTTGCAAAAAAACATTGTCAGTCAGGTCAGAAAGGACGAGTGTTTGAGTTGACTTCAGACACATACTAAGGTTTGATTATAATGACGGATCACCTGTAGATTAGTAGCCCTCCTACCTGAGTTTGGTTCACCTGATGATTAGACAACCTAACCTAACCTAATCTAACCAACCCCTCCTCCTCCTCCTCTACGGAAATTGACTCATAATATTGTCTTTCCCCAATTAAAAATAGCCATCCTACACACACACACACACACACACACACACACCACACACACACACACACACACACACACACACACACCCACACACACACACACAGGGTAATAATGTTGCCAGGATTCTTACAGCTGACGTCAAACCTCACACTCCATTATGCTGACGATACGACCGCCACAGACACACGGGAAATGACGTTAACCCAACAGACAGATAAGAAAAACACAATGACACATTACTGCATGGCTGTAGTCCCAAGTAGAACATTCCTATCAATAATTCTTTCAAAATATCCAGTATCAGAGTCGAGTCACGTCGCCATATTTTTTTTTTTTAACTTTCCACGAATAACAACAAACATGGCGTCATCAGCTGATCTGTGACGTCATCAAGCTGAAAGTGTGACGTCAGAGGTTATGAGACTTAACAGCTGATTCATAACAACACGTGATAGTGACGAGGAGAATAGTGACGAGGAGAATAGTGACGGGGAGAATAGTGACGAGGAGAATAGTGACGAGGAGAATAGTGACGGGGAGAATAGTGACGAGGGGAATAGTGACGTGGGATGATGACTACCCAAACAATGTCAACATAACGAGGCAATAATTCGCTAAGTTACCTGAGATGTTGAAAGGTATTTATTTATATGTCTAGATTAAGACGCTAAGCTTACAACACTTAACATATGAATCACCAGACAGACATACAGACAGACAGACAGACAGACAGACAGACAGACAGATGTGTATATGATATCAATCTGCTCTACATAATATCAAATGGAGTGAATATTTTCCTAATTTCTCTTCCATTTCTTCCTTTATCACGATTCTCTCTCCTCCAGAACCAGGAAATTATCGGTTATCGCCCACCGCTCCTACTGACGCCAGACGAACGTTCTCCTGCACCAACGAAGGTAAATATGTCATAGATAGATGGGATATATTTACCCACCCTTGCCCCCACAACAGAAAAATAAGTCACTGGAAATATAAGTCATATTTATAACCAGAATATATCATAAATATTGATAATTAACCTGAAACCATAGCGGAAACAACTGGAATTTTACGTTATTTTGTCCAGTAAAGTAAAAACCCTCTGTTTAGCGGACTAGAGAAAAAGAGAAGTTCGTTATAGAATTTCTGATAGATTTAATAAACAACTCCATCTAATGAACTGTATTATGAATGTCCGTTTTATCGAGGTTTTATTAATTCACAGAAGAACAAGGTTAGGTTAGGTTAGGTTAGATTTTACACTTGTATTTCTTAAGTTATAATTCTCTCTCTCTCTCTCTCTCTCAGACACACACACAACAGACCCACACACACACACACAACACACACACACACACAACAGACCCACCCACACACACACACACACACAACAGACCCACACACACACACACACACACACACACACACACAACAGACCCACACACACACACACACACACACACACAACAGACCACACACACACACACACACACACAACAGACCCACACACACACACACAACAGACACACACACACAACAGACCCACACACACACACAACAGACCCCACACACACACAACAGACCCACACACACACACACACACACACACACACAACAGACACACACACACACACACACACACACACACACACAACAGACGAACAAACACACTATTTCCGTTCCTGGTGTCTCAAAGGCCACTCTTGTCCGGTCTTGTTGACATTAATCAGCTGGTGATGACGTCACGTGTTTTCCCATGGACCGACCCGCCCCCTCCACCAGCCCCCCCAGCCCCTCACTCTTTCCCTCCTATACCACGTGTGTTCTAGAAGGTTCTACTTGTGTTGACTGTTCTATCGTGTTGTTCAGTGTTCTAAAATGTTCTGAAGTTTTATATAAAGGGTTTAAATCGGTCTAAAATGTTCAATATTGGTTTCAAATGTTCTGAAATGTTATGCATTGTTCTACTAGGGATGGAAATGTTATTATTTTTATGTTCTGAGGTGTTATATAATGTTCTAGATTGTTCTGCAAGGTCCTATAATGTTCTGTAACCCTCTATTATGCTCCTCGATGTTCTTCAGAGTTATACACAATGTTGGTCTATGTAAGGTTCTACACATACACACACATACACACACATACACACACACACACACACACACACACACACACCTTGGCTGAGATTGTGTTTCTGAACGTGTGTCTGTCAATACTGAGACGAGTTAATGATAATGCTAGATAACACCTCATCATCATCATCATCATCATCATCATCATCAT
The DNA here is from genome assembly GCF_018991925.1 of Homarus americanus. Taxonomy (NCBI): domain Eukaryota; kingdom Metazoa; phylum Arthropoda; class Malacostraca; order Decapoda; family Nephropidae; genus Homarus; species Homarus americanus. The sequence goes on along the minus strand of NW_024722701.1, from coordinate 2,644,957 downwards.
CATCATCATCATCATCATCATATTGTAGACCCTGAAAACTACTTAAGAGCTTGATGACCTAACACTAACGACCCTAAACTTTAAAGGGGACTCCTCTACCCTGACCAAAATCACTCTATTAATGACCCTGAGAGTTTAATCAGGTCAGGGTCTATAACATTTAGGTCTCTGTGTATGTCTCAGATAACCTAATTTAAGTTATCATCTCAATTACCTGATAACAGTAGGTAGGTGAAGGAGAAGTGTTTTACTGATACTCTTTACTGTACCTGTGTTTGTATTCACCTGTAATATCTAAGGTACTGTATTTTTTTTCCCCGCAAATTCCATTATTTTGTTTTCCTTTTTAACGCCAATTTTAATGATTTTTTTTTCCTTTTTTCCCGCCAATTCCATCGATTTTCTCTTTTTTCCCTGCCAATTCCATCGATTTTCTCTTTTTTCCATGACAATTCCATCGATTTTCTCTTTTTTCCCGCCAATTCCATCGATTTTCTCTTTTTTCCCTGACAATTTCCCCCACAGCGCCAAACCTCCCACTGATTCCCGCGTTTTTCCCCCGCCATAATTCGCCCCCTAAGACAGCGTCATCAAGCACGTCGCTATCAGCTCAAACCGACGCAAATGACGCATAAATAACGCACTTCCGCCACTCAGCGCATTCTACATTACGTCGGTCTTATCTTCGCCTGGCGGAAGATAAAGAAGACCCCCTGGCGTAGAGATAAGACAGTGAGGGAGAAGCAGTGAAGGTCGGCCGTGTTAATCCAAGCTAAAAGCGGATCACTTAAGCTAAAAGCTATAATGTGGATAAGTTTCAACCATGGTGGGGATATTTCTAGCTTGGAGTAAGGCTAACAGCTATATTGGTGATATTTATAGCTCCTAAGGCTATGAAACATATTAAAAGAGACATTTAGCGTCACCAAAAGCTAAGAGATTGGTGGGGAATATATTTATAGCTTAAATTAGGCTAAAAAAACGCTAAGAAATATAATAGTGATAATATGTGGTGAATCAGTGAGTCTTCAAACGTAAGTAGATGAATCAATGAGTCTATAGTCGCCTTAATTAACAGGTGAGTCACTGAGTCTTATTTAAGTACAGGTGTGTGGGCGTGAGGGGTTGCCAGTGTTTATTTTTAAGGTATGAATATATATATTTAGCGACTGCATGACTAAAGGAGTTTATTTCTGCCTTGGTCATGCATTAAAGTTTGTGTGTGTATGTGTGTGTGTGTGTGTACTGTATGTGTGTGTGTGTGGGAGTCAAGTACACACACACACACACGTACTTTGCTTAACCTCACCCCTATATAAACTTAACCTAAGCTATATATACTATGAATATTTATAAATTTCCCGTGTAGATACTGTGGTCGGGGTTATTTTTAACATAATTATGACCATTAGTCGACGTATTTTAAGGCTAATGTTGTTAATTACAGCGGCTATTTTCAGGCCTTTATTTCGTAATATTGTATTTTATGTATTTCTGTTATGTATTATTTAGGTTGTGTTATTAACCCTTTGAGGACGATGATTTAACCCTTTGAGGACGATGATTTAACCCTTTGAGGACGATGGTTTAACCCTTTGAGGACGATGGTTTAACCCTTTGAAGACGATGATTTAACCCTTTGAGGACGATGATTTAACCCTTTGAGGACGATGGTTTAACCCTTGAGACGATGATTTAACCCTTTGAGGACGATGGTTTAACCCTTTGAGGACGATGGTTTAACCCTTTGAGACGATGATTTAACCCCGAGGACGATGGTTTTAACCTTTGAAGACGATGATTTAACCCCGATGGTTTAACCCTTTGAGGACGATGGTTTAACCCTTTGACGACGATGATTTAACCCTTTGAGGACGATGATTTAACCCTTTGAGGACGATGGTTTAACCCTTTGAGACGATGATTTAACCCTTGACGATGGTTTAACCCTTTGAGGACGATGAACCCTTTGATTTAACCCTTTGAGGACGATGAGGACGATTTAACCCTTTGACGACGACGATGATTTAACCCTTTGAGGATGACTTTGAGACGATGATTTAACCGATGATTTAACCCTTTGACGACGATGATTTAACCCTTTGAGGACGATGATTTAACCCTTTGAGGACGATGATTTAACCCTTTGAGGACGATAGATTTAACCTTTGAGGACGATGATTTAACCCTTTGAGGACGATGATTTAACCTTTTGAGGACGATGAACACCAAGGAACACAAACATCAAGGACCACAAACATCAAGGGACTATAAACAAACATCAAGGGCTTTATAAACGCAAACATCAAGGGACTTTAAAACACAAACATCAAGGGACTTTATAAAACAAACATCAAGGGATCAAGGGGACAAACATCAAACTTATAGGGCTTATAAACACAAACATCAAGGGCCTGGACCTCCATCACAAACACAAACATCAAGGGACTATAAACACAAAACCATCAAGGGACTTTATAAACACAAACATCAAGGGACTATATAAACACAAACATCAAGGGACTTTATAAACGCAAACATCAAGGGACTTTATAAACACAAACATCAAGGGACTTTATAAACACAAACATCAAGGGACTTTATAAACACAAACATCAAGGGACTTTATAAACACAAACATCAAGGGACTTTATAAACACAAACATCAAGGGACTTTATAAACACAAACATCAAGGGACTTTATAAACACCCAATACAAGTCGATGTGGCACAGTTTGATAACCTAGGAAGCCACACTGGCACTCTCTGGCATTGATGATCTTACGTAAGTCTCATGTGGCACTAGAAGGCACTATGATAGTCATGGTGTATGCTGACATAAAAAGGGGGGGGGTGGTAGGGGGAACGGGGGGGTGGTGAGGTGGGGTGTGTGGGAGGGGAAGATGGGGTGAGGAGGGGGAGGGTAGAGGTGGGGGGGGGGTTAATGAGCAAAAGAGGTCAATAAGCGATGCAGTTTTCCTGTTGGTTTAACTAAGGGAGTTGTGTGGATATGATCGCTTGTATAGATGATTGTGTATTAAGGTCGTTAGTGTGATGTAATGATGTGGAAAGGTAGTTATGATGATTTGAATAATTGAGTATGATGATTTAACCCCAAAATATGATGATTTAACCTCTTGAGTTACTTGAGTATGATGATTTAACCCCTTGAGTACGATGATTTAACCCCTTGAGTACGATGACTTAACCCCTTGAGTACGATGACTTTATTCTCACCATCACTGTATAAATAACAGCAAATTACAAGTACACATCTGAGTACATGTACTCTATTATTACCCAGACTCACTGTACATTATGACGTCACAACTTGTACACATAACCACCCTAGTTATGCCCAGGTCACCCTAGTTATACCCAGGTCACCCTAGTTGAGTGTGGTAGTGTAAGGCGGAAGTCTGGTGCTGATAAGCTTTGTGTCTCGCAGGAAGTGTGCGTGATGGTGCCGAGTGCGTCACACACCTTCATCCTGACCTCGTCTGCCCTCTCACACCCTGGAGGACGCTCTCTCTCCCCCCTGCCCCACTGACGTCACTACCTCCACATGCCCACCACGTCACGGCCTCGTCATCATTTCCCAGACCAGTGGCCGAGCGAACACTGCCTCGGGGTCGTGACGCCATATGGGAAGCTATCCAATGAGGCGGCGTTGATGATAATGGCGTCATCACCCGAGACGGCCAATGAAGGAGGCGACCGAGAGGCTGCAGCGGGGACGGCGGCTTCCTCAAGATCTGGGAGGGAGGAGGGGGAGGAAGCCTCACCGTCTGAGGAACACCCTGGCGGTGAGTCACGTCCCTCAGATGACTCAAAGGATACCCAGAGTCAGGTATATAACCCAGAGAGTCAGCGGGTCACACATCTCAGCAGGCAGATCCAGCGTCGTGTTAAACTTCTATCCAGGTTCCCGAGAAGTAGAGAGACACAGGCGGCCAGCGAGGCGCCCTCACTTGCGGGGCTGCACATTACTGGCTTAAGTGTTAGAGCTCGACACACCTGGAGACACTGCCCTAAAGAGGACAGCGAGCGCCGTGCCCGACGCTACCTGGTAGAGGTGGATGAGCACCTCAGCACACGACACCGCCGTAAGGAAGCCCCAAGACCGCCCAGACCTGCTGCCATAACGAGAAATAACCAGATCACACCCGCCCGCACGCCCGTGGCCGCCCAACGTGACCACAGCGGCAAGCACAGCCAGAGTCACACAGTAGGGAGGTGTGACACTCAGCCCCGGCCGCCTCACCATCCCAGGGTCAGCTCCTACAACTCTTGCAGCGGCACCAAAGTTCAAGAGAAAGGTTCTGCCGCAGCGCTGTGCGGGGTTCTCCTAATTCAGAACTCCCGGCTGTGTGTGCAGCGAGTACCACGACACAGCCGCAGCGCCCCACCACAGCCTCAGCCAACCCCACAGGTCCCCCTCGCCATCACTCCCCCACCCCCACAGACCCGCCTTCCTACCCCAGACCAGCCACTTGACCCATTCCCAGTCCACCCCGGGACACTGTTCACGGTGACGGTGAGAACTACGCCCACTCATCAACACCTAACACGCCCACTACTTCAAAATCCGGGGGAGGAACAGTTCGCCAGCCACCCCCCAACAGGCAGCCAGCAGGAACCCAGCAGGCCCGCCAGCTCTGCGCACGTGTCAGTAAGGAGGGACAACCCCCTGATCCCCCCGCCCAGCGCCACCTGCCTTCCCGCGTCACCGCGCAGCCTTCAGTCACTCGCCGGCCGTAGCTACAACCACAGCCACCAGCTGCACGACGCCCACCGCTGGTATATAACACCGCGCGTCCCGCTCACAACCCAGTTACACACACAACCTCGTACCGGATACACGTGTTCTCCCGGCCCTCGAGGTCTCCTGCCTGAGCCAAGCCTTGTGAAAGTGGACAGTAGAGCAGTGTTAGGGCGCAGTGACAAACCAGCAGTGAGTGTCGCCACTCATCACTAACTTCATCACCCGCCTTGCACTTTGGTCGGGAGACTCCCGTCACCCCATCACACTGACACCACCAGCAGCGTCCACAGTGATGGCTAACGAGACGGAGAACCAACAGAACCAACTCAACTCTAGCTCTGGTCAGGTCAACGGCCAGGTCAAACACGTCAAGGGCTACAGGAAGAAGGGTCTCGTCAGCGAGAAGGTGCTTCTCGAACGCCTCTCTGACATGAGCATCGAGGACGACTTACTAAACCCAGGCATCACCCTCAGCTCGGTGGAGGACGACGACGATGACTCACCCATGGAGGAAGGCTCCCCACAGCCCGCCACTAAGGGAACCCTCAAGAAGAGTCTCTCCCTGGTCGTGCCCTCCCTCAACCTGGCCGAGGAGCCCAAGAGACCGCCTCTCTAACCACCGACCTCCGCCACGCTCAGGCCAGCCTGAATCTCACCCCTTATCCCGTGAGGGATGTTCGCAGCTCCTTCCTCGTTGTTTATCTCCATGGAGGCCGTCACACCACCCACCCGTAGGACTCCCACCTCTTTCTTGACGCCTCGGCCGCTGTTTTCGCCCGCCCCTGCTGTAGCTGCGTCAGTAGAGGAGCTGCGCCGCTTGGTCCTCCGCTAGAGCACCGTAGGTCGTCGTCTGGGAGACAACTGGTGATGGCCCCCTGGTGGGTACGACACCAGAAACAAAAAAAAATTGGCATCACGAAATTGTGCGCAAGATTGTGATTGTGTGAACTGACTCACGGTGTGGCGAACTGATTCCCGCATGGTGTCCGTGTGTCTGTCTGGACGACTCCGGAAGCAAGTAAGCAAACAAGAGGCCGTGAATGTAGACTTTTATGTGTGTGTGTGCGTGTGTGTGTGTGTGGATCACCGTGACACACACCACCACCCGGCAGTCAAGATGTTGTTGGGATGGAAGAGTCTGCCTCCAAATATCATCTCCCAGTAGCCTTCTCGTACAGCTGTTTGTTTATACAACTTAAGCAGCAGCGAGTCAGTAGACCGGCCAGCTTGATAAACAAAACAACATCGCCCATTACGCTACATCATCACAAAAAGAACATAAAAAAATAAATACTGTCTTAAGATGTCAACATATTGCTGCTAGTCGCCCTTCAGAGACTGTTTATTTCTTTTACATGTAAACACATAATAATGTAGAGATGAAGCTCATTTTTACTGTATATACTTAGGCTTCTCTGTTGTTTTGGTCACAGTATTTGAGGAGCAGTGTTTTGATGTGGTTGAGGTAACGTAAACCAGCCTCTTCCTGTCGTGGCCACATTTTGTACTACCATGATATATATATATTTCCCTCTTTGGGTTACGTGACAGTTTGTGAGTCATAATCTACACTAGACTATGAAGGTCTTTATGTAAGAAATCATGTCCATTCATTTTAGCATTTATTTATCATTTTCATAAATAAAGTCATGCCAAAATATGATACATAATTAACATCGATATTTTAATTATATAACCTTATGGGGTGAAACCTGTCGGGGTGAAGAGAGTGCTAACCCCCTCTATACTAGTAATGCCTATATACAATTTATGTTTACATACCTGCTGTTAATGGTCGTCCACACCTGTCCACTCTACAGGTGACTCTGAAACAGCAAATAAACAATTAAGACCACTGTAGACAACCTTTAGTAGACAAGTTTATCTATATTAAAAAATCTTAGGAGTTACGCCATATTTAGCCCAGGTAGAGTAAAATACCTTTATTTAATAACTCCAACACAACTTATATAGTCAACTGCTACATATGAAGACGAGGTTCATTTTTGCCTTAGATGATTAATACAAACTCCTTAGATTTTTGAAGATTATTGGAAAAAGATGACGACGATATTTGGAGAGTTTTATATCGTGTAAAATAATTAGTGTTGCTGAACTAAGTCACAGGAGGTGTGCTACTGAGTGTTGTCTGGCCCTGGTATGTTACTTGAGTGTTGCCTGGCCCTGGTATGTTACTTGAGTGTTGCCTGGCCCTGGTATGTTACTTGAGTGTTGCCTGGCCCTGGTATGTTACTTGAGTGTTGCCTGGCCCTGGTATGTTACTTGAGTGTTGTCTGGCCCTGGTATGTTACTTGAGTGTTGCCTGGCCCTGGTATGTTACTTGAGTGTTGCCTGGCCCTGGTATGTTACTTGAGTGTTGCCTGGCACTGGTATGTTACTTGGGTGTTGCCTGGAACTGGTTGTGTTATTTTTTTGGGCTATAGTTGCACAGAAGGATTATAATAATTTAGTATTTAACGAAAGACATCCTTACTGCAGCTGCAACTAAGGATAGCAGGAGTTATTGATCCTGAGAACGAGTTATGTTGCAAGCAGATATTGGCAACATTTTGTATCACCTTATGTTGGCAACACTTGATAATGTATCCGTGTAATTTTGTTAAACATAATATATTAAAGAGACCTTACTAGCCCATGTTGGCAATACTTATTATGTAAGATATTTTGAGAGTTTGGTAACGACTTGACTTAGTAATTAATGAGCAACTTTGTGGTAATTAGCAGCACATTACAGTCTATTACGGGAACTAAACTTGAATATTTGGGAAAAAAATGAAATAATCACTGTTGCCAAGTCTGAAAAATTACTGAGAAATAAACTTAGAGAAAACAGAATAAATTAAACCACAAATAATGATAATATAATTGATATAAAAATACAATTATACATAAATTATATCACGATAGAGAGAAACATAATAAAATATATATAACAGAAAGAACAAATTATTATACCTGAACTAAATATGACTGAACGGTATCTGAACATCTGGTGTGGAGGTTGAACAGGTGAACAAACGTTTGACAATGGACTTTAAAACGTTTATAAATAACACGTGAATTATGCCACAAGATATTTAGTTTAAGAACGACTCAGTAGAAATTTATATAAGGTTAATAAGACCAGAGGTAATGAACTAAATTTCGCTTATAATGCCACAAGAAGTATAGCACTTTATTCCCTAACTGAGAAGAAAAAAGACTATTTTTTTCTCAAATAAAAAATATTAAAAATGCTAAAATATTTATAACAATTAACAACAATAATAATTAATAAAGAAAATACTTAAGAATTAAATAATTTTGATCAGGTAAAACAAATTTATAAATGATAAGAGAATTGTTTATTTTTTATTAATTATGAATAAATTTAATCTAAGAATAGAAACCTCCATATAAGGAACTTCTCTCTTCATCGTGGGTTTTTTTTACAGTTAACGAACCCTCGATATAATGGACTTTCATCTTTATATAGTTCGTTAGATGGAGCTTCCACGTCTAATGGACCCTCGATATAATGGACTTTCATCTCTATAAAGTTCGTTAAATAGAGGTTTTGCTGTATTTCCAAAGTAGTTCGCAGTAACCGCTCCAGTGTAGTTAATAACAGCACCATTGTAGTCCAGCAGCACCATTGTAGCGTCATAAATGTATTTCTACCAATATTGTCAAGAAGAGCGCCAATATAGCCCATGATAGTGCCAATATAGCCAAGATTACGCCAATATAGCCAAAAACATCAAGGGATAAATGTTTGAAAAATATAAAGTCACTATGTTTGTTTTTAAATACACTAACAACAGTGAACATAACTAATGTTTCCTAAAACAAATTTTTCCCCTAAACGGATTCGTTTTTCCCTAAACTAATGTATTTTCCCCTAAACTGTGTTACTTTAATCCCTAAACATACAACTAGTTTCAAATTAACTTGGTAGTTGTTTTTCTCCACTCAGGGCCATTAAAAACCTTGTTGCACAATTTGTGACGAATCTGATTGGTCAAGAACTTGCTGAAAGGCTTGTGGCATAATTTACGAACATTTGATTGGTTTGAAATGTTACTAAAAAGCTTGTTGTGAAATTTATGGACATTTGATTGGTTCATCTGTCACTACGAACAAGTGATGTCATTCAGATAGCAATTTTTGTCTTGAAATTACGAACATCTGATAATTTCGAACATTTATTAAAAATTTCGAACAGCTAGTGTTCATATTCGAAGCTTCACACGATAAAAATGACCTTGAACAGCTTCGAATAGTCGTTGTATATATCAATGTAAAGTGTCAGTCATTCGAACAGCGTGTCATTGTCATTTCGAACGACTGTCTGTGTATACCAAAGACCAGAGAGTCGGGATTGAGAAAGAAGCAATCTGGGTCAGTTGCTCTTGTGTGTTTGATGCCCTCACAGTTCGGTACCAGTGTGTCAGTCTTGTGTGTTTGTTGCCCTCACAGTTCGGTATCAGTGTGTCAGTCTTGTGTGGTTGTTGCCCTCACAGTTCGGTATCAGTGTGTCAGTCTTGTGTGGTTGTTGCCCTCACAGTTCGGTACCAGTGTGTCAGTCTTGTGTGTTTGTTGCCCTCACAGCTCGGTACCAGTGTGTCAGTCTTGTGTGGTTGTTGCCCTCACAGTTCGGTATCAGTGTGTCAGTCTTGTGTGTTTGTTGACCTCACAGTATCAGTGTGTCAGTCTTGTGTGTATGTTGCCCTCACAGTTCGGTATCAGTGTGTCAGTCTTGTGTGGTTGTTGCCCTCACAGTTCGGTACCAGTGTGTCAGTCTTGTGTGGTTGTTACCCTCACAGTTCGGTATCAGTGTGTCAGTCTTGTGTGGTTGTTGCCCTCACAGTTCGGTATCAGTGTGTCAGTCTTGCGTGGTTGTTACCCTCACAGTTCGGTACCAGTGTGTCAGTCTTGTGTGGTTGTTGCCCTCACAGTTCGGTACCAGTGTGTCAGTCTTGTGTGGTTGTTGTCCTCAATAGTTCGGTACCAGTGTGTCAAGGTCTTGCGTGGGAAAGCTGTTATGCCCTCACAGCTCGGTACCAGTGTGTCGTCTTTATGTGTTTGTTGGTCCCTCACAGTTCGGCATCAGTGTGTCAGTCTTGTGTTTGTTGTCCCTCACAGTTCGGCAACAGTGTGTCAGTTCTTTGCGTGGTTGTTGTCCCCTGTAGCCAGCTCGGCACCAGTGTGTGTCAAATCTTGTGTTTATTGTCCCTGTCAGTTCGCACCAGTGTCAAGTCTTGTGTGTTGTTGTCCTCATGCCTGGCGCCTCAGTGTGTCAGTCTTGGTGTGGTTGTTGCCCTCACAGCTCGGTACCAGTGTGTCAGTCTTGTGTTTGTTGTCCACAGCTCTGGTATCAGTGTGCTCGTCTTTGTGTGTTTGTTGTTCACAGTTCGGTACACCAGTGTGTCAGTCTTTGGTGGTTGCTGCCCCTCACAGCCGGTACCAGTGTGTCAGTCTTAGTGCTTGTTGTCCTCATTGTGTTCGGCAAAATCAGTGTGTCAGTCTTGTGTGTTTGTTGTCCCACAGTTCGGCACCAGTGTGTCAACTTGTGTGTTTGTTGTCCTCAACAGTTCGGCACCAGTGTGTCAGTCTTGTGTGGAAAGAGCTAGTCTCATTGCTCGGCAAATTGCGGTGTCAGTCTTAGTAAGCTTGTTGTCCCCACAGCTCGGTACCAGTGTGTCGTCTTGTGTGTTTGTTGTCCTCACAGTTCGGTATCAGTGTGTCAGTCTTGTGTGTATGTTGCCCTCACAGTCGGTATGCAGTGTGTCAGTCTTGTGTGTATGTTGCCCACAGTTCGGTATCAGTGTGTCAGTCTTGTGTGGTTGTTGCCCTCACAGTTCGGTACCAGTGTGTCAGTCTTGTGTGGTTGTTACCCTCACAGTTCGGTATCAGTGTGTCAGTCTTGTGTGGTTGTTGCCCTCACAGTTCGGTATCAGTGTGTCAGTCTTGCGTGGTTGTTACCCTCACAGTTCGGTACCAGTGTGTCAGTCTTGTGTGGTTGTTGCCCTCACAGTTCGGTACCAGTGTGTCAGTCTTGTGTGGTTGTTGTTGTGGTGAGGATTTGTTTGCTCTTGACTTGGGGGCTATTGGTCAGATGGGGCCCTAGTCCTAATGGGGCCCTAGTCCTAATGGGGCCCTAGTCCTAATGGGGCCCTTATATGAAACCATCAAGATTGTGGTTCAGTTCTAATGGGGCCCAGTTCTAATGGGCCCCAATTTGAAACCATTAAGATTGTTGTCCAATTTCAATAGGGGACAAATCCTAATAGGTACCCATTAAGACTGGGTACCTATAGAACTATTACCTATTAGAATTGGGGACTCATCTGACCAACAATATTTACTTTAGTATAGAAACAATACGATGATAAATAATGTGGCTTGAGTCTGTGTACCCAGCAAGTGTTCCCATACTCAGAGGCTATTTCTGTTCATGCTTCCACCCAACAGAAAGAACAGTTACAGAACAGAAATACAAGAGAATATCTTTTTTTCTGAATTTTCTGTAGTTTTAAATCAAATAAAAAATACAGAAAATATAATTAATACCCATTATTGTAACTTTGGGTGTCGCTAGTGAAAAGATTTGGACTTTCTGTAATGTAGAGAAAAAATGAATTAGAATTTACGATTGATTCTTCTTAAGGTCACTTCTGATAGGCCACTTTAAGCCATCTACCAGCTTCTAATAAAGGCGATCTGTTCATTAACATTAAGAAACCCTAATTAATTCTCATATAAGTTTATTAAATGCTATTATTCTTCTATACTAATTATATATATATATGTTATTAAACGTATAGACAAAGATATACAGGGTGTCCATAAATGATTAACCTGATTAAGTCATGAGAGTATATTGGTTTTTAGGGGAATAATTTATGGAACACTCTGTATATATATGTATAATAACTGTAGATGTTTTGTTCTTGATGTAATCGATATTTATAATCCTCAGTAAAATGTTTTATTCATGTAAGATTTTTATATTTTTGGATGAAAAGTTGTATAGTTTAAGGAGGTTAGATCCTTCCCTCCTTGAAATACCACAGCAGAGGCTAATCTTCCATGTTGTGTTATCTAAAGCTAGCCGTCAGAGTAAGACCGTTTAAGACCTATTATAGCTTGGCCTCTAATGGGTGTGGGTTACATCCCTTACTCTCCCTGTCTCTCTCTACCCACCTGCCTACCTGACAACCCAACCAACTAACTCCTTGCAGTGCTTCTTTGGACCCACCCTCTGCCCACCCACCACCCCACCACCCACACCTCCTTCCCCGTCTCCCACCACCCCACCACCCACACCTCCTTCCCCGTCTCCCACCACCCACCACCCACACCACAGGGGAAATTAATACTTGTAACCATAAACCACTTGTCCACCCCCCCCCCCTAAAAGATGTGCTGTAGTTAAGATCTTGACCAATCACAGGCCTTTATTCTGATCTCCTAGGACTGGTCGGTGTGTTTATTTATCAGCTCTGTCAAGGATGATTAGAATGACGTGTTTAAAGGTCAACAGTTGTGAAATACGTGTTTCTGAATATGTATAAAGATCTGAATGTACAAGGTATGAAGTCATTGTATTTTGTGTACCAATCAGAATACAGGATGTGAAGTCAGTGAATTTTGTGTACCAATCAGAATACTGGATGTGAAGTCAGTGAATTTTGTGTACCAATCAGAATACAGGATGTGAAGTCAGTGAATTTTGTGTACCAATCAGAATACATGATGATCTGATTGTAAGATATCTTATTTGTGTCTGGGGATATATGGTGTACCAATCAGTGCAAAATGCTGTAAGATGATCTGATTGTAAGATCTAGTCTCTTAACTTACGTAGGGAGATCAGATTACAGTATGTTAGTTTCTCTGAGTGTTATATGGAAATCAGAACACATCAATTCGTGTTGTTTGAGTTGATTAAAGTGATCTGGTTCCCATCATTCCAGTACTACCCATCAGATAACTTGTCCTGATCTACAATACAATCAATAAATCCCTTGCTATACGACAGAACGTAAATAAACCATAAAACATTGTAAAAACGACAACAAATACTACAAAAAAAAACACTTAAACCCGTTTTTTTGGTTTATTTCCGGGTTGTTTTAATATTGAAGATTTATTGTTCAGTGACATATGTTTGTGAGTCGCCCCCTTGTGAGACTGGCTCATAACCCCGTGAGTTTGTGAGTGTTTGTGAGTCACTTGACCTCAGTTGTGAGTTTTTCTATCAGATTTAAGACACGTTGAAAGGTAATCTTGAAACCTTGTCACACATTGCAAGAGTCTGATAGATTTTATCAATTCTATCTAAGTAAATTGCAAGCTCTATGACATAATGCATGAGAGTTGCTTATGGCAGGACTGTTGAATCTTGCAAAAATGATTTTAATTATCAAGGCTTGTAAACTTTCAGGTCTTGGCTTACGGTTTTAAAGGGCGCTAATGGTTACTTAAGACCTAATATTTTGGTCCAGGGGGCAGATGTCCCTAAAATAAGGGTCTCCAGCTAAGGGTACATCTAGCTTTAAAGGGTAGATACACCTTAAGGGTAGATACACCTTAAGGGTAGATACACCTTAAGGGTAGATACACCTTATAGCTGGTAAGGGCGGCTTTAGCTGGTAAGGGCGGCTTTAGCTGCCCCTGACGGCATTATCATGGAAGCGTCTTTTGCTGTTTATAAAAATAATAAAAATAATGATGATGATAATGACTTTTTGTAACCCCCAGTGATATATATGTGAGCCTATTATACATACATACATACATACATACATACATACATACATACCTTTATACGCCTTAATGTGAAAAGTTGTATAGACAGGAAAAAAATAAAAATATTGAACAAAAATCTTGAACAGTTGAACAAAAACAGGATTTAAAAAAATTATATAATGAAAAAAAAATCAAAATTATTAAAAAAAATTACAAATAAAAAACAAATTAAAAAAAATCTAGAAAAAATAAAAAATCGGAAGCAAAAAAAAAAATCCCGGGAAATGAAAAAATAAATAAAATAAAAACTTGAATAATTTAATATGGGAAAAAATAAGTAGAAAAGTAGAGACGAATTATTGAAGTTAAGTGAACGCTGAAAGGTGAGGTAAGTTCATAAGTTATTAAGTAATTAAGTTGATTTAAGTAGAGAAGACAGGTAGATAAGTGAGGTAATTAAGTAGATCTAAGTAGAGACTGAGACAAGGGAGAGGTTTCACTTCCTTTGTTTAAGCCGGAAGCCTCACACAGGTAGGTAATAGTCTCAGCACAAGCCTTAATGGGGGTTACCTGGGTGTCCGGTTCAAGGGTCAAGGTCACCCACCTGTGTCTAAGGGAGGGGAAAGGAGAAGGGGGAGGGGGGAAGGGAAGGGTTTCATTTAATACCTGAGATGGAAGCCTTTAAAATGCACCACTTTAATGGCGTTATTCTATGCTATATATTAATGGAGCTTCACCCCCATCTGACGGATTATATAGATAGAGAAATCCGCTATATCGAGGTTCTCACTATATATCCTATCTTGGTATTAAATAACAACTAAAACATTTCCCTCCCTCATATAACACAGAGACTATAAAGGAACCTCTATATAAAGGGCAGGAAATGGGTGAATTATTTATATTCATGACGGCTTATAAGTTGACGTGTATGGGTAGGTCAATCAATCAGCTGTTCTTTGTTTACACTGGGACATGACGTCATAGGAAACCCCCCCCAACCCCACCCAACCCCCACCCCCCCACCCCTCTCTACAATATTTTTGTTCTTTTGACGTCAATTTGGTTATTTGAGGTCACGACTGTTACTGTTTTCTTGTGGAGGTGTTGTGTGCGTGTGGGTGTGTGTGTGTGTGTGTGGATGTAGGTGTATATGTATGTGTAGTAGGTGTGTAGCTGTAGAAATAAACAGAGAGTTTATTAACACAAAGAAATACAGAGGTACAGTAACTCCCTACAGTAACAACAGTACCTATATAACAAAGACTGTACCTTAATCTAGATACACAAATAACTGTAACCAATATGACGTCAACACCCACAGCATCTCCGGTACAAAAAAAAAATCAGTAACTCTACAAAAGTATATCTTACCGCCTCCCGGGACAAGATACAGGATATTCTGTATCGTCATTGGGGTTTTCCTCCACGTCGTTACAGCCTCCGGATATTACACAAACTCCTGTAACAAAAATGCGCCTCTAGATTCTCATACGCTCGTGAGATAATCCGTTCTGGCTTCCCTGCGGATACAAGAACGCATCATATCCCCTCGTTCTTGTTGACAGCTGAAGTGAAACAGTTAGCTAAACGTTCTCACAGTCACATCAACAGTTATAACGGAAAGCTTAGCGAATTAAGCTTTGATAATTAAGCTGTGTGTGTTTTATGTCCAAAAAACGGGGTTAAATAAAACATACGAACCTATAAGAACTCGTAGAAGGTAAACACAAAACCGAGGAGGAATCTGGGTTGATCGTGTCTGGTGGCCATAGAAAATCTCTTTCCTCCTTGTTTCTTACGGGATCACGACGTTTATAGAGGATTAAATACGGTACAGACGATCGGCATTTGTTTACAAGATGGATTCCGACGCTTCCTGACAAGACTTGATGTTACTTATAGAATACAATGGAAAATAACGTATCTTTACTTAACATAGATTCAATACAGCCCTCCCCGTCACACTACCAGCCCTCCCCGTCACACTACCAGCCCTCCCCGTCACACTACCAGCCCTCCCCGTCACACTACCAGCCCTCCCGTCACACTACCAGCCCTCCCCGTCAGCTCAGCCCCCTGTCACACTACCAGCCTCCTGTCACACCAACAGCCCTCCTGTCACACTACACGTCACACCCAGCCTCCCGTCACACCACCAGCCCTCCCGTCACACTACCAGCCTCCCCACACCACCATCCTCCCCGTCACACTACCAGCCTCCCTGTCACACTACCATCCCGTCACATACCATCCTCTGTCACTAGCAGTCCTCCCGTCACACTACCAGCCCTCCCCGTCACACTACCAGCCCTCCCCGTCACACTCCGAGTACAAGCTGGATAAGGAATCTGGTCAGTGACGCTTGGCCTTAAAAAAACAGCCAGACAGACTGACTCCGTGAATCCGGCTCTACCTTCCGGCTCACCTGTGCTACCTGAGAGAGAGAGAGAGAGAGAGAGAGAGAGACTACATTAGGAAAATAGCTGATAACCGGCCAGTACCCCAGTGAGATATCTTCCAGGTAAGTGGGCGTGGTCAGTGTGCGGGTGTGGTGCAGTGTGTGGGCGTGGTGCAGTGGGTGAGTGGGATACAATACTCCTCTTCAGTCCTAAAGGTCGCTGGTTCGATATTACAGGTAGTGAAGAGTTATTACAAAATATACTACAGGTTACAGGTATTACAGAACGTTTTGTAATTAAGAACAGACAGGTGGTAGTGATGAGAGTGAACACACACACACACACACACACACACACACACACAAGGTGGCATTTCGTCTCAATGATTCTTCACGTCGATGAGGATTTAAAAATTGCCGACATGTCAACAAAGCGGAAGGTGACGTCACTACTGGCGTCAAGGTGAGATCTACCTGGCGGAGAGTTAATTAGGTCTTCAGGTGTTTAAATATTATACATTGGGCCGAGTGACTCCCAGTGTGTGGTGGTGGTGGTGGTGGTAGGGGATAGTAGTTGGTGGTGGTGGTAGGGGATAGTAGTTGGTGGTGGTGATAGTGGTAGTATGGTAGTAGGTGGTGGGGATGGTTGGGGATAGTGGTAGGTGGTGGTGATAGTAGTAGTATGATAGTATGTGGTGGGGATGGTTGGGGATAGTGGTAGGTGGTGATGGTGATAGGGAATAGTGGTAGGTGGGTGTTGGTAGGAAATGATGATGATGATGATAGTGGTTGGATAGTGGTAGATGGTGGTAGGGAAACCAAACCTAACCAAACCAAACTTAACCAAACCAAACCTAACCAAAATACAACCAAGAACCAGAGAGGAACTATTATATCTATCACTGTATCTATCACCTTGAAGACCCCAGCTCCCAGGTATTCAATAATTAATGGCAGGTATTCCGGGGTCAGGTAGACATATCTCCTCCCCACCTGGTGTGTGTGTGTGTGTGTGTGTGTGTGCTTATCTTAACTACTACTTTTTTTTTACGTGGCCTCCAGCCTCCCC
Organism: Homarus americanus; assembly: GCF_018991925.1. NCBI lineage: Eukaryota > Metazoa > Arthropoda > Malacostraca > Decapoda > Nephropidae > Homarus > Homarus americanus. The sequence goes on along the minus strand of NW_024722701.1, from coordinate 2,627,968 downwards.
CAATAGCCACACCTTCGCCGCCATTTAATTACCTTAATATTAAATATCCTAATACATAAGTAGCTATCATATCTGTGTTTAGTTAGTTGAGCTGCAGATCTATGCGGCATTCAGTGACTGTTGCCTCATAGTCGATATCTGCAGCAGTTGTCAGCCTAGGGACCGATGCTCTCGTTCCTCTGAGGCAGAGCAAAGCCGACCGAAGGAGAGAGAAGGACAGTCGACATCTCATCCAGGCTGTAACATATCTTCTGGGCTGCTGCTTCTGTTCGGAGATCACCTCCGCGAGTCTAGCCTAGAAGCATCTTGCACTTGGTCCCATCCCACCAGAGGTTGTGAACACTAGAGGAGTGAAGCTGCCTTGATCAACGTTCTGAATTCTCTACCTGTATGCCCTTATCTTGTCGTTCTCGTTCCTCCTGTGTGCAGCATCGAGAGCTAAGTTATGGTGACATGCGGCCATGGGATAAACATTTCTGATGTTGAAGAAGGCTCGCTGTCCCCGCGTCCAGAATCCTCGAGCACTGACGTCAACACGGGCTTCGTTGGATGTGTTTGAAGTCCTATGTTGGAAATTCTCACCGTCCAAGGGAAGGAGGGTCGGTTCTACCCTGACATCATGACATATTTCCTTCAACATATTTGCTGTGAGATCCCTTACTTCGTCATGCCTCATGCATATGAAGCCCCCTTTCTTGCACACCATGGCGTGAGCGACGTCATAGGAAGAGCCGCCACACAAGCATTGGGAGGGCAAACCTTCTACTGTCCTACCGTACCTTAGAGCATTGGCATACTACTACTTCTACGACTACTACTACTACAATAACAACAACTACTACTAGAAGATAAGAGAGAGAGAGAGAGAGTTCAGACAGGGTGACTCGTGTGTTGACCTTTGACAGTAATTGGGATGGAGACGCCAGTGATGGAGGTGACCTTATCTAGTGGTCCCGGGGGAGTGACCCTGAGGGAGGGAGGGAGGGAGAAAAGAGGGAGAGGGAGGAAGGGAGCACAAGGAGAGAAAGGGGGAAAGGAAGGAAGGACGGGAAGGGAAAGAGGAAAAGGGAGGGAAGGAATTAGGGAGATGGAAGGAGGGCAAGGAGAGACAGGGAGGGTAGAAGGAGGGCAGGGAGGGTAGAAGGAGGGCAGGGAGAGGGAGGGAGGGAAGGAAGGAGGGAGCAGAGGAGAGGAGCAGAAGAATAGCGAATAGTGGATAAGATAAAAGGAGAGAGAGAGAGAGAGAGAGAACAATAACTTTTCCCTCATACCCGGCAGCACCACCACCCTAGGACAACATGACCATCACTGCCAGACGTATGAGCCACCACATCATCAGCTGTCCATTGGGAAGGTGGAGCCCCGGTAGGTAATTACTCGCTCTCTGGGAGGTTCATTGTTCTAGGATTTACCGCTGTAATTGTTCCTGGAAGCTGTTGTACCACGATTTACCATTGCAACATACAGCTGAATTCTAACTTTTGATACTGCAATTGCAAACCCCGATTGAAAAACACTAAAAACCCGAGATATTTATGCCATTTTTAAGCACTCGAAGGGATTTTTTAAATATATTTCGACGTTGGTGATGAAAAGACGTAATGACAGCTCAATGGACACAAATAGTATCCAAAATGGCGTTATTTTTACACTTAGACTCTTCCTCATCTACAGTAGATACGTCGACTTGATCCCAGTTAAGAGACAAAACTTAAGCACAGAAACTGAGTATTATTTATTACGTGTTTATTGTTTGTTTGTTTTTCATTATTATTCGTTATTAGTTTATTTCTGTCGTTGTTATTATGTTTTCTCATCAGTTTTTTTGTTTTTGCCGCCGGATGTCGTCATGGCCACCATCTTGTGACCCTCTAGTATCATTAACCTCTTTGTTAATATAAGAGCAAATTTAACGCCATTTTGAACACCAATTACGAGACAATTTTATCTTACGAGACTCTTAAGAGGAAACCGAACGAGAGAGATCAAGAGATGTGATTCCCTGTAACCTGAAGCTTGATTCAAAGTTCACCTCTTGAGAGTTCCGAGCGAGGCAAGATGAGGAGGGGGAGAAGGAGGAGGACAAGAAGATGGTGCAGAATGAGGACGGAGAGGAGGAAGAGAAGGGTTATCTCGTGAGAGGAGGAAGAAGAGGAAGAAGGAAAGGGAAGAGAAAGTTCAGGTAAGGTCAGGTAAGGAACTTCAAGATCGTGTACACAATGAACGGAGTGACATCAATGAACGTACTGTCAGATCCAATACTACGTTCAACCACCTCCCCTTTCCACCCATCCCCTCCGAATGTCATAAGAGGTAAGGGAATCTATTCATTTTTTCTAATCAGACGCGTACTAAAAGTTATCACAACTTAATTTGATGTTTTTTTAACTTGTCAGACTCTCTCTCTCTCTCTCTCTCTCTCTCTCTCTCTCTCTCCCTCTCTCTCTCACAGACATACATAGACCCAGCCTCTACATTACCCCGTCCATATATAACTTCTTCAACATTATATGACCTGGACTGAAACAACATCGTCTTCTCAATCAGCTGTTCCTCTGACGTCACAGCAGATGGGATAATAATAAACAGGTTTCCATGGAGACGACACTCAAAGCTTGTACAGGAGACTCAGCGTAGGTGTGTGGGATGGTGGTGTGTGGGATGGTGGTGTGGGATGGTGGTGTGGGTTTAAGTAATAGTGAGAGGTGGTGGAGAGGGGAACTACGTGAGACAAAAGAACGTAATCCCTCTCCTCTTCACCCTCTCCTATCCTCCTTCTCTTCCCCTTCTACCCCCCCTCCTCCCTCCTCCCTCCTCCCCCTCTCTCGCCAATGATTCACTGTTTACGTCAGAGCAGGTAACCTCAGGTGTGTGCTATCTGTGTTTACATACACCTGGGGGCTACCACACACACACACACATACATACACACACACATACACACACACATACCTGAACACACAAACAAATCTTTACACAAGGCTTAAGGCAAGAAAATAGAAGAGAGAGAGAGAGAGAGAGAGAGAGAGAGAGAGAGAGAGAGAGAGAAAATCGAATGACTCACTCCAGCTCAGGACAGGTGTATCAAAGTGAACATGTGTGATAGAGAGAGTGAGTCACCTGGGTCATAACAGGTGTAGGCTAATGGACAGGTGAAGGGCTGAGTTACCTCTATAAATTATGTAGCCCAGAGCAGGTATTGACTTACTGTAGGTGATAATGTACTGTAGAACTATATCGGTGTTATGTGACATATGACTGGGTGGGTGGGTGGGTGGGTGTGTGGGTAGAAGGGTGGATGGATGGCAGGATGAAAGACTAGTTAGATGGCAGGGTGGATGGATGGAAGGATGGCAGGGTGAAAGACTAATTAGATGGCAGGGTAGCAGGGAAAGGTGGAAGGGTGGCAGGGTGGCAGGGTAGCAGGGTTACCTAAAAACAACATTAAATCACAGTCATAGCGTGTTGTCTACTCAGCTCACGTGACCTATCTACCCTGACTTAATTACGTGACCTTGACCTAGCCTAACCAAGATCACGTGACCCAACCTAACAAACCCAACGACCTCCCCCCCGGCCCCCCGCAGACACTACAACTCCTACTGGTATCCTGTCATTCTCTTCCTTCTCCTTTCCTCCACAGGACCTAGTAGAAGGAAGAAGGAGGGAGGTGAGGGGAGCAGGGAAGGAGGGAGGGAAGGAGGCGGGAAGGGAGGGAGGGAAGGAGGCGGGAAGGGAGGGAGGGGTAGGCAGGAAAGGGGGTAGGTAGGGAAGAAGGAAGGGAAGGGGAAGGAAGGGAGGGAAGGAGGGTGCGAGGGAGGTAGGGAGGGAAGTGAGTCACGCCTCTACCTCTATCTGCTGGCAACAGGGAGCACCTACCTCAGCGACCATCGTCAGGAAGGCTGAGACTCGCCCCGTGTATGCCCTCATCTCTGCACACCTTATTGATTCTTGGACACACGGGGGGGCGTCGCCTTCAGGAGTGAGGTCGTCTCTAGAAGGATTTGAGGGAGGGAGGGAGGTGTTGGAGAGGGGGAGGAAGGTGTTGGTAAGCGAAGGAGAGAAGGAAAGAGCTGTTGGAGAGAGAAGGAGCGAGGGAAGGATTTTTTGGAGAGGGAAGGGAAGGGAGGGAAGGTTTTAAGAGAGGGGAGAGGGAGGGAAGGTTTTAAAGAAGGGGATAGGGGAGGGAAGTTATCTCACGAAGGCCAAGATGATGTTACCTGAAGCTACGACAGATAAAAGGCCACCTTCACCTCTCCCACATGGCCACCTTTACCCCTTCCACAACATTGCCACATTCACCTCTCTCACGTGGCCACTTTCAACCCTCCCACAACATGGCCACCTTCACCTCTCCCACATGGCCACCTTTACCCCTCCCACAACATGGCCACCTGCACCCCTCCCACAACATGACCACCTTCACCCCTCCCATATGGCCACTCTCCCCCCTCTCACATGGTTATCCTCACCCCTCCCACATGGCCACTCTCACCTCTCCCACATGGCCACCTTTCCCTTTGCCATTACAGGACCATTCTAGTGCCATTTACGTACAGCGTCATCAACAGAAATAGAAAAAATACTGAGTAAAAATTCGTCCCAACAGATAAATGTCAAATGTTTATAAATATTACACCAAAATGTTCTTGGTGTTAGTGTTACTGCAGGGCGGAAGGGGAAGAGGGAAAGGTGGAAGGGGATGGGTGATGGGGAAGGGGGAGAAGGAGGGGATGGGTGATGGGAAGGGGGAAAGGTAGAAGGGGATGGGTGATGGGGAGGGGATGGATGGATGAGGGAAGAGGACGGGAGTTAAGGTGGAGGGGGAGGAGAAGGGTGAGGGGGATCGGTGATGGGGAGGGGGAATGGGTTTGAGGTAGGGGTAGGTAGTGGGGAAAGAAATATTTTTTAGGACTGGTTCCCTTTCAAAGTTGTTATGGTGCTGGATTCATGTAAAGCTTGAGTAAAGATGGCTTGATATTTTTGGTTGTTGATTACGTGTGAAATTTGGTGAGATACTTGTATTCGTTCTGGTTCAGTGTGAAAGTTATATAGAGAGATGTAAATATTTTGATGATGGTTCCATGTGAAATTTAGATAGATAAAGCCTCTTGTTTTGGTTCTCGTTTGTGTGAGTGTTAAGTACAGCGAGGCCTTTGTTTTGGTCCTGGTTCTATGTGAAATTTGAGATGGAGTAAGTTGTTTTGGTGCTAGTTCCGTGTGAAAATTAAATTGGGTGTGTGTGTGTGAGGGTCAAGTATAGATAGATCTTTGTTTTGGTTCTGGTTGAATGTGAAAGTTAAATAGATAAAGTCACTGGTTTCGTGTGAGAGTTAAGCACAGAGGAGGGTATTAATTCAGGCGTTGGTAACCTGTGAAAATAAACCAAGTATCCCCCCACCCCCCACCCTTCCAAGAAACGGGAGCTGTGATGTGTCTCTTCCTGTTGATATTATCTCTGTTACTCCTCCAACAGAGCTGAGGTCAACAAGGTGAGTTGGTTCAGTTGATTATAACACTAACACTACCTGTTTCACATTGTCTACATGCCTCTCAGTCAGTCAGTCAGTCAGTTCAGTCAGTCAACCAGCCACCCAGTCACCCAGCCACATAGTCAGTCAACCAGCCAGCATCACTATTAAAACAGCAGTGGATATTTGTGGTTTCGGTAATTACAAGAAAAAGATTAACTTCAAACTCCGGGACCAGAAGAATTACCACCTACACAAGTACACGTCAAATTCCACAGAATATAATACTCCACTTCCGCCATGGCTCGTTATAATAGCTTAATTTTCTTCTCCAGTGCTGAAAATAATTGTAGGAAATATAAAAAAAAAAATGGCACATGATTGCTGAGTTAGTGTTCCGTTCGAGGAGTTTACGTCATACACTGGTGGCAGCGGTGGGATCCTCTCTCAAGGCCTTCTGCAACCCGTAAACAATGGAATTAATAGGTCCTAAAGATAAATTTCACAGAGACTTAACCTTCCACTCCTCCTCCTCCTCATTCTCCTCTTCCTCATTCTCCTCTTTCTCCTCCTTTCCCTACCTCCACTTGACCCTTCCCCTACCCCTATCTACGCTCCCCCTTTCCCCTTCATCCTTCCCTTACCCCTCCTCCTTAACCCCCCTGACTCCCCCCCCCCCGAATTAATAGAAAATATTAATGTAAAAGACCTCTATGAATCTGACTTGTAATTAGCATGGATTTTTTTCGCTTGTTTACATGATGTGTTGACAGTCAGCTTGTTGTTCTCTCTCACTGTCAACAAGGGAGGTGCATCACTGTCCTAAAAATGAATGATAATAATAATTTATGAGTCACAACAGCTGGTGATCAGTCACTGCCGCCTGTGTGTCTCCAGCTGAGAATCTGTGTCCCATAAACATGACGACGCGACAGCCCGTTAGGGATCATGTGGCTACAGCACCTGCACTGTACTTGACTGCCTTCACTTTCCCAACAGTATAATTTGGTACCCATTCATGTTTCCAAGTTACTACAGGTCAGATAAAGGTCACCAGGTCATAGTATATCAACAGAATAAAACACGAGTATAGAAAGTGCTACACTGTCCATAGGTCTCATAAACACATTCACTAGAAACTGTGCATTCACCCTCACGACCTCTACAGCTGCCGTGTTTCCTGGACCAACAAGCAGAAGGTCAAGGTAAGATCAGGGTGAGTTGGCGCCTTCCTTGAGCACAGTGTCGTCGCTCAGTGAGGCTCTCTGGGACCCCTCCAAACACTCGTATGTTTGTAATCAGCTTCTTCAGACAAATAACCTGGAGATTATTCCCTTAGATTATTTCACCTGATGATTCAACACCCTAATGCTACCTGGAAGGGGGTTAGGTTAGTATTAGGTCAGGTTAGGTTAGGTTAGCGTTAAGTCAGGTTAGCGTTAGGTTAGGTTAGCGTTAAGTCAGGTTAGCGTTAGGTTAGCGTTAAGTCAGGTTAGCGTTAGGTTAGTATTAGGTTAGGTTAGCGTTAAGTCAGGTTAGTGTTAGGTTAGGTTGGCGTTAAGTCAGGTTAGTGTTAGGTTAGGTTAGCGTTAAGCCAGGTTAGCGTTAGGTTAATATTAGGTTAGGTTAGCGTTAAGTCAGGTTAGGTTCGATTGGCATTAAGTCAGGTTAGCTTAGCATTAGGGTGTTTAAACTGGGGGGTGGTAAACTTCAGGTGGTTCCTACAGACACAAACAGTAAGTGATACACAATTCTGATATGTCCTCCCGACCTTCAAGAGTATCGTATTTATAACAGCGTCTATCTTCAGCTCGACACGCCGCCCCTGAGTCCGTTTGACCTTACCTCCCTCTTATCCCCGTCTCCAGAAAGCGAGGAGGAGAGAGAGGGAGGGAGGAGGGGAGAGAAGAGGAGGAGGGAGGAGGGGAGAGAGAGGAGAAGGGAAGAGAAGAAGGAGAGACGAGAGGGGAGGGAGAGCGGGTGTCCTTGATGGTAGACGAGAAATACATCCACAAAGCTCAATAATTCTATACCTCAGTTTCCACACGCGGCTGGGGTAGTTTTTCTCCGGTATAGTTGAGTCTCTCCTTGTCTCCTCCTTTATTAGCTGTCAATCGTTTTCTAATTGGTGTAACAAATGGGTGTTATGGTGTCTCCCCTTTCCCCCACACACCACACACCCCTACACCACACATCCCTACACCACACATCCCTACACACCACACATCCCTACACCACACCCCCAACACACGATTTCCTGGTTGTTAAATTCACACCTGTTTTTCACTCTCCCATATCCTTCTCCATCAAGATGTAAACTTTAACTGGACTTAGGGAGTAAACACAAGCTTTTTATCCTTCGTTCACTGCCATTCCCTCTCTCTGAACTGTTGCAACAGATGTGTCATGTGGCAGCGTCTCACACACACACACACACACACACACACACAACAAGGTCGATTTTATCTTGTCCTGCTGCTGCTTCACATTATACAACCCTCACCCATTACCATCACTATCGTCCCTATAGTCACCATCATCACCATCACCACAACAACTACCATCACCATCATCACAACAACTACCACCACCATCACTCGGTTAGATCAAATACTACTTTTCTCCCCAAGTTCCAATAGATCTATATACCCATCAGGTTCCTCCCCTTCTTAACCTCCCCACACCCCCAACCTACCACATCTCCTCCCCTCTGCCATCCAGCTTCCCCTTTCTCCCCCATGTGACACCCCAACACCACCTCTTACCTCTCCCCTCAAGTCATATCTGGTAAACTCCTCTCTCCTCCCCTCCCCTCCCCTCCATCATTTCCCAAGAGAGACATCCCCCCCCTCTCTCTCTCTCTCTCATTTTTGACAGGTGAGAAAGGGGAAGAGAGGAAAAAAACAAGAACAGAGGAAGATAACAGACTGAAGATAGCTTACAGGTGTGTGTGTGTGTGTGTGTGTGTGTGTGTGTGTGTGTGTGTGTGTGTGTGTGCAGGGTCTTGAGATGTGGAGGAAGCTAGGTGGTTACCCCCCCTCACCTTCCCTCTCTCTCTTCCCACATAATGTCCCTCATTTTTCCTTAACATGCCCCTTCCTCCTTCCCTCCCTTCTTCTCTCCTTCCCTCCCTTCCCTCCTTCCTGCCCTTCAGAATGTCCCTCTTTCATCCTCTCACCATTTCTCTCTTTCCTTTCCCCCCTCTCACCTTTCCCTCCCTCCTTCCCTCCCTTCACAATGTTCCCTCTTCCCTCCAATCACCACCATCTTCACATCGTGGGTCAACATCAGAGGGGACTAAATTTAGCCCCTCGTTATGTGCATTATGCCCGAGGGAGGCTCTTCCATCTGTCGGGGTGAGGCTCCTCCATCTGTCGGGGTGAGACTCTTTAAAGCTGTCGAGGTTAATCTCCTCCATCCCTCGGGGTTAACGAATCAGCTAAATCGATATCAATCATAGCTTTAGCTGTGACGGCATTAAGCGAAACTATCATTCTGTACCTGTGCCACACCTATCACCTCTGTACCAATACTTACAAATACACTCATAGCAACACTTAAACAACACGTAGTAGCATAAAAGTGTAGTGAATCAAACCAAAAAGACACGCATAAGTAAACAAATCCAAAAGTCACATCAAAATATAACAAACTGTGTCATCCTCTCACCACCAGATCCACCTCAACCGTCTAGGGCCAACTGGCTGACTCGCCGCTTATCTAACGGGCTTAAATATTTCCTCTGGGCGTCAACCAGTCTAGATTTCAACTGAGAGCCGTGAAATTATTATAAGCTACGAGCTTATCGTCCCAAAGTGAGCAACAAAGGAAGAGAAACAGTGAGGATTTTATTAATGGTATCTCGCTGCGGTATGTTTATTTCATGTGGCTGGCTCTTGGCCTTCCAGCACTGTTTCATATTTTGCCGCGATTTTGTGATTTTGTAGATAAGTCTCTCTCTCTCTCTCTCTCTCTCTCTCTCTCTCAATAATATTAGCATACAATAAAAAAATTGCTACATAATCAATACAAATGCCCACACAATCTACCTATATATAACAAAGAAGTATGTCTGTTTGTATGTTTGTGTGTGTGTCTGCACCAGAATCTCGGAAACTACTTTACCGATCTGTAGTGATGATGGATGGTGTTATATGTAGTGATGATGGATGGTGTTATATGTAGTGATGATGGATGGTGTTATATGTAGTGATGATGGATGGTGTTATATGTAGTAATGATGGATGGTGTTATATGTAGTGATGATGGATGGTGTTATATGTAGTGATGATGGATGGTGCTATATGTAGTGATGATGGATGGTGTTTTATGTAGTGATGATGGATGGTGTTATATGTAGTGATGGTTGGCCTAAACCTGGTGTTTCCTTGCTTCTCTCATAGACAGTTCTATGTTGGATGCTCCAGAGTGGGAACTGACAAAAATCTGCACATACTTGCTGCTAATGGCAAAACCAAAAATGTGGTCTACCTTCATGCACTACAGTGAGACAATGTGGAGCCTCCCGGAGGGTGGCGTCCTACCATGGCCTCGCGTTTCTGCTAGTCAACAATATTTGCAACATAATCAACAAATACGGCCACAAAATCAATAAAGTATGCAACAAAAAACTCAACAGTCTTCAACAAAACCCGACAACACTGATCTATTGGCAACATCAACAAACACTGCAATGAATTGAAACATAAATTTACAAAAACACCGATAAGCCTTCACCACTAAAAATGCAAACAAGAACTGCAGTAATCTCACTCTTATCTTGCAACAATCTGCAATATTTATCTCAACGTGAAACTGCAATTGACTACGATGTTTACACGAGACACTAAACATCAGCCATGTTTACCTCAATATATTTATCCAATGAGTGTTATTTTCATGTCGTGAGTCATACCTGTGTGAGGTTGATTAAGAATTATTACCTGTCGAGTTTAAATAATATAAGCGTCCCTCCTCCCCCTTCCCACCCACCTCTCCCTTTCTCTCCCTTCCCTCCTCTCCCCCTTTCCCTCCTTACTCTTCCTTCCTTCCTCCCCCTTCCCTTCTCCCCTTCCATCCTTCCCTCCTCAGTGTGTACGAAAGATTAATTAAGTTAGATTAGGTTAGATGAGGTAGAAACTAAAAAAACCCGGTAGTAAAGACGCCCTCGTTAGACAATACCTTTCAAATAATACCTCCTGCTGGTGGCCTCACAGAACGCTTCCTGGAGCACCGTCAGGAGCTCGTAAACGTCTCAAAGATATTCTAACAAACATCTTCCAGGAAACACACTTACCTAAGGACATTACAGGGAGGCGTCCAGCAGGTAGTTAAGTTAGGTTATTGGTGGCGGGAGACTAGATTACAGACAACACTCGCAGGTGATTGGTCAAATAGGGGCTAAGTTCTGGTAGGTACAGTTCTAATGGGCCCCAATTCTAGTACGCTTTAATCCTGATGGGTCCTGGTCCAGATGGGTCGAGTTCTAGTAAACGTCAGTCTTAATGGACCCCAGTTCTAATGGACCCCAGTTATGATGGGGGCATAGTCCTGATGTGGCCCAGTCATATTGAATCACAGTCCTTAATTGGCACCCGTCCTAAAGGGCCCCGCTCCTAATGGCCTGAGTCCAAATGAGCCAAGATCCCTTACGCTTCAATCCTATTAGACCTCAGTTCTAAAAGGTCACAACCTATTCTCATCATTAGGATTGGGGTTAAAATGTAATGTTGTTTAATCTTATTATATCAAGTATTACTTCAAGCTATTACTTCAAGGGTATAGTTCAAGGACGACCTCTCACTATACCCAGTGAAGGCCAGCTTAACAAAACACCATCAGTATATAAGCTTTAATTAATGACAAGCTGACTGTAGGAAGCTTAAATGTTGGTAAGAACAAAAACCTTAAATAATCACCCAACAAGACACTCTATAACGAAACATTTTAAAAGATGTTTATTAATGTTGTTTTTAGTCAACATTCCTGGAGGTTATGTGTGTAAAGGAGGTCACTTAATAGTCGCTAAAGATGACATATTATTGGGTCACTTTCAGATGAATTTAGAAAAGGTCTTCTCATAACATACTAGCATGATAGAACTCCCATCACACTATAGTAATACAGGGAGGGAAGGGGAGCCGAAGGGAGGGAAGGGGAGGGAAGGGGAGGGATCCAGCACCCTCTGACATGCTCAAAATACCACCTGGGTAGTCAAGATCCTTATAGAAATAACTTCCTTCCCTCTCTCCCTCCCTCCTACCTTCCATCCCTCTCACCTTCCTTCCCATGTACCTTTCCTCCCACTTTCCTTCTCTCATACCCTCCCTCCCTCCTTCCATCCTTCCAGCATACCCTCCATCCCACCCTCCTACCTACCTTCCTTCCTTCCCTCCTTCCTTCCCTCCTACCTTCCCTCCTTCCTTCCCTCCTTCCCTCCCTCCTTCCCCGCTGCTCTGGATCTTGGTCAGGTCTCCCTAGTAAAGCCGACATGACAGACACTCATTGCGAGGTGCAGTATATAAAAATACACCAACTTGGACCTCAACAGCAAGGGGCCACTACACTTACTTGGTCTTCGCCTGGCTGGTCTGAGTTGGTCTGGAGTAGTCTTGGAGGGGTCTGGGCTGGTCTGGAGTGCTATGGAGTGATGTTGCAGGTGGTTTTGTGGTCCCTGGAAATAAAAAGAGTGGTCTTGTGGTCTATTGTAGGAGATACGAGCGCGCACGCACACACACACACACACACACAAACTTTTTTAATCACCCTGAAAAGAAAACAATGGCAATAAAACACACTTTCACAATTCATTCGGTTTTTTTCTTATTCAAAGGGAGAAAAAAGCGCCATTACTCGCTGTTTGTGTTTGAAAGCCAAGATAATGCATTAGTAGGCACATTAAATCATTTTCATATTTAATAAAGTCACAAAAAGATTTAATCTCACTAAAACGTTATAATTACAATCCCGTTATTTTATTTGGAATTGTGTTTTAAAAGTCGTAATATCATAATGCACTTTTGTCTGGATATTTTTGTAATGTGACGTCATATAATGCCTGTTATGACGTGAATATGTATGTGTGACGTAACGTGGAATTAATTTAATGTAACTTGCAATTTGTTTTGACGGAATTATTATTTTATTTATCTGTTTATTTATCTAGTTTGTTTTTGTTTTGCATAAGCTGGAATTTTATGTTTTAGCTGGAATTTATTTTGAGTAACTTCGAATGTTTTGATGTAAGCTGAAAAATAATTGGGAGAATAATGAACAAATTACTTCCTTTTTTAAGTGTTAGAAGCGCAACGGGTGAGTGAGGTGACCCCGCGTCGACCCAGCTGAAAAATGGATCTTCGAGCACAAGGGATCGAATCTCACCTCACCTGAGACAATCTCTACAGGTATAAAGACTTCACGTTCCCTAATATAGACAGGTAAAATGCCTCTCCCACCTCATCTGAGACTCTCAATGGAGGTGAGTTAAGGACTATAGCCTCGAGCTGGGAAGGAGGGGAGGGGGTAGGTAAACAAAGAGAGGGAGGGGGAGAGGGAGAGGTAGGTAAACAAACTCTACGTTCTCGGTGGCAGCATGTTAGCCTTGAGGGGTTGTTTACTGTACAGTAGCTACTTCAATCTGAGTCCCGGATGTTTCTGTCTCACCACACACACACACACACACACCTCAAGTATCGAAGGTGTATTACTCAAGCATAATTCCAAGACACCCTGAGGCACTTCATTGTCCTCTTTAACCTGACCAAGTGGCTGACGAAGAGATGGTATTGTGGTGGAGGGAATACCAGAGGATAATAATACCCCTTCAGGTCTTCCCCCTTCATTACCAAGTGGCTAAAACAGGGAAGGAGTCAGGTATCCCCTTGAAGGACAATAAATGATTCCTCTCATGCATCCCCCTCCCCCTGTGACAGCTCCAGTGCCGGATTTAGACCTGTGGAGGCCAATGGGCAGCCTCTTTGTGGAGGCCCATGGGCAGCCTCTTTGTGGAGGCCCCCCTCATTATAACTACCCAAGAGGGTGGGGTCGCGAGTGAAGCAAGCCTAAACATCTGGGAGTTCCGGGGGGCGCTGTAAGCCCCCCCCTCCCCCCCCCCGGGGAAAATTTTGAAATTTGAACACTTCTTTGGAGAATTTTGAAGCCATATGCAGTTATATTGAGGAAATTAGAACATTGAGAACTTTTTAATTAACTGTATATTTATTGATAGTGTACAAATTCCCAACACACACACACACACACACAAAAGTGAGACATGACTGGAGTCATTCAAGTCGACCAGCCCTGATATAGCTACTACCGCACATGTCAAAAATTTTCAAGAGACTTCACAGAAAAGAATATATTATTAGTTATTACAGAGAGATGATTCTTTGCATTATTCATGAATTTCAAGGAGTAGCTAGCCTAATTTCTATCACGCTTCTTGCTGAACATAGTTTTACGTGTTGGAATAGATAAACATGAATTTTAAAGAATGAAAATAAAAATAATCAAATAAATAAACAAATAAATTAAATATTATAATATGTGGAGGCCCCCAGATTGTGGAGGCCCCTGGGCAGCTCTACACACCAAGTCATTATTTCTCCATATACTATAATGTCAGTTGTCAGATGTCTATTTATAACATAACTAAATAAAAAAAGTATCCATTTATTATTATGATTTATTCACTTTATTCACGTGTTATGAATTACGAAACATTAAGACTATTTATTCAACAAATATGGTGTTAGGTTTCGAAATTCGGTCTATTTTTAAGAGAACATTTGAGACACTCGTTCTCTCTCATCTCTCCCTCGCGTGACGTCATCATCCACCTGGGTAAATGAGAAGATGCTTTTTGTAGTAACTCTTCTGAACAGCACACACGCACGCACACACATACACACACACGCACACACACACACACACACGTCTTCCTTCACCCTCACAGCAAGCAAACACACAATGGTGACCTGAGTAGCCCCTTGAGGTGTGTTCAGGGCTAATTTTAGACCCCTGAGGAAAACCACTGTATTAGACTCATCAAAGGGCTGATAGTGAGAGGTAAGGGGAGGAAGCAAGGGGTGAGGTAAGGGGGTTAAGGGGGGGGGGGTGAAAATTCCTACTATCGTAAAATAAGGTTCGTTTCATTACCTTTTGAGGGTGTCCCGTATGATGATGATGATGATGATGATGATGATGATGATGATGATGATGATAATGACACACCTCCATAACATGACCAATAGATCTAGGAACACACAACAAACGTCACTATACCCCTGTAGTAACGACTTGGTCACCTACAACACCTGCAATTAACAGTCAACACCTGTCATCACCACAGGTAAACTACACCACACACAGGTACTATCACCACAACAAGCTTACCTCACACTATTGCGTCCTGGGTTCACCGTTTGCGTCAGATTTGAGAAGAATGATGTCCAAAGGTGACGCAACTAACAAGGTAAATATTCTCCATAGTATCACAGTCTTCCCTTCAACACGTATATAATTAGCCAGTGGTAACAGAGATTCCCCTCATTATAGTAGTTGATTAGTTGGATGAACAGCATTTCGGGTATAACTGGTAATTCTAGTGAAATATATATATATATATTTGTCTGCCTTTATGTATGTATGTATGTACAGTATGCTCATAATCAATAAAAAGACGTACTTAAATTTAATACATATAAAATACACAGTCTCTCTCTCTCTCTCTCTCTATCTCTCTCTCTCTCGTAAACAACCTCGACCCTTTACACAAGAACAACCATTTTAGCGAGGAAATTGTGGACTCATTAGAGACACGACACCTGACACCTGCCACAATGGTCTCTATGACACTTACACACAGACTCTAATTTAGTGTGTCATGCTCAACGTACTGGAGTGACACTTTGGTTAGGTTATTGTCGCGCGCGTGTGTGTGTGTGTGTGTGTGGACAAGCAATAGCAATAGCAGTTATCAACCACAGCAATAGCCACACTAATAACCACGGCAATAGCCACACCAATAAATACCTGGTCCATCACAGGTGTTCCTCGTTGCCAAGTAAACCCGACCCTTGTGCCTCCTCCTACACCAGGGAAGGATTTATACTGCATCACATCCCTCCCACCCCTCTCTTCCCATTCTCTTCTTCCATTCCTTCCCTTCCTCTCTCTTCTCATCCCTACCTCCCTCCTTCCCCCCTCCCTTCTCTTTCCCTTTCCTCCTTTCTCCCTCCCTCCCAATGTCGTTCTCCTCCCCCTTCTGTCCCTCCCTTTCTCCATCTTCCTCTCTTCCCACCCGTTCCTTCCATCTCTCCCTCTCCCTCTCCTCACTCCTCACCTCACAGCCGACCTGCAAGTTGCAACCTAAAGACAACACAAGCTCCTGCATAGCAACCTGTGCCCCCCCCCACCCTTCCAGACTAATATCTTTACTGTGTTGGGCTAACGTTGTGCGCAGGGCAACGAGGTGGGATGTTGCGTTCTGGCTGGAACGTTGTCTGGAGGTTTTTTTTTAGCCTTGAATAATTGAACCCGTGTGTGTGTGTGTGTGTGTGTGTGTGTATGCCGTGGAAACAAGATAACGAAGGTTTTTTTGTGAGTTCCTGCTTCGAGTTACAAATCTGAATGGGTAGTACCGTGGCATAGTGGAAACGAGATGGATCGTGTTCTGAGAGGTCCTTGGTTCGAAGATATTTAGTGTTTCCAATGAATTCTGACCTACAGGTGTTATGTAGAGATGGAACTAACTGTGTTGTGGGTTCCTGAGTTCTCGTAGCTGTAAGTTTACTCTGTAGAAATTCAAACGGTGTATAAATGTATTTGAAACTCTGCTCCAATATCTGTAGGAATCGGAAACTGCCTTAAATAAATCAGAAGTTAACATCGTAAATCGGACACCACACTCTGTAAATCGGAAACTAACATCGTAAATCGGACACCACACTCTGTAAATCGGAAGCTAACATCGTAAATCGGACACCACACTCTGTAAATCGGAAGCTAACATCGTA
Source organism: Homarus americanus (assembly GCF_018991925.1). Lineage (NCBI taxonomy): Eukaryota > Metazoa > Arthropoda > Malacostraca > Decapoda > Nephropidae > Homarus > Homarus americanus. Next base: position 2,611,479 of record NW_024722701.1, on the reverse strand, counting down.
ATTCGGACACCACACTCTGTAAATCGGAAACTAACATCGTAAATCCGACACCACACTCTGTAAATCGGAAACTAACATCGTAAATCCGACACCACTCTGTAAATCGGAAGCTAACATCGTAAATCGGACACCTACACTTGTAAATCGAAGCCAATATCAACGGACACCACACTTGTAAATCGGAAGTTAACATCAAATCGGACACCACACTTGCAAATCTAAAACCAACATCGTAAAACGGACACCACACTCTGTAAATCGGAAACATCGTAAAACGGGTCACCACACTCTGTAAATCGGAAATAACATCGTAAAACGGACACCACACTTGTAAATCGGGACACCACACTCTGTAAATCGGAAGCTAACATCGTAATTCGGACACCACACTCTGTAAATCGGAAACTAACATCGTAAATCCGACACCACACTCTGTAAATCGGAAACTAACATCGTAAATCCGACACCACTCTGTAAATCGGAAGCTAACATCGTAAATCGGACACCACACTCTGTAAATCGGAAGCTAACATCGTAAATCGGACACCACACTCTGTAAATCGGAAGCTAACATCGTAAAACGGACACCACACTCTGTAAATCGGAAGCTAACATCGTAAAACGGACACCACACTCTGTAAATCGGAAACTAACATCGTAAATCGGACACCACTCTGTAAATCGGAAGCTAACATCGTAAAACGGACACCACACTCTGTAAATCGGAAACTAACATCGTAAATCGGACACCACACTCTGTAAATCGGAAATTGCTCAGCCATACACAGACTAAACAGCATGATACACACACTCAAATTTCAGATCAAAATTTTAGCTGCGGATTTCAACTCAGGAAATACCTTAACACGAGGCACCGATTTTCAGATTTCTCAAGTTTATAATCCATCCCGAACTGATGCTAAGTGAATTATATCTATTTGAGACTCGGTATAATTTTCATTCAATTTTGGGAGTAATTTTGGTGTTTTGGGTTAAGTCAGCCATTGAAATATGTTCTTATGCTTATAGTTAAGAAGAAATTTCACGGCGAGAAGTTCTGTGAAGGTCAAACTTAATGGATAAGTTCTGAGGAAAATCTTACGTTCATAAATCACTGAAATTTCAAACGTTCGTCAAATTCATTTCCTCGTGTTTGAACTTGGGTATTTTCAGAGCTTTATACCTAAACTTTATTACGTTCGAATTGATAGATTAATGAAAGGTTTCGAATAACCAATTTGTTATACTTGCTATGAGGAATTTTTCAAACCTTCTTACCATAAATTTCACTTGTAAGAATTTATAGATTTTTAAAACATCGGACGTTCACTTTACAATATTTTAATTTACGAATTCTTAATCCTTGATAAATTCACTTCCTCCCATAAAATAAAATGGCGTCAAAACTCTCTCAAGACTCAACCAAGACCCCCCAAAAATATATATATATTCTAAAAAAAAAAATTAAAATACTGAAGCCAATAAAAATACAAATTAAAAACCTCTAAAAGATTGTTTCCTTGTTGTTGTGAGCCGTCGGGGTCTAATCACCTGTAATTGGGTGATTAATGGGCCAATTATCCACCAATTATGCCCCCCTCATTACCTGCCAATTATTTGATCACTCGCATTGTTATTTCACTGCATTGGAATAATTCGTGTATCGGCTGTTCCTTATGTGATAATTAGTGATGTTCCTTATGTGATAATTAGTGATGTTCCTTATGTGATAATTAGTGATGTTCCTTATGTGATAATTAGTGATGTTCCTTATGTGATAATTAGTGATGTTCCTTATGTGATAATTAGTGATGTTCCTTATGTGATAATTAGTGATGTTCCTTATGTGATAATTAATGATGTTCCTTATGTGATAATTAGTGATGTTCCTTATGTGATAATTAGTGATGTTCCTTATGTGATAATTAGTGATGTTCCTTATGTGATAATTAATTAGTGATGTTCCTTATGTGATAATTAGTGATGTTCCTTATGTGATAATTAGTGATGTTCCTTATGTGATAGTGATTAGTGATGTTCCTTATGTGATAATTAATGGTGTTCCTTATGTGATAATTAGTGATGTTCCTTATGTGATAATTAGTGATGTTCCTTATGTGATAATTAGTGATGTTCCTTATGTGATAATTAATGGTGTTCCTTATGTGATAATCCACTTCCTGGTACTGGTAGCAGATGATAGTGGTAGTGATGGTGGTTGCCGTGGTGGTGGTTGAGGATGCTGGTGGTGGTGGTTGTTATCTTGGTGATGATAAAGGATGGTGGTAGTAGTGGTTGAAGGAGGAGGAAGAGAAAAGGAAATACAGAAAGGAAGGAAGGAGAGATGAAGGAAGGAAGGAAGGAAGCAGAGAACAGGAAGAGAGAGAGAGAGAGGAGACGGGAAGGAAGGAAGGAAGGTGCAGGTGGTGGGGGGGGGAAGCGGGGGGATGCTAAGATCGATAGTGACGTCACGCCCGTCATATTGACCTCACACATCCCGTTCCAGCCAATCACATTCGTTCACACATTCTGATCCGACCAATCCCGACCCTTCTCTTATTTCTCTTTATATTTACCTTATTTATTGGATCTTTTTTTACTGTTTTAATAATAATAATAATAATAATAATAATAATAATAATAATAATAACTTACAAAATAAAATTATTAATAAAACAAATAAAAACTTACAAAAAATAAATATAAAAATAAAATATTTTATCCTTTTTTATGAATACAAAGAACGTAAGCATGGAGGAGCGGGCCTATTGGTTCATAATGGGCAGTCCCGTTTACACCCTACCCCTATCGCTCATATATCCACCCAACCTTATATTTGAAGCTACCCAGCGTATTAGAGTTAATGATGATATTTGGTAACTTGTTCCACTCATCCACAACTCTGTTACCAAACCAGTGTTGACCTATTTCAGGCCTAAATCTAAATTTGTCTAATTTAAAACCATTGTTACGAGTTCGCTCCTGGTTGGATAGTTTGAGTACCTTTGTAATGTCCCCTTTGTTGGAGATGGTGAGGATGATGATGATGAACACACACACACACACACAGACACACACACACACACACAGACACACACACACACACACACACACACACACACACACGCCGTTTAGGTTGTCATCCCTTGCTCAGGCTGTTGACGTCATCGGGTCGGGAACACGTGCCGCTGGGCTTTGCCAGGTAGTGGTAGTGATTGCTGTGATTGTGAAGGTTGGGATGGTGGTTATTGTGGGAGGGCTGGCGATGGTGGTAGTGATTATAGGGTGTTGTGTGTGTGTAGTGTGGTGGTGGCTGGTGGGGTAGTGGGGTGGGTGGGTGGGTGGTAGTAAATGGTGGTGGCTGGTGGGGTGGTAGTGTGGTGGCAGGGGTGGGTAGGTGTGGTGGTGGCTGGTGGGGTGGTAGGTGGTGGTGGCTGGTGGGTGGTAGGGTGGTGGTGGTTGTGTGGTAGTAAGTGTGGTGGGCAGGTGGGTAGGTGTGGTGGTAGTTGTGGGTAGGCGGTGTGGCAGGGGTGGTGGGTAAGTGGTGGTGGCTGGTGGGTAGTAAGTGGTGGTGGAGCAGGTGGTGGTTGGTGGGTAGGAGCAGGTGGTAGTGCGGTGGTGGCTGGTGGGTGGCAGTAAGTGGTGGTGGCTGGTAAGTAGTAAGTGGTGGTGGTTGGTGGGTGGCAGGGGTGGTGGTGGTTGGTGGGGTGGTGTGTGTGTGGTGGCTGGTGGGGTGGTGTAGTAAGTGGTGTGGCAGGTGGGTAGTAAGTGTGGTGGTGTGTTGTGTGGTAGCAAGTGGTGGTGGCAGGTGGTGGCTGGTGGGGTGGTAGGGGTGGTGGTGGTTGGTGGGGTGGTGTGTGGCGGTGGTGGTTGGTGGGGTGGTAGTAGTGACAGGTTAGTGGGATGGTAGTAAGTGTGGTGGCTGGTGGGGGTGGTAGTAAGTGGTGGTGGTTGGTGGGGTGGTAGTAAGTGGTGGTGGCTGGTGTGGGTAGTAAGTGGTGGTGGTTGGTGGGGTGATAGTAAGTGGTGGTGGTTGGTGGGGCGGTAGTAAGTGGTGGTGGTTGGTGGGGTGGTAGTAAGTGGTGGGGTTGGTAGTGGTACTGATTTTAGGTTAGGTTAAGTTAGGTTAGGTCCGGCAGGCAACATAGTCAGGATTATCCCTTAATGTTACTAATAAACCCGCCATTACGACCGGCCATTATCCTGTTCAACACCAGGATGTAAACAAAGCCACAGGATGTAAACAAAGCCACAGGATGTAAACACATACACATAGAAGAACACATACATACACGCGCAACACACACATAGATGAACACATACATGTACACCTACATACACACACGCCCACTTACACACATGTACACCTACATGCACACACATGCAAGCCCACACACATCCGCACTCCCTCTCTTTCCACATTCATTTTTTCCTGCTTCCCCTCCCCTCCCCCTCTCATTTCCTCCCTCCTCTCTCCTCCTCCCCTTGTGACCTTTGGCCGGGCGGGTGACCTTGAATTTGGCTGACTGGCTAAAAAGGGCGCCACCATCCCCCCCAACCACCGTCACTACCACCACCACCACTACTACCCACACCGTCCCACGCCACTACCATCACTACAACTTAACCTAACCTATTTAAAAGCAGTGTGACCATTTGTGTGTGTGTGTGTGTGTGTGTGTGTGTGTGAGGAAGGTCAAGAGATATTTTTTATTTGCTCCCGAGGGGGTTAGTTTATTGGGCACCCCCTTGTCATCCTGTGCAAAGGTGAAGCGCAAAAGCGTTTACAGCGCCCATCTGGGAAGCATGCGTAGTTCATGCTTGCCTTCATGACTCGTGCATTAAGGGCGTAAAAGCCTAAGGGGTCATGGGTTTTGTCAGCAAGTTACATAAAGTGACAGAATGATGAGTGTGTGGGGGGAAATTCTCGGTACAATTCATCTGTTTATGGCAAAGTGTGGCAGGTCCCTAGTGCCGGGCCTAGGAGGAGGGGTATCTGGTCAGGGAGGGAAGAGGTGTTGGTAACAGTGTCATCAGTGGTTTGTGGGTAAGAAAGTCAGGAGTTACCCCGGGAGTTTGGGTAGGGCCCCTGGGAGCAGAGACTGGGGTGTCGGGCATTGAGGTCCTCACAAGGAGGGTGGGGGTGGAGGTGATATGTTGTGGTGGGACAGGTACAGTAGAGGTGGAGGGAGGGGCATACCTTTTAGTGTGATTGTGATGGCGTGTACGTCGGTAGTGTCGGCTTTAAGGGGGACATCGAGAGGTTGGTAGGGGACGTCCTTCTTGGCGTAGATACGTAGTCCACGTGCATGTTCTCTTGGTGATCCATTGATGCGGAGAACTGGAGTGGATGGGCCCCAGATGCCGGCATGCCGGTGGGGGACGGGGAGCCGGGGGTGGTGTCCTCGGGTCCAATAGGGGCTCTGGTGGAGACAGCTCAGAGACATGAGCAGGCGCGGCTTGCTGTGGGTGGACAGAATGAGGCTCCACGTGTCGTGGTGATGGGGCGGGACGTGGCACGGGGGCAGCAGGGCACACCGGGGCAGGCCCGGTAGGTGCCACGCCAGCAGTGATGCCAGGAGGCGGTGGAGTAGGCCGTGAGCATGAGAGGCACACAGGGGAGAGAGTTCGCCGAGTCATGGAACACAATCAAGGGCCACGTTAGGTCACGCTCAGTCAAATCGTCTCGTGTTGGTTCATAATATTTTTGTTGTTGTTGTCTGTCAGGTCACGAGATCTTCACTATAAGCTTCTTAGCCTTTGACCTTTAACCATGACTTGAAAGTATGACCTCTTGGGCAAATTAAAGGTTACCAGAAGATTAGACACCTCAGTTTATTTCATCTGATGACTTAGATACCCTAACGATACCTGGTGAGGTGAGGTGAAGTGAAGTTGGGGTGAGGTGAAGTGAAGTTGGTGTGATGTGAAGTGAAGTGAAGTTGGTGTAATGTGAGATGAGGTGAGGTGCGTGTCAACATCAAAAAGATCAAAGCTTATTTATCTATCCTGCTTCCGGCCGTGTCAGTTCCCGCCAAGCGACAAGAAAGAGTTGGGAGGGAGGGAGGTGGGTGTCATTGCTAGGTCACGTGATGAGGTCAAGTCAAGTCACGCCATGTACTGACCAGTCACGGGAGATCATGTTAAGTCACGTCAAGGGTCAAGTAAATACGTTTTCATTCACGTGAAGATCAGACGCGATTCTTCTGTTTGTGATAATTGACATGCATGCTCACGTCTAGTCATATTAGGTGAGTTTTTTGGTCATTTCTAATTAACGTAGGTCATCTTAGGTCATGTTCAGTCATAGCAGGTCATCTTAGGTCATCTCAGGTCACGTTCAGTCATGATAGGTCATCGTAGGTCATAGTTGGTCACTCAACTTCCCCTCACAAGACAACTGTGTCCCCTCACTCTCCCCTCACCAGCTACTTGTGTCCCCTCACCAGCTACTTGTACCCCCTCACTCTCCCCTTAGAGTAACAAGCAGGCGGTAGTTTGCATGCGTAAGGCGTCATCCAGGGCCCATGGCGTATATCATTAATGTTGATGAGGAGAGTTGTCAAGTTAACGACACGGTGAGGGGTGAAGGGTGAAGAGAAGTGAAGTGAGGGGTGAAGAGAAGTGAAGGGTGAGGGGTGAGGGGAAATGAAGGGTGAGAGGAAGTGAGGGGAAGACTAAATGATGGGAGCATAATAACAACCAAGAGAAGTATATTATCAAGGGAGAATACTATCAAGGGAGCATATAACCAAGCCAAGGGAGCATATCGTCAAGGGAGAATACTATCAAGGGAGCATATAACCAAGCCAAGGGATCATATCGTCAAGGGAGAATACTATCATGGGAGCATATAACCAAACCAAGGGATCATATTGTCAAGGGATCATATCGTCAAGGGAGAATACTATCAAGGGAGCATATAACCAAGCCAAGGGAGCATATCGTCAAGGGAGAATATTATCAAGGGAGCATAAGAAGCTGATTAAGCCCTAAAGAAGCTCTGCTATAAGGTAACGTGAGACCAACAGGTGTGTAAGAGCTTCCTGACACTAATTAACCTGAAGCTTCACTTTTACCTGGGTGGTTATATAGGTCCAGGTACAGGTACATCAACAGGTAACAGTACATCAACAGGTAAGAGGTACATCAACAGGTACAGGTACATCAACAGGTACAGGTACATCAACAGGTAACAGGTACATCAACAGGTAACAGGTACATCAACAGGTAACAGGTACATTTTCAGGTCCAGTTCAGGTCCAGGCCAGGTGTTGAATATTTCACTCACTCAATACTATAACCTTTATCTCTCCTTTCACCTGAGAGAGAGAGAGAGAGAGAGAGTGGGTGTGTGAGAGAGAGAGAGAGAGAGTGGGTGTGTGAGAGGATTGTACGTGAGAAAAGATCAGAGGTGAGAGTGTGAAAGGTGTGTGTAGGGGGGGTGAGGGGAGGAGAAATTACCTTAGTAGGACCATAAAACTCTCCCACACACACACACACACTCACATACACACTCTCCCACACACACACACACACACACTCACACACACACTCTCCCACCCTTATTTTAATTATTGTCATCAATCAGTTAATCCATCCATCCATCCACCTATCCCCTGACTCACCCACTCTTCCATCCATCCATCCATTAACAAACTCACTCATCCATCCATTAACAAACTCACTCATCCATCCATCCATCCATTAACAAACTCACTCATCCATCCATTAACAAACTCACTCATCCATCCATTAACAAACTCACTCATCCATCCATTAACAAACTGACTCATCCATCCATTAACAAACTCACTCATCCATCCATCCATCCATCCATTAACAAACTCACTCATCCATCCAACCAGCCCTCGTGTCGGTCGACCATGGCAACGAGATTATTTATAAGTGACGAAGCTCCAGCAAGGTTGTCCTGAGCTGCTGTGTGTGCGAGAGGGAGCCAGACAGACAGACAGGGAGAGAGAGACTGATAGACGAGAGGTTAATCAGATCCTGTTGTGTGTGGGCAAGTTTCTTTATGCCTTTTGTTTCTGTCTACCCAGCGATAATTGGGGACCTGTATTTTAATAGATTTGCGGTCCGGTCTTCTTTGGTTATTCCTTGACGCTGGACCATATTGTACTGGCGACAGGTTCTGCACCTTACACAAATGTACGCCTTGGTGATCCTTGGGCAGTCTAACCTCGAGGAGCAACCATTGTGTGTGTGTGTGTGTGTGTGTGTGTCTTGACGCATGTGTAATCAAGAGTGATCTGTGCAGTGGAAGGGTTGTCAAGAGATCCATTATCCCAGCACATCACAAACACACTAACATCGTCTGAAGACCTGTCCAACGGGGCGATCCACACACACACACACACACACACACACACACACGAATCTCTATCCTACGCAGTATATATATATATAACCCACACCGGCTCTCACACAGTCGACCACACAGCCGTAAATGAGCCGTCAGCACTACCTCAGGACCCGGATGAATATATACCCCGAAGGCTAAATAAAGATCACACAATCACACACCTCGAAGTAGAGTCCCTAAAGGCGGGTGTCTCCCCCTCACCATCACCAATAACATCAAGCGGCCATAACTCTGTACTCTAATAACACAAAGTAATTATTATCACAGGGATTTGAGATCATGTTATATCTAAACTATATATCAAGTTTGGTTAAATTCTATTGTTATTTCTTAAGAGTTTGAGGGTTAACAGTTCCCGGATGTACAAAAAGGTAATCGACATTCTCAAGGTCCCTTACTGGAACTTGTAAATGGAGACCTTGTAGCGGGTTTCCGGAGGTGTTAAGTAGCGTCTACTCTGCGTGTGTTAGTCTAGTGTCTCCTGTAGGTGGGTTTATGCGTCCGTCTGTACGTCCGTTTCCCTGAGGAGGCGGTGTGTTGATTCATCACCGCCAGACCCCCAGAGGAGTCCTGTAGACGATGCTTCCTTGGGGTCTGATGTACTGAAGAAGTAGAGTGGAATGTGTGAGGAGGAGGGAGGAAGGTAGGAAGGAAGGTAGGGAACGGAGGAGGTAAAGGTAGGAAGGAAGGAAGGTAGGGAACGGAGGAGGGAATGAAGGAGGAAAACGAAGGAATGAAGAAGGGAGGAGGGAATGAAGGAGGGGTGTGGAATGGAGGTCAGTAGGAGGAACGGAAAAGAAGGGAATGGAAATTAGTTAATGGAAGAGGGGGAGGGAAGGAAGAAGGGAGATGGAGGGGGTGGGGAGGCGAAGGAGGAAGGGATGGGGAGGCGAAGGGGAAAGGGGGGCAGGCAAAGGAGGAAGGGGAATGGGAGGGAAGGCGAAGGGTGAATGAAGGGGGAGGCGAAAGAGGGAATGGGAGGGGGAGGCGAAGGGGGAATGAAGAAGAGGGAGGCGAAGGGAATGAAGAGGGGGGGAGGCGAAGGGGGAATGAAGGGGAGGCGAAAGGGGGAATGGGAGGGGAGGCGAAGGGTGGGGGGGAAAGGTGAAGGCGAGGGGGGAAGGGGAGGTGGAGGAGACACCATACACATGAACAATCAGCCACTATTTATATAAACTTCCTCAAGAAACAGTAAGCGTATTTCACCATGTTATCAACTACTTGTTGGCTGACCACTTTACAGAACGGGACTCGACTGCTCGTAACAAAAACCAAGGTCTCTCTCTCTCTCTCTCTCTCTCTCTCTCTCTCTCTCTCTCTCTCTCACACACACACAATAATGGCAGTTTGTTCTTCTTATGAATTCTCTATGAATAATCTATCAACTTTGTCTACCTGTTCGTAATTAGTTTTGTGAGGCAGGTAACTTGTGTGTTTTCAGGTAGTGTGTGTGTGTGTGTGTGTGTGTGTGTGTTAGAGAGAGAGAATCCTTTATTATTTCTCCTAAATTAATGAATCACTCTACCTGTATCTACCTGTAACCGTATACCTGTAATCAACCAATCAGATATATACAAACAATCGGTACAAGAACAACACAACCCACCTCAACGACCCCAAAACCGCATGACGTCAGTACAGGGAAGCCATGACGTCACTACTACCCTGTGACGTCACGCGACCTCCTCTACGGATAATTCCCGAGATGAATATCACTTACAGTAGTCGAACCATTGTCCTCGTGTGGGATTAAGTGAGTTAGGGAGCCGTTTATCCACTTGAGACGAGCACTGAGTTTATTTTTTTTTCTACAGGACAGACATAGTCACAAACAACTCTATTATTGACCTGACATAACCCAATATACGAAAAGATTCTGGAAATTCGGTATTCGCCTCTTGAATCCGCGTCCAGAGAGCTGACACCCGCAAAACCATCCCGAGGTGGAACAATACTAAGGACCTACTTGACTCACTCTCCTTAACAAGGCTTTTGGCCACGTTCACGAGCACACCTTGAGAGAACACCTGCTGACTGAGAGAACACCTACTGACTGAGAGAACACTTACTGACTGAGAGAACACTTTGAGAGAACGTAACTCATATATAGGCAGCAGAACACGTTTTCCTGAGTCTACCTTCAAAGAAAACTGAAACAAAGGGAAACAGGTTGTAACATATATAAAGTTCAACAGAATAACAAATAAATAAAGTGAAATAAAATAAACGACCCGAATAAATTGCACAAAAGAGCTCCGATACAATTTCTTTTATCTATTTTCACAAGAGTTTATTGATACACGGAGATAAGGTACAACAGTTCGTGAAGGTCGAAGCCCCTCACTTGGTCAGAAAAAAGAAAATATTGGAACACTATTTTCTTTCTTTTTTCTGTCAGTGACGTGTGAGACTTATGAAAAAAATAGGGCGGTGAGGGTTAGGAGGAGGGATATTTTCCACTTTTTTGTCTAGTCGAAGGTGATCAAATATAACCTGGCAGGATTATACTGAGACACTGTTAACAGACTTTCCATATACCTTAACGAATTATAGTTACATCAATGGGTAAGGTGGTAAGGTGGATACGATACTCACCTCCCGTCCTAAGGGTCAATGGTTCGATCCTGGGGGCAAAATTCCATATAAAATACACACTTACACAAACACACACATACAAGAACTCAGAAACACACACACACACAAACACTTCGGAGAAATCATGATTGAATCTGTTTTTCCTGATATTACAAAACCTGAAAAAATCCAATATTTACAAATGAAAAAAGACTCTCTCTCTCTCTCTCTCTCTGTCTCTCTCTCTCTCTCTGTCTCTGTCTCTCTGTCTCTCTCTCTCTCTCTCTCTCTTTGTTCCATTCTAATCGTACACCTGCCAACAGAGGGATCCCGGTTATCTAACTATCGTACACATTGAGAATTGCGACGCTTTTGTGAATATTCAGTTCTGTTTGGAAACTGTATTTGGAAAAAGCAAATTTTATTCTTTTTCCCCCGTGTAAAGGATATTGCTGTAGTGTGTATCGATTTCAGTGTGAGAGAGCGAGAGAAAGACAGACAGACAGACAGACAGGTAAACAGAGACAGACAAATAGACAGAGAAACACAGATTTTTTATTTGTTTTCGGTAAAGTTTTTATTTCCTCCACCTCCCATGACGTCACAAACCTCCCATGACGTCACAAGAGGGAAAACGACCTATATTTTGTTTTATTTATAGTAAAAATAAATTATACTATTTATATAAAACTCCATTCATATAAAATCACTTCAAGAAACTTCCTTTACACTAAGAAGATGTATTTATATAATGTTTATATATTAAATATTTATTTTTCACGTACAATATAAATTTTGAATAAAGTAAGTCTTAGCAACTACCAGAATAGATGTCCAGGTAGGATAAACGTAAGCAGGTCAGGTTAGGTTAGGTTAGGTTAGGTTTAATATGATTTATCTAAGATATCTACTGCTAACGTCACCTCCAGAAAGGTTGTCTGGTATCAACTTTCACAATGTCCTTTTATGTTTTAACTAAACCTCCATCTTTTGTTTTATTTTTTTTATAAGTTGAAACAATGGCACAATAGAAAAACGAACTGTGGTTGACCTTTAAGTATACAGTGCAGTAGAGGAGCGGTGGTCGAGTGGGTATAACACTCATCTCTTAACACAAAGGCCACGGGTTCGGTTCCTACAGTCGGGTATTCAGTTAGTAGACGCCCCCTTTTCACCGTAGTTTTAGAATAGGTCCCTCATTTTCAGTTGAGGAATTAAAATACGGTCATGTTTAGTACCAAAGACATAATCAGCAGTATGATATATTCACACTGCCTCTGATGGAACCTATTTTTAAGATTTCATAGACAAATTAACTTCCATGTGATGGTGTTAACTTGTAGATGGTGTTTTAACCTCAATGTGATGATGAATGCAACTAAATATTCGTTAATTCGTTAATTATGTAGTTATGGATTCATTTTACTTCATATTGTCTCGAATACTAAGCTATTTAATGAACCTGCGTCAATAAACACTTCAAACACTGACTAATCAATCATCCTGCGTCAATAAACACCTCAAACACTGACTAATCAATCATCCTGCGTCAACAAACACGTCAAACACTAACTAATCAATCATCCTGCGTCAACAAACACCTCAAACACTAACTAATCAATCATCCTGCGTCAACAAACACCTCAAACACTAACTAATCAATCATCCTGCGTCAATAAACACCTCAAACACTGACTAATCAATCATCCTGCGTCAACAAACACGTCAAACACTAACTAATCAATCATCCTGCGTCAACAAACACCTCGTAAGCAACATATATAAAACACCACATTAATAATCCTCAACAAAAAGAGTACCCCCACCACGAGTAGACATGGTCAACAAGATGTCCTCTGCGTCAGGAGAGTAAAATAGACGCCATCCTTACGAGCAGACACACAAAGGGGCGCTGACGATGACAACAACAACCACCACCCACAGAGATTTTTTTTATTACTTATTATTATTATTAAAGAAGAAAAGGGATGTAGTGTTGGTCTTATTATTATTAAGTCTCTCTCTCTCTCTCGCGTAAAGGCGGTACTCAGGGTAAAATCGAATTCTCCTTTTCACTCTCGTTCCTTCATCCAATCTTCCTGGAGATGGTATTGACCTCTTGGCGGACTTGTGACGGACTTATGACGGACTTGTGACGGACTTGGACGGATATCTTCCTTGACTTTTACTCATTTTACTCACCCTCCATTCTTCCCTCCCTCCCTCTCCCCCCACCACCCTCCTTGTCCTCCTCCCACCCCACCTCCCTCCTTGTCCCCCTCCTCCTTACCTCCTCCTCCCACCCCCACCACCTCTTCCTATCCCACCTCCTCCTGTTCCAGCCTCCTCTCCTCCTCCTACCCCACCTCCCTCCTCCTCCCCCACCTCCTCCTCCTACCCCCCCCCCCTCCTTGTTCCCCCCAAGGTAGCCATAGGTGAGTCAGGGCCGTGACCGCCAGGGCTCATTAACCTTACCTGATGTCCTCATGACTTGTGGCGCCAGGTGTGTGACCCCTTGAGTACGTTGACTTGACCCCTTGAGTACGTTGACTTAACCCCTTGAGTACATTGTCACCCTACACACGGGAGTCGGTCATCGTACTCAAGGAGTTAAGGACCAACCCAATTACCCCGTCACTTACCGCCGAGACAGACAGACAGACAGACAGATAGATTATATAGGGAATGGAAGGAGAGAGAGAGAGAGAGAGAGAGGAGAGAGAGAGAGAGAGAGAGAGAGAGAGAGGAGAGGAGAGAGAAGGTCTGTACAGAATGGGTGGAGGCGGAGGAAGAGAGAGGGGGAGGGAGGGGTGAGGAGAGGACGTGGCACTGCTGACGTCACTACCAATGCCTGGGAAAGTGCCAAATAACCCCATCCTCCCTAATCGTCCCTCCACCCTCCACCTTCCACCCTCTTCCCTCCATCCTATCCTATACCCTTTTCCCTCCATTCCACCTGTAACCTCCAGCACAACCTAACGTAACGCCTAAAGGTTTACTAAGTTCTCGCGTGTAACTTACGTAGCCTCTGTCTACATATTGTAAACTAATGTACACCTGATAATAAACGTCTGTCTAACACACACACACACACACATACACACACACACGTGACAGTATACACAATTTAATACGTACATACACACCGAAATGCACAAAGCTAAGTACAAACATATTTAAACACAGCTAAGGTACACATAAAGCTACGGTACACAAATACAACATACAGCTAAGGTACACAGCTATAAGTACAATATACATACATACATACATACATACATACAGGGCTAGAGGCTCTTACGTCACCAGGATAACAGCTATGTAATCTATTCAACTATAGTGCCAAGAGTGCCAGGTAGTGCCAAGCCTTGAGGGTGTCGCCTGGATGTTATGATGAGGGGGAGGAGTGGGGGAGGGGAGACGGTGATGGGCAGGATGTGGGAAGAGGGGGTGGGAATGAGGAAGAGAAGGCGGGGAGAAGTTAAAAAAGAGGAGAGAGGAAGAGGAGGAGAGAATAAAAATGGAATGGGGAGACAGAAACAGACAGACAGACAGACAGAAACAGACAGACAGCCACAGAGCACACACCCTGCCTCACGTCCACCACCCCTATGTGTTAATGGTAACATCCGCTGCATAATGACGATGTGAAAAGAACTATATAAGTCTCAATGGCATTAACAACACCTTATATACAACCTACAAACCTCTATAACACCAGATTATAGAGAATTAAGCCTATAATCCACCTTCAATACCCGTCTATAATCTCAAGAGTCTTCAAAATATTTTCAAACAAAAATCCAATCACTTCTTTTCTATAAACGATTGAATCCTCTATCACAGGGACAAAAGATAGGGTTCGATTCCTTAATCAACGACATTCATCTTTTTGGCGGAGGATAAAACAGGGAATCCAAACCTCCAGAATCTTATTAAATTTTAGGGTTTATACAAAGGGTTTGATTCCATTTCTTTGCCTCCGTGTTTATCTCCCGGGAAACAAGACGAGATAGAGTGTGTGTGTGTACATATTTTTATTGAGTTTGAGCAGATATTAACATAAGTACGTAGTTATGTTTTCACGCACCGTATGTATGTATATATGTATGTATGTATGTATGTATGTATTAATATGTATGTATGTATGGCGAAGTTAACTCATTCCCACCTCCACTTCCTCTTCCTCCTCCTATCCTTCTTCTTCCTCCAATCTCTCCTTCTCTCGACCAAAATGTCAATGATAGGGTCAAAGAACTCTCTCTCTCTCTCTCTCACTGCCTTAAAATTTACCCCCAAAAACATTAAGCAGGAATCGAACTTTACAGGTAAGAAAGTATATAAATTTTTACACACACACACACACACACACACACCACCACACACACACACACACACACACACACACACACACACACACACTGTAATGGTGAGAAATACCTGTAATTTTTCAACACCTGCCGACCATAACACCTGAGGGTTTAATCATTAGCACAGGTTTGTTGGTGAGGGGGTGGGGGGAGGAGGGAGGAAGAGGCTCTTGCTAAAACCACAGGAGCCAGCATGCAGCTTCGAGGCTTCACACAATCTCAAGCTGAACGAAGACCCACGAGAGGAAATAAGCTCGTATTTCCAAGCTGATGATAATGTGATGAGATTAGGTTAGGTTAATGGGATCTAGTCTTCATGGGCCCTAACCTAACCATTCAGACTGGGGGTCCACTCTTAGGTATTGGGGGCCCTCTTGACCTTGATGATATACTTAATGTAAAGCCAGGTGGAGTTAGTTATCCCCCCACCCCCCAGAGGCTCTTAAAAACACACACCTCACTTGTTTTGATACCTTGAGGTGGGTTAAGTATTAAAACACTTCAATATTTACGAAGGAATATAAAATCAGTTTATTTTCCTCCTATCAAAGGTAAGGTGGAAGAGGGAGTGGTGGGTCGTGTAGGAGTGTGTTAAGCCTGGTATGGGAGGGAGAGGAGGAGAGGAAGGGAGGAGGGAGGGAGGGAGAGGGAGGAGGGAGGAGGAGAGAGAGAGAGATGGAAGGGGAAGGGGAAGGATAGAAAGAGGAATGGGGATGCGGAGAGAGAGGAGGAGAGAGGGGAAAAGAGAGGGAGAGAGGGAGGGAAATATAGAGGGAGGGGAACAGGAGGGAGGGTATAGAGAGAGGAGACTGAAGGAGGGAGGAAGAGGTAAAAAGGGAGAGAACGAAGGAGGAGAGAGAGAGAGAGAGTGTGTTATGATGCCAATATGGACCCAAGTGCCATAATATATAATTACTTACAGGTGTTGACTATATTACGTGAGGCTGTGTCAACCATGGCGAGATACCGTGTGTGGTCAAGGTAGTGTCTCGCTCATACAATGTTTATATATGAATCATTGTAATATTGTGATACAAACACACACACACACACACACACACACACACACACACACACACGGAAACTGTTAAGCAAGCATAAAAAATAGTTCCCACAAACTCAATGAAAAACATTAACCTAACCAACCTAAACCAACCCAACCCTAGCAACCTAACCCAATCAACCCTACCAACCTAACCTAACCAATAGCACCTAACCAACCCTACAACCCAATCAACCTAACCAACCTAACTTAACCTAACCAACCTAACTTAACCTAACCTAACCTAACCTAACCAAACCTAACCCAATCAACCTAACCTAACCAGCTACCCCCTCCTCAAGGTACCTTTAAAGTTGTTTAATCATCAGGTAAAATAATGCTGGGGTACCAAATCTTCAGGTGATACCACTAATTAAACACTAAAGTCAGGTACAGGGCAGAGACAGCCAGTGTGTTCATAACCACACCTGTTCAACAATACCTAATTGCTAAGCGCGACATTACACATAACATACGGTGTTATACATACTAACACACCTGGATGTACTTAGCACACCTGACATTACAAACAGGAACACCAAACAACACCGAAAATAACACCAAAACAGACAAAATAACACCAAAATAACAGGAGAAATAACACACATATAAGGTAATTCCTGTGTATATTAATGCCCCGTAAGACACCGGTGAAACTATATGACTGTGGCGGGGAATAATAAAAATCTCATTACGTTTTTACCTTTCATTTTTTTCCCCCACAAAGAACCATTTATGACGTCATACTGGCACCCACATAAGTGTTGATGACGTCATAGTAGTTTTTTTTTCTAGTATGTCCGTGAAGAGGAGTTAAATTGACTCAAGATCCAGGACGAACATGGGTAGAAAAACAATATCCACACACACACTTACACACACACACACACACACACACAGCAGTTACTAAACCAAGGAGAAAATTAAAAGAAAAATCAAATACCCTCTCCTCCCAAACACCACTCTAAATACCCTCCCTCTCCCCTAATCCCTTCAAATACCACTCCCTCTCCTAATCCTTCAACTCCTCTCCCAATCCTTCAAATACCCACTCCCTCTCCCCTAATCCTTCAAATACCACCTCCCCCTAATCCTTCAAATACCCACTCCCTCTCCCCTAATCCCTTCAAATACCCACTCCCTCTCCCCTAATCCCTTCAAATACCCACCCTCTCCCTAATCCCTTCAAATACCCACTCCCAATCCCCACCAAGCACACGGGGAAACATATCGTACGGCACTCTTGACAGCCTACGACCCCGGCAGCGTCATGGGTCAGACGTACGATACATCACCAAACAGACACACATTTTCTAAATAAAATTCGCGTGTATCGTGGGTTTTTAATTCCGTGGATGAGGGTAATTTAGGAGTTTTTTTGGTGTTTTTTCTTTAAATATGTCGGTTTTTTAACGGATATAGTAATTACGGCATTTATTTTTAAGCTGGAAAATAGCGTCATTATATACGATAAATTGGGGGGAGTGGAGGATAATGGGCTGCCCTGAGGAGGAGGAGGGGAGGGGGAGGGGAGGAGGAGAGGGAGGAGGAGGAGGAGGAGGAGGAGGGGGAGGAGGGGAGGAGGGGAGGGGAGGAGGGGGAGGGAGGAGGAGGAGGAGGGGGAGGAGGAGGGGAGGAGGGGGAGGGGAGGAGGGGGGAGGAGGAAGAAGAAGGAGGGGACGAGGAAGGAGAGTGGGGAGGAGAAGGAGAGGAAGGAGGAAGAAGAAGGCAGAGAGGTGGAGAAAAGAGCATAAAATGACGTAAGGAGGAGGAAGAGAAAGAAGAAGGTAATGGAAGAGAAGAGGAATTACAGGAGCAGCAGAAAGAGGAAAGGAGAAGATGAAGACAGTACCATAGCACCACACAGCACCACACATCACCACACATCACCACACAGCACCACACAGCACGCCACACACCACACAGCACCACACAACACCACACAGCAGCACCACACAACACACAGCACCACACATCACCACAGCACCACACAGCACCACACAGCACTACACATCACTACACAGCACCACACAGCACCACACACAGCACCACACAGCACCACACACAGCACTACACAGCACCACACAGCACCACACAGCACCACACAGCACCACACAGCACCACACAGCACCACACATCACTACACAGCACCACACAGCACTACACAGCACTAAAACACATGTATCCCTTGATGTAATATTCAGACTGCTCTCATATTGGCAGACTGATGAAAGATTCAGCCTAGCAGGGATGGCCGAGGGTCACACCGTCCATTAAAGCATCTCTGCTGTGGACTCTGTCGAATTACATACATCAACTTCCAATGAGAACAGAGCATCCTGATCTAACAGCCAATAGGAAAGTAACTCCGAGATCCAGCAACCAATGAGGATCTCAGAGTTGCACTCTTATTAGCTACTGGAACTCGGAACTTCGCTCCCATTAACTGCTTGATCTTGGAATTCCGCCTCAATGGTTGAGGGATGACATCAGAGAAACCTCCTGTGACGTCATTATTACATCAGAGGACCCCCTGCATGATGACCTCATAGGAACTAAGAGGTTTAGGGTTCATGAGTCAAGACTCTCGGGGTTCACACCTCATTGAGAGGGTGGATTGACAACGCTGAGTGTACCAGTCGGAAAAGTCCCCAACTGTACATGAGAGAGAGAGAGAGAGAGAGAGAGAGAGAGAGAGAGGCAGTAAACACCAGTGACAAAGGTCTTCTCACTCTCATAATAACAGGCCTAAAAATATAGTGGGGCGGTGACGGTGGCGCGAAGAGAAGTGTGTGATGGCTGCTTGATGGGGGTGATTGTGCACGCCCTCACCTCCTCCACCAGTGTGAGAGAGGAAGAGGGAAGGAGGGGAAAGGAAGCACAGAAAGAGGTAGAAGATGGGAAGTGAGGAAAGGATAGAAGGAGGGGATTGAGTAAGAGAACTAGGAAGGGGATGAAGGGAGGGAGAGAAAGAAGTATTGAAATGAGGAGGGATGGAAGGATGAGGAGAGGGACGGAAGGATGGAATGGGTGAGAGGGACGGAAGGATGGAATGGGTGAGAGGGACGGAAGGAGGAAATGAGTGGGAATGGATAAGTGTGGTGGTGTATGTTAAGTTAGTTTAAGTGATTCTCAAGTCACTCATTTTTGGATACAGTAATTTAGGTCTACTTTACCAGACTTATGAATGACCTGTTAAGAGAATCTAGCATTACTCACAACACCTCCTAGAGCCCTGCCAGGTGTGTGTGTGTGTGTACCTGCCAGGTGTGTATGTGTACCTGCCAGGTGTATGTGTATGATGATTTCTTGGACATTTTTGTTGAACAGGTGTGTGTGTGTATGTGTGTATGCGTGATATGTGTATGTACCTGTATAAATCACTCAGTACACCCTTCTATGTCAATGCTTTCTGGGGTGTGGGGGGTACAGCTGGTGCAGGTAGGGAGGCAGGTGGTGGCGGTGGAGAGGGAGGTGGAGGCAGGTGGTGAAAGAGGAGAGAAGGGCGTGGAAGAGAGGGGGGGGGCTTTTTCTCTCACCTGCCTCACCTGCCTTCTTGCTAAGTGATCCAGTTAACTGAGTCACGGGGTCTGTGGCGTGGCTCCACCTGGCCGTGGCTCCACCTGGCCTCACGTTGGCTCCCACGAACGGCTATAGACACGTTCAACCTTCTTGCTTTCTTTCCGCCTTAATGATAATGAAGCTGACCAGGTGGTGAACGTGTCCGTGTGTGTGTGTGTGTGTGGTAGATGTCGATGTCTTTGTCTGTCTTAGTGTCTACATTATGTCTGCCTGGCTGTGTGTAGTTACTTCCTCGGGCAGCGATTGATGATAAGCCTCGTGTGTCATCTCTCTCTCTCTCTCTCTCTCTCTCTCTCTCTCTCTCTCTCTCTCTCTCTCTCCCCAGGTGACTACGCCATAATCAGGTAAACACGTCAGCTAATTGCGTATACCTGATAGGACTATGATCAGCTAACAACAACGACCATCATAACCACATGCCACCTACCTAGCATCACCTACCACCACTACCACCTACCACCACCACCTGCATGTTCATTAAGGTAATTTAAAACCAACCTACACAACATCGACCCGTGGCTTAACCTTCTTCACCACAACACAACACAACACAACACTACACAACACAACACAACACAACACAACACAACACTACACAACACAACACAACATACACTTTCCTACACCTAAATGTGCACCCCACGTGAGAGTTTACTACTGGGATGAAACACAGAGGTGTATTTGGGAGCCATAACACAGGTAAATGTAGGTTTAATTGAGTGTAGAGAGCGCTGAGGTGTGATGGAGTGTGGGAAGCCTGGAACGGGGTGTACTCAGGCTCAGGGTAAACGAGACTGTGGAGGAGGGTGTGTGGGTGTGAGGGATGTGAGGGTGTGTGGGTGTGTGGGTGTGAGGGATGTGTGGGTGTGTGGGTGTGAGGGATGTGTGGGTGACCTATTTAAACCTCTCGTCTGATATGGAATATAGGGAGAGGCCACCCCCCCTCCTACCTTACACCCTCTAACACTCCCCCCTTACACACACACCAGCACTGACTCTTGCCACAAGCCACCAACCCTCTCCTTCCCATACACACACAACACCCACAGGCTCTTGCCTGAAACTTCAACCCTCCCTCCTTACACACACACCAGCACTGACTCTTCCCCTTACAGAGCACTAACCCTCCCTTCCCCCTTACACCCCCTCCCCAGGACATCAAACACAAGTCGACCCAGTTTCCCGACGTCCTACATAGCCTCCCCGGGGTGATAAGGTCCGCCAGCTGAAAGAGGGAGAGAGGGAGGAAGGGAAAGAAAGGAAGGAGGGAAGAGGCAGAGAGGAAGGAGGAAGGAAGGAAGGAGAGAAGAGGCAAAGAGGAAGGAGGGAAGGAGGACCGTCAGCTGAAAGAGGGGGGAGAAGGGGAGGGAATCTGTCAGCTGTTGGGGAGGAGGGGGGCAAGGAGGAAGGATGGGTGGACGTATGTCAGGTGATAATGAGGAGGAGGGAGGTGCTGTCTGCTGATAATGTCAGCTTGTGGAGGTCGGCGACTGCTTCAGTTGATAAAAAAGATGAGGTCACTGATTAATTATTGTTGGCAAAGTGTCAGCGGTAGTGATGATGTCAGATGGTGATAGTGTCAGCCGTAGTGATGGTGTCAGATGGTGATAGTGTCAGCCGTAGTGATGGTGTCAGATGGTGATAGTGTCAGCCGTAGTAATAGTGTCAGCTGGTAGAGATGGCAATGATGTCAAATGGTGTTTATACTCGACTGACACACTCAACAGGTGAAAACTAATTAGCACTCATCTTCAGGTAAAATAAACAGGTCACATCCAGCCTTCAGTTCCAACAGGTGAGTCGGCCTCTGCCTTCAGCTATTGATCCGGGACTCCTAGTACAGGTACAGTCGTCTCACCAAGTTGTGGATGCAGTCAGTTTACCAGTTACTCATTGTCTGTCAGTCAGTCAGTCATTTACTCACCCTCATAGTCTCTCAGGAGTAAAAAACACACACACACACACACACACACACACACACACACACACACACACACACACACACACACCCACCACCATGCACTAGCAAGGTTTGGCAGAGGACTACTGCACCATCCTCGTCACCTCCTGCCACCGGCAGTCCCCCCCACCTCGCGCAGTCCGCCACTACAACAAAATTCAGCCCATAAGAGCCCGCACCGATAGATATAAGAACAGCACCATCCCATCTATTGTTAAAATAATAAACAACTCCTGATTTATGTACTGTACAGCCCTGTAAATGTATTCAACGTATATTATTATGTCTAAATCACATGTAAGTTTGTATATTTTCAGCCACCGCCTGCAACTCTATTAATAAACCGTTTATTATTTTTTTTTTTATTTACACCTAAGCGGAGGCACTAACGAGCTCACCTGTTAGTGTGGACATGGCCAAGACAGTAATGGCGAGACAGGAAAATGGACAGAAGAACAAAGAGGCACACACGGATTTAGGTAAGGTTAAGTAAAAATTAGGTCATGTTAAATCATGTTAGGTCACGTAAGGTTAAGTCAGGTCATGTACAGTTATGTTAGGTCACGTAAGGTAAAGTAAGGTCATGTACAGTTATGTTAGGTCACGTAAGGGTAAGTTAGGTCATGTCAGGTCGAGTTATGTCACGTAAGGTTAAGTAAGGTCATGTACAGTTATGTTAGGTCACGTAAGGTAAAGTTAGGTCATGTCAGGTCGAGTTATGTCACGTAAGGTTAATTTGGGTCACGTAAGGTCAAATTAGGTTAGGTTAGGTTAGACCACAAACCCAGTGAACCATTATCACCCAATTAGAGAGTGTGAGAATAAGTGCCTTCGTCAGGTAGTGATTGAAAATAAACACCTGTCAGGATACTAATTGCTCCCACAGGTAAAATATAATCATCTCCCTCGAATACATGTCAAAGAGAAGCGTTGTGTTCAGGTGTTCCATCATAACACGTACAGAAGTTATTGTGAAAACTGTTATTGTGGAACTTGTTATTGCGGAACTTTGGGGAAGAATAACGAGTTTCACAATCATGTTATCTTGTCGAAAACTGATGATATATGAAGCAGGATATTTTTAAACCTAACCAAACCCAACCCAACCCAACCTAACCTAACCAAACCAAACCAAACCTAACCAAACCTAACTTAACCTAACCAAACCTAACCAAACCTAACCAAACCTAACCTAACCAAACTAAATCAACACCTTGGCCTCCTTTTATGTACTTGAGAATAAAGATAAGTAATTAATGGTCTTATCATCTAGTTATCTCGGTCACCTCTCATCACATCGACCTTATCAGCAAATACGATGCAGCTCATTGCTCTCTCTCTCTCTCTCTCTCTCTCTCTCTCTCTCTGTGTGTGTGTGTGTGTCATAGTCACAGCGACACACTACAACGCACGTTGGTATTTCAGGAAGTGTTAGTAGCGGGTCGGACCTAGTTAACCTGTAATCCAATTGTCCATCCAGTGTATGTATGTGTGATGTGTGTGTGTGTGTATGTGTGGTGTGTGTGTGTGTGTGTAATATCTAACCTAACCAACTTTTATCCTAACCTAACCTCACCAACTCTTAACCAATCAAACAAAATCCGAAATGTTTTTTTGGTATGACACTACGAATCCAATTTCGGCTCCGGTTTCAGTGAGTCCGGATTCAGTGAGTCAGGGATAACTTGACTTTTACACTAACAGGAAATCCTTAATGTAGTGACCTTTAGCTGTGACCTTTATTTTATGGTGGACATGACCTCATTAACCTTCTCTCTTTATACCTGGGAAAAGTCCTTCTCCTCCTCTTCTTCCTCTTAGGCACACACAGAGAGAGAGAGAGAGAGAGAGAGAGAGAGAGAGAGAGAGAGAGAGAGAGACATGCATGTTTGACCAGTAGAAGAGGAGCAGGAAGAAGAGAAAGGGCATGAGATAGCTGAGAATAAGGGAGAAGAGGGAGGAAATAGTGGAGAAAGAAGGAGAAAGGGGAAGAGAAATAATGTGGGGGATGGGAGAAGCAAAAGATGAAGTGTGAGAGAGAGAGATTGGACTGGTGGGGGAAAGAGGAGGAGGAGTGAGGTGAGGGACATTTGCGTGGCCAAGGGTGTTATAGCAAGCATGTAGTGGGACACGAACCCATGCCCTCACGAGTTCTTTGTCCCAGTGCGCCTCTGTGTTCTGGGGATTAAGCCATCCAATGAGTGGCCTCAAGTCTAAGAAGAAAATCGTAAGTCAATTTTTTTTTCTCTCTATTGACTCACTTTAACCTTTGACGACGATTATTTAACCCCTTCAGGACTCACAGGGTTAGGCTACGATACCATAATGGATTCTTAAAAAAAAATTATTTACGCCATATTAAAGTAAATTTGTATGAAATTTTACTGAATAAATATCTATATATCTATATATCTTACATTATTGTTTCTCTCTGGGTGAATAGAGTTAAGAGAACTAGTTTATAATATACTACAGGAATAGCCGTGCGTCTGTCTGTCTGTTCTGGGCAGACGAAACGGCACAATCGTTTTTCATCAAACTTGGTGGAAAAATCGCAAAAAATTCGTAGAGTGGAACAAATCTGGTCCCATGTCGATGGTTTCTTTAGGAAGGCATTAATTAACCATTTTATTTACGCTGGAAAACGATGCAAGTCTACGGACTTGGTGCACCCTCACAAGTCTACAGACTTGGCACCCTTATTCGCGCTAGCCAAGCACGAGCATTCAAACTTTCACCGGGCACGAAGGGCCCGCGATCACTTGTATTTACTATAGATTATCATATGATCTTTTTCCTTACTTGTTGACGCATATCTCTGGGGAAAACCTTACATAAACATATGCTAAATTTACGCATACATGACAAACTAAATACGTTTAAATAAGATCTCGCGAAAATCACACACACACACACACACACACACACGTCTCGTAAATTACATGCAACATTTTTCCCATCTATTAACACAGCAGGACGCACGCATTCCATTTGTCAGCCGGAACTACAACTGACGCCAAGGAAAAAAATTACACAGCAATTATAACTTAATAACATAATTTCCCATAAACATTCTTCTTCTGTGACAACTAATGACGACAACCACCACGACTACAACCACGACAACTACCACAACCACAAAAAACTATAAATAACAATAAAAAATAACAGTATGAATCACCAGACATAAAATTACCCCCCCCCCCTTCCATCCCACCCGTTCAATGGCTTTAAATCCCTCGCTGGACACGTCACACGCCAGACAGACACCCAGACCCACCCCACTACCACTAACCAGGGCTGAAAAATCCTCGCATGTCATGTTAAGCTGAATTTACTGGCCTCCGCAACGCAAGAATTCCATAGCGGGTGAGTGACGACGTGGCTGACAATCTACTTCGTCTTCATCATCTTCTTTCTGTTGTTACGCATGTGTTAGGTCTGTTACGGGTGATAGGTCTGTTACGGGTGTTAGGTCTGTTACGGGTGTTAGGTGTGTTACGTTACAGATGTTTATGTTTGATGTGTTAGTTACGTGTTAGGTATGACGTGACGCTTTGTGTGTGTGTGTGTGGTATCGAGGGGAAGTTTTAAATTGGATAAAATCATGACTCACCGACAGAACGCAGAGGGTCAGCGTAGATGGTGTTAAATCTGAGTGGGGCCGTGTAACCAGTGGGGTTCCCCAGGGGTCAGTACTAGGCCCACTCTTGTTCATAATCTACATAAACGATCTAGATACTGGGATCAGCAGTGACATAAGCAAGTTTGCGGATGACACTAAAATAGGGCGGCAGATTAATTCAGAGCAGGATGCAAAGGCATTACAGGAGGATCTAAATAAACTGCAGGGGTGGTCTGAAAAATGGCAAATGAAATTCAACACGAGCAAGTGCAGCGTACTTAATATTGGAAGATTAATACTGTTAATGTACACAGCCTTAACAACATCAACCTAGAGAAGTCGACTTGTGAAAGAGACCTAGGGGTACTTGTAAGCCCGGACCTACGGCCTAGAAAACAGTGCGTTAATGTTCGAAATAAGGCAAACAGAGTATTGGGTTTTATATCTAGAAGTGTAAGTAATCGGAGTGCAGAGGTCTTATTGCAACTATATCTTGCGCTAGTCAGGCCGCACCTCGATTATGCGGTTCAGTTCTGGTGCCCTTATTATAGAATGGATATCAATTCACTAGAGTCGGTGCAGCGAAGAATGACGAAAATGATTCCGGGACTTAGAAACCTTCCATATCAGGATAGGTTAAAGAAACTAAACTTGCATTCCCTAGAAAGACGAAGAGTGCGGGGAGATATGATAGAAGTATTTAAGTGGGTGAAAGGAATCAATAAAGGAGATATAGATAAAGTTCTTATAATATCCGAGCAGGATAGGACTCGGAGCAACGGATTTAAGTTGGATAAGTTTAGGTTTGGGAGGGAGATAGGAAGGAACTGACTCACAAATAAGGTGGTGGACGAGTGGAACAAGCTTAGCAACTATGTAGTAAGTGCTGGAACGCTGGAAAGTTTCAAAGGGAGGCTGGATAGATTCATGGATGATAGAGAGTGGTAGTAACTCTCGGCAGGAGCTGCCATGCACGGGCCAACCGGCCTATTGCAGACTCCTTATTTCCTTATTTTCTTATGTTCTTATGTGTGTGTTTGTGTCCTCTGTAGTGTCATTTACACACGTTATAATTAATCATACTTGCCATTCTATACCAAAATAATAATCACAAAACTAAATTAAATATTCACAAGTTTCAGCAAACAATGAAAAAATAAGCCCATGAATTTATTGATGTGGCAGCGCCTCACTTAGCAACGCACCAGCTTCCACGACTTGTACGCGTTGCTATGGAGACGAGAAGAGGGAGGCGGTTAGCAGGCAAGGCCGCTATTAGCTCTAGTCTTCGTGTCGTATTCAATGTTTAGCTTACATCCTTCCTGAGTGCTATCGTTTCGTTGGTTACCCTCACCCTCCCACCCTCCCACCCTCCCTACCCTCACCCTGACCACCCTCCCTCTCTCACCCTAACCACCCTCCCTCTCTCACCCTGACCACCCTCCCTACCTCCCACCCTGACCACCCTCCCTACCTCACCTGACCACCCTCCCTCTCTCACCCTGACCACCCTCCCAACCTCACCCTGACCACCCTCCCTCTCTCACCTCCCACCCTCCCAACCCTCACCCTGACCACCCTCCCTCTCTCACCCTGACCCACCCTCCCTCTCTCACCCTGACCCACTATCCCTCCCTCCTCCCCAACTCCTTAATCACGTGACTTGGGGGATTATGCAGACAGAGCGACCTGACCAACACGTCGCATGTTCCTGACCTATTATGATCCTCTCCCTGGCACCCCTCCCCCTCCCAAGTGACGACGATCTGCAGCATATTTGCAATATGTTGTAGGTCACTTACATACAGTCTTGTGTGTAAAATTACTCATTACAAATAGACTAACATTCCTCCTCCATTTAGCACTATTATTTTATGAATATAATTAAGGCGTGTGCATAAATTATGTATGTTGTCCAGCTAATAAAAGGAGCATGTGGTATGACAACAGTGTTTTTCTTTGTCTAAAAATGGATATAATGGAAAAGAAACATCACTTCTGAAAATTGCGTTAAATGAAAATGGAAATTTTACTTGCATATTAATTATTTTACTTTGTGTAAATACAACTATGTACATTTTACTCTTTTGTAAATCACTTTGTTATTTACGTATATCCCACCAGCTGCACAAACAATTTACACAGGTACACGTCTATGCAAAACCGCAACTTCCCAGCCTAACACAATTTCACCAAGTCTAATCTAACCAACCGAACCAAATCTATCTTAATTTAATGTGACAAGTCATTACTTATCCTTTCTAACTAAACCACCTAACCAAACCTAATATATCCTAATATAACCTAAACAAACCACAAAACTTAAATTTCCTAATTATCCTAAAATCCATTTATTTTTACTAATTATCTGTAACATCAAATTAATGTTGCAAAAACTTACTAAAGTTTAATTACTTGTACTTTTTATTACAATTTATATAACTAAGGTTAATTTCTTTCATATAACTCTATCACAAATTAACTTCAATATCACTATTATTATTTACGGCCGAATCTCTTGAATTTTAAAGTAATACTCAGTTGGTTTCTTTAATACTACTACTACTACTACAACACTTTAAACTCATTCAAAGTCATTTAATTCCCGCATTTAATCTCATTCAAAGTCATTTAATTCCCGCATTTAATCTCATTCAAAGTCATTTAATTCCCGCATTTAATCTCATTCAAAGTCATTTAATTCCCGCATTTAATCTCATTCAAAGTCATTTAATTCCCGCATTTAATCTCATTCAAAGTCATTTAATTCCGCATTTAATCTCATTCATGAAACTATATATTTACCTCCGTTTTCTCTAGTGGAATAAAAGAAAATGTAACGTTTACAGGGGAAACTTTATTAATTTTTTTATTATGGAGTACAGTCACTCATAAAAGAAACTGATCACCCAGGTCCACAACTCTTCTAACTCAGGTACTGTACACTGTTACCAAATGTGAACTGTCGAGTTAGAAGAGCTGTGGACGGGGTGGATAGAGGGGGGAGGGGGGCGTTTCTTTTATGAGTGACTATTTTATTTCATCCTCTTCGCCACTAATCGGCCAGTTAGCCGCTTGGGGAGGTCTGTCATGTCACTGTTGGCACTATGGGCATGTACTGTTGGCAACTTTACAGATACGTTTTGCCGCCCTTGTTCTATGGCTTCTGAAGTAACCTTGTACTGTTTTAAGAATATTATTACAAACTAGTGATATTGGGAGTTTTTAATTATTTCTAATTTATAGTAATTCCCGGTGGTATAAATTCCTAAACACGTAAGTCTACCCAAAATATTTCCCTATTGTTTATGCATCAACAATAATATAACTCATGCTGCAGTGTTTCAACGCCTCTCATCCTGGTAGTTCCACCTTAAACCCCGACACAGAAACGAGGTTACTGGAGCAGATCTATATATACGATTTCTGGTGCCACTTTATACACCCGTCCATGTTAAGCCTTTATTTTTCTCATGTTGTGTACGCGAAAATAACAAGTCAGGGAATTATTCTACACCCTCCTTTGTCAATTATCTTATATATTTTGTTATTTTTACACCATATTGTCTTTTAGGTAAAGGTGTAGTTCTTTAATTTTGCTATACTTAATGTTTGATGATTTTAAGTATATTAAAAGAAACGACAACTTTTGAGTATAATTTTATGTATTTTATTTTATACGTTTCCTAAATGATGGTGAGCGCTTCCACCAATTCCTCCTCGCCATTGCTTATATATATCAACCTCAATATTAAGATAAGTTATTTAACACATAAATTACCACGATAATGCATAGAACCCAATAAAACCTGACCTAACATACCCAACCTATGGGTATGTTAGGTCAGGTTATATGTACTGTTGTTTCCATTTCTACGATTTCTACAAACTCCTTCTGGGGTTGGCCCTAAACTACACCTTGACCGTCTTCTATTGTAGGCCAATATGTGATGAATTCCCAATTAATTAATAAACCACTCCACTCGGGTCAATCGACTATACAAACACTGGGCAACCACACGAAACCCTCGACTCTCCTTCGATAAATAAATACGAAACATAGTGACAAATACGACACAAGTACTAGAATTTGATTAGAATGATTTGAGTCCTTACCTCACTAATGGAAGCATAATTAACATTCATCTATACTGAAATATTGATGTTCACAAAATACTGTTGTTTACTTACAGCTGCTGATGGACACCATTTGTAGATCCCAAACTTGCTTTCACACACTTCTCACTTGAATGGCCATCAATTACGTAATAACCACACTAACAGTATCACTTAAAACATTCAAAATGTATAGAGTATTGCTGATTATATTATTAGCTGAGATTAAAGTCAATTTTCCAGTTTAAATGACAGCCCTTTAAATCACGTCCGTTTGGGAGGGACTTGTAATGTATTTGTTTATATACTTAACTTAGGGTTTCTTTACCTGAGTTTTCCTGCACATTTTTTTACAGTTTGCTATAAACTACGACATTGAGTCACAAAATGTTATAAACTACGACATTGAGTCACAAAAGTATTTAGTTTAAGCTTTGTGAAAATGAATAGTTTTCAACCCACTTGCACCGTGACAGTGTGTACACTTCTAATGATTGACACGTGTTACACAGGCTGGAGGGTCAAGGGGACACAGGTTTATCATTTCCGAAAATTAGTAAGTTAATTCCAAATTTCATATAATCACATTTCCTCCACAGATAAAAATGTATGAACCTTGAACTCTTTGTAAAATAAGAAATAATTGTGTTTTAACCCATAAATATTTTGAATGTTGTAGATCACTTAATTCAGAAGAAAACTAAACGTATCTGACTTAAACAAACGTTTGTAATGATAAAAATTTCATTAATTATATCAGCAGATTATATACACAGACATATACCAAAATAGACAATGTTTACTTGCATTACTTGTGAGGTAGTAGGTAGTAGGCAGCTACCAAACAGGGAGGTACTACCGCCTGGGAAGATGTTGGAAGCATAATGTGTTGTCTAATGGTAGACCCTGCTGCCATATGTGACCAAGTCCCAGGGTGTGCTGAGCTGACTTTCTGCCTCATTTACACACAATTGCAGGGTCTCAGTTGTTTCTCTTACCATTGACAACATAACATACATACTGTATATATTGTTTCTCACTCTTGATCTTTTTTTCTGTCATTTTTGTATTTCTTCATGGTTCTTTATTATTATTATTATTATTTTAGTATTTTTTATTATATATTTTACTTATCTGAATTACAATTACTGTATTATTATTATTATTATCATCATCATCATTATTGCAACTTCCCCCCCTAGGCCCCGATGTGGGTCAGTGACTTGTGCCCGGGTGGGCTAATCCACGTAAAAAAAAAACAATTATGTATATTTCCCTTAATGTATTGCAAGTTCCACAAATCAGCCCTCGCGTTCGAACTGCTCGGTGATTGACCAATTGGCGCCTTCACCTCAGCAAATCAGCAGCGTTTCCCATCTTTGCACTTCGACTCTTGATCCGTCAGAATCCTATAAATATCCCCCGAGGGCAGACATCACAAGCTCCTAAGTAGAGAAGACCTCCTCTAAAGAAGCTCCTCCACAGCAACTTCCCAGCACCTGACTGCTCTGTACATATAATATATATACATATATAAGGAAAACGCCATTGTGAGTTTCCTTTCTCACCTCCATCGTGGGTGCAATATCTCCCTTAGTGTACGTGTGAATGTGACCATATCACAAAAATTGTGACAAAGTCCCAGGTTGCTGATCTGACTTTCTACCTCATTTACACACCTGTACGTCTACTTTAGTTAGTGTTTTATGCACATGGGTACAGAATATATAATTTTTTTCATGATTAATCTATTTATGTTGGTGAGGTAGTGGAATTCTCTCTCTTGTCTCTCTTACACAAGCATTTTACTCACTCACTCACTCTCACACAAAAACTTTCTCAGACACACACACTTTGTTTCATGCATGCACTCTTTCTCTCCCTCACACACTCACCCTCTTTCTCTCACACACATACAAGGAATATGCTATATCCACTATCCATACAGCTAACTTCCACTGATGATGGCTGCTGTTTCAGGATTAATTATTGAAATGAAACAATAAAGCACCAATGTGTCATGTACAGTAGATCACCAAGTTCCCATCTTCATTTATCCAGACCTGACATGGTGCATCAGAAATCAGCTCAGTTGATACAATTGAATCTGCTTACCTATACCCACACTGCTTCTCTCATCCAGTATTGGTAACTTTCATATTATTTATTTTAGCTTTGACTTACCCTGCCTCACACCCCTCAAAAGCCAGCCATATCCACATAGGTAAATCATAGTATAGTGTCTTAGGACCTGGTAAAACAGAATGATTGTATCAGTGAGAGGAGTAAAGTTAGGTGTTGTTCTTGATGATGGTGACTGCAGAGGAGAGAGCTTAAGAGTGAAAGTAAATAACAATCGCCGAAACACAAGAGCTCTGGCATCAGCTACAGTCATGAAGGAGTAAAACACACAAAAATAGTCTTTGTTTTCTCTTTAAATTACTGAAGACACAGTTGTTTATAAACAAGTTAATAATAAACAACAGATTAAAATCCACCATTCAAACAGTTTTTTTTCTGAATCGTTATCCAGGTTAGAAATATTCAATTCTCTTGCCAAATGAAGAACCTTGCATGCTTGAGTCAGAGACAATCCAGACACAAACCATTAAATAAAAACCATGTAAAAATCCCAACCAATGCACTGTACTGGAGTAACTAGACAATATCTAAGGCAAGAAGATACCATGAAGTTTAAGTTCTATGTATTATATGTCAAGAAATCTCATAGATACCGATAGACTTTAGGATTTTGAAGGAAAATTACATTGGTGACCGAGCACTGCCCCAAACAGCTGGAGATGTGTACTGTTCTGGTATTCACAGCACAAAACTCAGCCATACATATAATATTTTAACACAAGTGGCCTGGTAAAGGATGATGTACATTGGTAGTGAGAATAGGAGTAGGATCAGAGAGAACTAGATATAGATTGTATGGGGAGCATTAGGGTGTGTGGGGGTACTAGTCAGTCTATAGGTGTGTGGCATCAGGTCAAATTGTATTACCACTTAGAGGACAATATTCTGAAGGATCTCATATTTAATAAAAAAAAAAGAGGGTTTAGCAACTATTATTATTATTATTATTCTGACCAAATATATACAAATCAAGTGCCTTCGTAGAATAACAAAACTGATATGGTCTCTTGTCAAAAAAAAAATACATTACCTTTGGGTTGATTTTCAAATATAGCAGCCATAAATAAAACAGTAACAAGCTCACCACAGCCACATGAAAGTCCATACACGAGAAACATAACCAAGAAGTACACTCGCAACACACTTGATATAAGAAATCCACCTGTGTATCTATCTAAGTTTCTAAGTTGTAAAAATAAACACTCGCTTGTTAAAATACCACAACCAGCTTGACAGGTGTCGACATTCAAAAGGTGTCTCTTGTTCCCCGTCAAGACTTGGGTGGGGAGGGGAGGGGAGGGCGTTGTCATTGAATTTAAAATAAAAAGGTAGAAATAGCATGAGAGACAATCTGAAGTGCATCTAGTGGTATGGTCGTGAGTGCATTACTGTAATGTATCACTTCAATTCAGTCCATAAAAGGTTGGAAAAGAAAAGTCCACGAAACATCTTCAAATTTTGCTAAGTAAAATTTTCACTATACCTGTATTTGAAACATGAATGAATGCCTATCTTAAGACAACATACAAACATACACACTTACATACACATCCCAAACAAACAACAAACATTCACACCCCACATATTTATTATCTATATTAAGAAGAATTTTCATGACTTTGTGCATACTGAAAATGCAACGTCACACAGCTGATACAACATTTGTATAACCAAACACATTTTTTTCATTAATAACTGCTGCCTGTTGTGAGGATGGCAGAGTGTACAGACTGTCACTGGCACAGGAACTCCCCTAACATATTTGAGCTGCCAGCGTTCACACCGGTCGAGGCCAACCGTCACAAACTGCCACACCTCAATAACTAAACTCAATATTATTTATATATTTATATATATTCTTAAACCTCATTTTAGGCACGTTTTATAAAAATCTTAATAAACATTTCTCGGTAAAAAGTATTTACACATCTTCTATATGTACGAAATCTGCAAATATGGAATGTATAAACAGCACGTGCATGTGAAAAAGCATATGTGCATCATAAAATGTATAGTCAACCTGAATATCTTAAATGCTAAAGACTTGCATAAAAGATAATACACATGTA
Organism: Homarus americanus; assembly: GCF_018991925.1. Taxonomy (NCBI): domain Eukaryota; kingdom Metazoa; phylum Arthropoda; class Malacostraca; order Decapoda; family Nephropidae; genus Homarus; species Homarus americanus. The sequence goes on along the minus strand of NW_024722701.1, from coordinate 2,577,613 downwards.
CCATATAAATATCTTAAGAAAGGAAAGAACATTCTGTAGACTTTCTTCAAAGCAAATACCAAAGCTGCATGTTGCCAATCATGTCAAGTGGAATGAACGGCTACCATCTGATGTTCACTTACTGTACAGTACATACATCTCTGTGGTAACATGAAATAAATTATATCACACTTGTCTCATAAAACCTTTGGTTTTATATTTTTTTTTTATGAAAAAATTACAATTTGCTAAAAATTAAATGACTCTGGTAAGAAGTGCAAACAGCACTGTAGGCGCTATCATACGCTGGACTCGGTGATTACTGGGGGGTTTGTGGCAGTGTTGGGTAGTCCCTTAGGATACTCCTGTGAGGGGCAGTGGTCCCGGCTCTCTCCTCTCTCATATATACAGTCTCGCTCACATCTGGCCTCTCCTCTGCTGTACTTCAAGTCGTACTTTGAGTCTCGGTCGTACGCCAGATCTCTGTCGTATCTAAAATCTCGATTACTCTTGGAGTCTCCATTATACTCGTACTCCCTCTCACACAACCCCTCTCTCTCATACTTATAGTCTCTGTCACAGTGATTCACTCTGTCATAGTCCCTGTCACAGTGATTCACTCTGTCATAGTCTCTGTCACAGTGATTCATTCTGTCATAGTCTCTGTCACAGTGATTCACTCTGTCATATTCTCTGTCACAATGGTTCCCTCTGTCATAGTCCCTGTCACAGTGATTCACTCTGTCATATTTGTAATCTCTATCACATCTGATGTCTCTGTCAAACTTCAAGTCTCGGTCAAATTTAAAATCATTATCAAAGTTGAGATCACCATCATACCTTGAGTCCCTGGTATATTTAATGTCTCTGTTGTACCTACAGTCCCTCTCATACTTGTTGCTGTCATTGTCACCTTTTAGTTCTCGATCATAAACTGAATCTCTAAAATATGGCTGTTCTCTCTTGTACTTGTCCTCCCTCTCATACCCAAGGTCTCTCTTATCACATTTAGAATTGCACTTGAAGTCTCCTCTTTCAAATCGGTCAATCTTAGCACTTACACCATTGTAACAGTTCTTAACAGAGCCACAGTAACTAACTGATGGCAGCAGATTTTGGTTCTTGCAATTGGTTATAGATTGCTTTGTTGACACCATATTTTCTTTCCTAGTGACCATAGGCCGCTGATTCTTAAACGAATCTGCAGAAGAATCCCTCGGTTTTGTTGGATTTCGTGGGGGAAAAGGTCTTGGTGAGCCATTTAAGCAACTGGAGATGGGAGTCTTTGGCCGTGGTGCTCTTGGACTGACTGATGGTGTATTTATCACGACAAAGCTCGCAGTTTTGTTTGCATTTGTGCACCGTGTCGACACTCTGGAGGGAACAAGGTTTGCCGCTTGCTCAAATGACTTGGGCAATGGTGTGATCCTCACTTCAGGTGTCAAGTCAGAAGAAAGACCAAATATTTTTTCTCTGTGGTGATCGTCTACATTACCATTCTGATACACGTGATCCACGCCGTTTACTACGGGGTTACTGGTATTGCTGGCGGTGCTGCACGAGCTGACCACACTCGGGGTACGAGACACGACTCTCACGCGGGACTCACACACTCCTCCACTCGAGCACTCGCTGGGGTTTCTAGGGCGGAGGGTAAGAGTGATGACGCTACGTTTGGGCTGCCCTTCAGTGTGTCCCTGATGAGCTGCAAGCACTTCTGGTGTGGCTGGGTGGATTCGTACTTCAGGTGTTTGCTCTTCTTGGCTATCTTCAGTCTCTCGGCTGTCTAATAAAGGCACGTCGGTCTCCTCGTTCTTCGCCACCTCGTCAGTCTGTGCGGGTTCTGCGTGTCCATTAGGGGTACCTGAAACTGGCGGGGATTCGCTTCCATCCGTCAGGTCTTGGTCTCTTAGAGCTTGGCATCGAGATATTAAAACCGTCTTGCCAGAAGAACTCCTCGGCAACTCTGACATCTCCTGGTCACTGTCCTGAAGGCTGGAAACACTATTATCACACTCCATATGTTCATCACCATTCTCTGTTCCATTCTGTGTTGGCAAAACATCAACTTTAATTGTTTCTATCTTGAGGTTTGACTTTGGTGCGTCATCGTTGGGTGAATCTTCATTTTCATGCAAAGTGTTGGTGGATCTTCTTTTCAGGATGGGCGATTCCTGAAAAAAAAAATATATTTAAGACTCAAATGGAAAGCATCAGGAAAGAATAACATTTTCTGAGTATTACTAAGATGAATTACTACAGGAGAAACTTTCTTACTGGACATACAAAAAACAAAATAGGAATGAATTATTTTTTCTTCAAATTCAGGACTTTTTGATTTTTTTAACAAACAATACACAGATATAATTTACAGGCTTAGATATTGTTCCGGGATAATACATACATACCGTACCAACTCAACTCTAACATGTTCAGTATTGGGAACTCTCAATAACCAAATGTCTCACAATGACACACAAACACCACATTCCTCTTTAAAGCTACTGGACTCACATCATGGGAAGCCAGCGGTGCTTCGGTGTCAGACGAGTGATCCCTCTCTATTGAAGTCTGCCTCTGGTTCCTTGCGCTCACAGGTAACGTCCCGTACGACCGTCCTCTCTCAAATGGTGGTGGTGGTACTGAAGAGGAAATTTTTTACAATCAGAAGAAAAGTTGTGAATAATTATGGACAGACTTGGAAATTTGTGTCGATGGAGAAAATTATAATATATGTAGATGAGGAAAAAAAATGAAAGTGTGTGTTGATGGAAAAAGTTGATGATAAATGTAGATAAGAGGAAAAAAAAAAACATGTTGGCAGTGAAAGAAATGATGTGTTTGAGGATAAGACGTTTGAATACGATGCCAAGAACAAGGAACACAAATGACAAAGTAAAAGCAGAGTCACTCGTAAAACTCAACTCTGAATGACGCACTGTATGGACCCACCTTTGTTCTCCTTGTTAGCCAGTGGCGTGAGAGATGACGGCAGGTATGACAGGGGTATTCTATAAGCCCAATGCTCTAACAAACTTCCATCAATGGAGCTCAAATGGGTTGCATCACTTCGCCTCTGCAACATCAAATGATCCTGTCAGTTTCAACTCCTAGAATGTATTCTTTATAACACAATCAATCACATACACAATAATTTATGCATTAAAAGCTACTACAACTGACATATTATAAACATGAGGAAGGTAAAATATCTCTCAATAGGAAAAAATTAACATCTACCTCCCTAATTAACCAGGTAGAGAAAATAGTCAGCTTAGTAACATTAAAGTTGTGAATAATACGAAACACCTGCCTCCTATTCTCTACCCAGGTTGTGCTTCCATCCCCGTTCCCTCACCTGATAAAAGAGAATGTAGGCATCAGGGTCGACCACCTTGTCCTCCGAGGCGGCTTCCACTTTGCTGTCGTCGTAGCTGTACCACTTGTTGTCAGCAGTGTTCTTGCACATTGCTGTAGGGAGGAGAGTTATGTTTTAATATATCAGATGATTGCATGGTAGACTGTTTTAATGTCAGGATTGGGTTGGGTTAGCATTAGGGTATTTAATCATCATGTGAATATAAACTGGGGACTCTAATCTTCACAGGCTCCAAATATGTACCTAAATGGATCCTAAACAGTTAAATGGTCAGAAAATCATAACAAACGACCTCGCACGACACTTTACAACTCACCGGTGTAGTGACCCCCTTGCATGTCCTTCCCATGATGGTAACAAACAGCGTAGAGATCGTAAACATTATCCTCGCTGTGAGGTATATAACGCTTTGGTCTCTTCCAGGGCGACCACACGCCTCCCAACACACTGGAGTCCACGTTGGTGTTGGTGTGGGTGGTGTTAGGTTTACCGGCTACGTGGTCGGAGATGTCAAATCCAGCGAGTGGGAATTTGACGGCAGTGGAGAGTTTGGATGAATTAGTCTGAAGGGTACCCTGTTGAGATGGATTAATTATCATATTAATAATCAATTCACCTAATAACCAAACTACCTCACTGATTTTTAGCAGTTTTGTCTCATGTTGTCTTTTATGGAACACGAGGAAGAAAGCAAGAAATGAAGAATAAGTCGTAGATAAATACTGTAATGTACTCACTTGTCTGAATCGTTTTAGGTGTATGACAAGTATCTGTGGCGCTGACCATAGCATGAGTCTCTTCACCACCTGCTGCTTGCGGTTACAAGTCGGGCAGTGCCATGCATCGCCACATCCGAGTTTCTCAGCCGACGTGTGAAGCTGTCGGGGATACAAGAAAAATGTAAATCCATATATACTGTACTGTATATAGATTGACTGTAATATTAAAAGAAATAATAATAATTCTCTATCAGTTTTTTTTCATTCCTAAGAAAGCTGAAAGTATTTAAATAAACATCTGCTATACAGTGTGGTGGTGGGAGGGGCAGTGTGTGTGTCCCTCTTACTACTGCGGCCAAAGTTCAATCCTCCATCACGTTAGCCTGAGAAAGAATACTTAATTCTATCTCATAATTTCTTTGACTGATGACGGACTAGTGTAATTACTAACCTAAACGACGCTTAAATACCTCGGTTGTTGAAGCACAGTGCAAATAACAACATCAATGAAGCACAAACTAGTAGTACCTGTAAACACTGGTGCAGGGAGACTGAGGCACAATGTTGGGGGTTCTCCTTCAAGTCCTTCACACTAGAATGGACATCCACGTGGTCAACATCGTCAATAATGTACCTGGAAGATTACCGAGGCTCGTTTGAGTACCATGAACTGAACTGGAGGAGGAGGAGGAGGAAGAGGAGGAGGAGGAGTGAATTTCATGCTAGAACTATAGTATTAAAACTGAAGTTGCATATAATATTTCAATACTTGGTAGAATCTACTTTTAACCTATAATATGCACCCAACCTGATAGACCTGTGGAGTAAGAATTTCATGCCAATAGCAGAGTGCACTAAGAAGCAGAATATATAAATAGAAAAACAAAAAAATCAACTATTATTTGCTGATGCTAATGAATCTTTTTTTTGGTGTATAAGTCATAATACCACTGTCTAAATGTACAGTGTTTGCAAATCAACTGTCAATTATTATGACTCCAATTCAGAGTTTTAAGTGATGAATCTCAATCTTAATATAGGTATCAATAATTCATAGTTTAAAAAGTTTCCTTCACATGTCTGAACTTAATGATTTGTTAGGAATATATATACAGTAAATATATATATAAACATAAAAACATATATGGTGTTTTGTGCAATTACCTATTCTTCCTGTGTTGTTGTATATATCTGTTGGCTTCTAAAGTTTGTGCGATGATGCTGTTTTGTTTCACGTTAAAAGGAGCAAGTAATCACGGCCTTCGTCACCCTGAATGTCTCGCCACACCAAGGCTCCGTGGCACATATATATATAGAACATGATGGCAATATATATATAGAGACTTTTCCCCATATAGTTTGACTCCTGAATGTTGCTTTATAAGTGCTGAGAATGAGGTGAAGCTGCCAAGGAAATGAAAACGAGGAAGGATAAAGAGGAGGAGAACAAGGAGGAGAAGAAATATGGACTGAACAAGATATATGATGATGGATTGTGAATCTAACACAGATTGACAAAGGAAAATACACATCAGCGGCCACAGCTAACTCGTAAAAACTTTAAAAGACTCAGCACATGATATTCCGGCTAGCACAGTTACCTCTTGCTAGTAGTGACTAAAATAAATGTGTTGTGAGGAAGAGGCTTGACTGTCTGAGTGCTATTATCCCTTGGGAGTTTTAATAGGATTATATTTCCCTGAAGCTGGCAAGGATGAGGATATAGTGAAACCTCCCTATAATGGACTTTTCCCTTCATATAAACTATTAGATTGGGGTTTCACATCTAACGAACCCTTGATATAATGGACTTTCATCTCTATATAGTCCATTAAATAAAGGTTTCACTGTATAATGGGGGGGAGGGAAAGATAATGAGAAGAAAGGAATAAAGCATAAGTGATAATAAAATATATAAATGTGGGAAACAAACAACTCTTGAAAGATCAGAAATAAAACAATGGTGAAGTGTGAGAATATGACAAACCCATTAACTAGCCCACAGCCATTCTGCCAAGGGGTGACTCAAACTGTAAGCGAACTTCTGCTTCAGTCATGTCAAGCTGTCTATTAATCTATCGAGCGCTTTACAACAAACATTCAATAATAAAGTTGTCAGTAATAAAAACATCAATTCTCACTTCTCTTTGGCTTCTGAAGTCCACTGCAGAATGAGCTTTATGTGTGGGGGGCCAGCAGAAGACTCACAGAGTGCCAACGCCTGCTCCACACTTTCATGGAACAGCGGCACATCGAGGGCTGGGTCAAGGCAGACGACACAACTTCCACCATCGTCGACACCAATCAGAAACAGTCCACTCTGTCGAAAAGATTGAACATTTTTGTCAAGAGGTCGATGAGAAAGTACCCAGGACAAGACCAGTACAGTACTTTCACCTGCATAAACATATCACAGGTAAGTACAGCATTAAGTGAAATGTGAGACTTCATTCAAAAAAAGAAGTTTAAAATTAATAATAAAAACAAAATAAAGAAAGATTTGTATTCTCTTTATTTCCTACACCCAGTCTGCCCCAATCTCCTCACTCCCTACACCCAGTCTACCCCAATCTCCTCACTCCCTACACCCAGTCTACCCCAATCTCCTCACTCCCTACACCCAGTCTGCCCCAATCTCCTCCCTACACCCAGTCCCTCTCCTCACACCCAGTCTAATCTCCTCTCTCCCCACCCAGTCTGCCACTTCACTCCCCCACCCAGTCTGCCCCAACTCCCTACACCCAGTCTACTCTCCCTCACTCCCTACCCAGTCTGCCCAATCTCCTCACTCCCTACACCCAGTCTGCCCCAATCTCCTCACTCCCTACACCCAGTCTACCCCAATCTCCTCACTCCCTACACCCAGTCTAATCTCCTCACTCCCTACACCCAGTCTACCCCAATCTCCTCACTCCCTACACCCAGTCTGCCCCAATCTCCTCACTCCCTACACCCAGTCTGCCCCAATCTCCTCACTCCCTACACCCAGTCTACCCCAATCTCCTCACTCCCTACACCCAGTCTCTACTTACTCGAGCTTTAGCCTGACTTAACCCCGATAGTTTAATTACATTTATTCTCAACTTAAAAAAAGGATTACGGGAAATCTCACTTCCTGTTCAGACGTTAGCGTGTCGTTGGTAACCATGGTGGTCATCTCTTTGAGGAGGAGCTTCTGTAGATCTACGTAAGTGACATCTCGCACCACCTGACTCTGGTAAACTCCGCCGAACCTGAAACAAGATGATGATGATGACGGTAATAATATAATAAGGAAGATCTGGATCACCCTATTGCCTTGCTTGTGTAGATAAAATAATCCACAACTACTTTAGATATAGAGGAAAATGATGATTATAACTAAGACAATTGTGACCCCCCCAAAAAATAGGAATAACTCATTTTGTTCTCTTATATCACAGTCACAACTGGATGGATAAGTGGACACAGGCACGGATAAACATCGTATCCAAGATAACTTTTGCTATGTGACAAACTTTACATAGAAATTACCTTGAGTTCTGTATTGGATGTTATTTTCCACACATACCCGGTATATACATACAGTAAATTGGTAAAAAAAAAAAAAAATCCCAAAACACATCTCCAATTCACCGATTCTTATAGCAAAAGTTACGCGTACGATCCCTTGCTCCGACGTACCCAAAACTCCATAGACACACAAAAAGACGTACCTTATATTGTCGGGTTCAGCCAGGACTACATTGACCCACGTGACGAGGATGAAGGCACCACTTTCTTGCGTGGGCGGTTTGTGAGGAGGCAACTCAATGGCATATATAGGGTCATTATCACTAATCACATTCACCGATGCACCGTCTGTAACCAAAGGAACAATTCAAGCTACCACAACTTTTAAATCTACTTGACGACACATGGGCTGGCAAAAAAGCCTCGGAAACATTTGGTGAACTTGGGTTGATATGAGAAGCAGCTAAAGAAGACTAGCTCTTATTATTATTATTAATATATCAAACTATGTGTATATGAGGCCAAGAGAGACACATATTTCCCAGCTTAGACAAGAGAGAGAGAAAGAGACAGACAGAGACATATTTCCTAAAGATGTTCTCAAAGACTAGTAAGTAAACGCCACGTGGCCAGCCGTACACACCAGTAAAGGTTCTATGGAATCCTTCCCCGTCCACCTCCGTAATAATAAGGCTTTCGGTAGAGATCCCGCAGTCTTCCGCCAACTGTTTCCGCAACTCTCGGACACTCGCGTTGGCTTCTATACTCACACCCAGCTGGACCTGAGAGAGAGATAAGAGAGATAGAGAGATAGAGAGAGATAGAGAGGAATATTAACACATGTGGTGAAGCTATACAATAATTAATAAGAGTATGAATCACTGGGCATTATTACCATCATCATCGTTCATCATTCATTCATCATAATCATAATCATCAATCATTCATCACCATCATCATTATTAATCATCATCACCATCATCATCAACGTTTTATAGCACAAACTACAAAAGAGCCAAGCAGTAAAGGTCACATAAGCAGAAAGAGAGAGAGAGGGTTGTAAATGTCAAGACTGATGAACAAAATGTAAATAAAGATATTATGTAATACAATGGAACAACACACTCATTTCCTTCACTGTTTCCACTTTTTTTATAGAAAGAACTAAGTGGATCAGGAGTGTGAGACTTTGGTGAGTACAGTAGTGGGTAATAAGTGATCCTTTACTATGGCAGGAACTAAGTGGATTAGGAATGCAAGCCCCTTGATGGGTACAGTTGTGGGTATCAAGTGATCCTTTACTATGGTAGGAACTAAGTGGATCAGGAATGTGAGCCCTTGATGATTACAGTGACTGATCCGAGTAAATAAGAAGACTGTTTGAGGCATAAAACACTGTCCATGTGGCTAAAGATCCTGTCGTTAAGTCCTGTCGTTAAGCAATTACAATCACAGACGTTGGTGCACCTTATACCTGCCAGGAAGGATATAAATAAAAGAAAACCCGAGGCTTAAAGGCGCTCACCTGCTTGGGTTGTTGATTGAGGTAGACAATGGTAACAAATATGGACTGTACTTGTCGCTGGGGGATAGGAATGGACACACAGAGAAATGGGTCGAAGGTGTTCGATTCCTTCTGGCAGTGAGGGCACTTCAGCGACGACCGGAACTGTGCCTGGAACATAGGGGCAAATGAGGATCTTATAATGTACAGTAAATTTTTTACACTATACAAAATGGCTAAACAGTCTTTCTACATGATACAATATGGCTAAACAGTCTTTCTACATGATACAATATGGCTAAACAGTCTTTCTACATGATACAATATGGCTAAACAGTCTTTCTACATGATACAATATGGCTAAACAGTCTTTCTACATGATACAATATGGCTAAACAGTCTTTCTACATGATACAATATGACTAAACAGTCTTTCTACATGATACAATATGACTAAACAGTCTTTCTACATGATACAATATGACTAAACAGTCTTTCTACGTGATACAATATGGTCCATTCCTGGTGTACTGCCAACTCAAAGACTTTTAACCTTAAAATGACTTTGATTTCACTGGATAAAAAACCAGATACATTCATATTCATTCAATGAGGATAAAACATAATGTATTAAAAAACCTAATATGATTTTATACACACAATCAATTAGCGGTGAATTACTAACTTAACTAATTAAGCTTAAAATGACTGTCCGGGATATATAAAAAAATGAGAGAGAGAGAGACTGACTTACCTGGAATATATCGTGTATAAAACTGCTGTTACATCTGAGGTGGTTAGCTAAAGTCTCTGCCGCCACCACCTCGTCAGGACGCCCATACGTATTCTGTAAGGACAAGAGACAAACACTCACAGGTTAATGACATCTACATTACAGGTGTTGTGAAGATATATACAGGTGTCCATACTAGGTACTATATAGGAAAAGATATACGTAATATTAATATAGTTTACTTGTTATCATAGTAATTCTCTCACACACAGACACATATTAGGGTCTCTCTCTCTCTCTCTCTCTCTCTCTCTCTCTCTCTCTCTCTCTCTCTCATTATGGTTGGTCAGGTAGCTCGCGTGACGTCATACCATCATTTTAAGTCACTGTCATGCACTAAGCTTGACAACAGCAGAATAAAACCACATAAACACGTGAGGCCGCATTAGTTACCAGCGTTAGAGCCACTCACCGGTGTAAGTATGTTTTGTATACATGTCGTGTGTATGTATGTATGTATGTATTCTACCGTCACAGCACTAAAACTCAACATAACGGTAAGAGCGCAACATGTGAACACTGCAACCGTCAACACGACACTTCCTGCATCCATTACTACAGTACTACGCAATATTCCGCCCCGTCACCACCACTAATCATCTGACTTTTGATGATGGAAAGAGTAGTATGATGCAAGCTATATTGGTTGTCCTTGGTAGTGTGGTGGGGTGGTGGGGTGGTGGTAGATAGTGTGTGATGTGGTAGAGGTGTGGTGGTAGTATGGTGGTAGAGATATGGTGTAGTGGTGGTGTGGTGGAGGTGTGGTGGTAGTATGGTGGTAGAGATATGGTGTAGTGGTGGTGTGGTTGGTGTAGTGGTGGTGTGGTAGGTGTAGTGGTGGTGTGGTTGGTGTAGTGGTCGTGTGGTAGGTGTAGTGGTCGTGTGGTAGGTGTAGTGGTGGTGTGGTAGGTGTAGTGGTGGTGTGGTTGTGTAGTGGTGGTGTGGTTGGTGTAGTGGTGTGGTGGTGGTGTGTGGTGGTGTGTGGTGGTGTGTAGGTGTGGTGGGTGTGTGTGGTGTGTGGTGGTGTGGTGGTGTAGTGGTGGTGGTGGTGTAGTGTGGTGTGGTGGTGTAGTGGTGGTGTGTGGTGTGTGGTGGTGTGGTGGTGTGTGGTGGTGTGGTAGGTGTAGTGGTGGTGGTGGTGGGTGTAGTGGTGGTGTGGTAGGTGTAGTGGTGGTGGTGGTGTAGTGGTGGTGTGGTGGGTGTAGTGGTGGTGGTGGTGGTGTGTGTGGTGGTGTGGTGGTGGTGTGTGGTGGTGTGGTAGGTGTAGTGGTGGTGTGGTGGTGTGGTGGTGGTGTGGTAGGTGTAGTGGTGGTGTGGTTGGTGTGGTGGTGTGGTAGGTGTAGTGGTGGTGTGGTGTGGTGGTGGTGGTGGTGGTGTGTGGTGGTGGTGTGGTGGTGTGGTGGTGGTGTGGTGGTGTGGTAGGTGTAGTGGTGGTGTGGTGGGTGTGGTGGTGGTGTGGTGGTGTGGTGGTGGTGTGGTTGGTGTGGTGGTGGTGTGGTGGTGTGGTGGTGGTGTGGTTGTGTAGTGGTGTGGTGGTGGTGTGGTGGTGTGGTGGGTGGTGTGGTGGTGTGGTGGTGTGTGGTGGTGGTAGGTGTGTGGTGTGTGGTGTGTGTGGTGTGGTGGTGGTGTGGTGTGGTGTGTAGTGGTGGTGTGGTTGGTGTAGTGGTGGTGTGGTGGTGTAGTGGTGGTGTGGTTGGTGTGTGGTGGTGTGGTGGTGGTGGTGTGGTGTGTGTGGTGTGGTGGTGTAGTGGTGGTGTGGTAGGTGTGTGGTGGTGTGGTGGTGTGGTGGTGTGGTGGTGTGGTGGTGGTGTGGTGTGTAGGTGGTGTGGTAGGTGTAGTGGTCGTGTGGTGGTGGTGTGGGTGGTGGTGTAGTGGTGGTGTGGTGGTGTGGTGGTGGTGTGGTGGTGTAGTGGTGGTGGTGGTGTGGTGGTGTGTGGTGGTGGGTGTGGTGGTGGTGGTGGTGTGGTAGGTGTGTGGTGGTGTGGTGGTGTGTGGTGGTGTGTGGTAGGTGTAGTGTGGTGGTGGTGTGGTGTAGTGGTGGTGTGGTAGGTGTGGTGGTGGTGTGGTGGTGGTGTGGGTGGTGGTGTAGTGGTGGTGTGGTGGTGTGTGTGGTGGTGTGGTTGGTGTAGTGGTGGTGTGGTGTGTGGTGAGAACAACAATAGCAACACAACGACACCTGACATACACTCAAATTCAATAGGTAAGACAAATTCGGTTCTTACTAGCCGGAGATAGGAACTAGGAGCCCAGGGGAGGGGAGGAGGTGGTGAGGGAAGGGGGGAGGGGGAAGAGGTGGGAAAGGGGGGGAGGGAAGAGCTATAAGCCACCTGGCAACTCCACCTGCCATCCTCTCCCTCCTTCTCGTCTCCTCCCCTCTAACCCCTCCTCCCCACTTCCTATCCCCTCCCATCCTGCAGCAGAAGGAAGAAGAGGAGGAGGAAGAAGAGGGTGGAGGAGGAAGAGGAGGAAAAGGAGAGGAGGAGAAGGAAGGAGGAGGAGGAGGAATGGGCTGTAGGTTGTAGGTTACAGGACCTGGGTTTAATGAGTTCCGCACGAGTCCTCCCACAAGAGTCCATAAGGTTCGGGGATTAATCCGGGTCATGGTCCTGCGGCGGCGACAAACAAGTAGGATCTAGAGAGTGACGTGAGCTGTGGCGACATGTGTTGAGTTGTGTGAGCTTCTGTGGGTGTTGTGTTGTGGGAGCTAGACGGAGCTTCTGTCAAGGTGTTGTGTTGTGTTACTGGGAGCTAGACGGAGATTCTGTCAAGGAGTTGTGTTGTGTTACTTAGACGGACTGTCAAGGTGTTGTGTTGTGTTACTGGGAGCTAGACGGAGATTCTGTCAAGGTGTTGTGTTGTGTTACTGGAGCTAGACGGAGATTCTGTCAAGGTGTTGTGTTGTGTTACTGGGAGCTAGACGGAGAGTCAAGGAGTTGTATTGTGTTACTGGGAGCTAGACGGAGCTTCTGTCAAGGTGTTGTGTTGTGTTACTGGGAGCTAGACGGAGCTTCTGTCAAGGTGTTGTGTTACTGGGAGCTAGACGGAGCTTCTGTCAAGGTGTTGTGTTGTGTTACTGGGAGCTAGACGGAGATTCTGTCAAGAGTTGTGTTGTGTTACTGGGAGCTAGACGGGCTTCTGTCAAGGTGTTGTGTTGTGTTACTGGGCTAGACGGAGCTTCTGTCAAGGTGTTGTGTTGTGTTACTGGGAGCTAGACGGAGCTTCTGTCAAGGTGTTGTGTTGTGTTACTGGGAGCTAGACGGAGCTTCTGTCAAGGTGTTGTGTTGTGTCTGGGAGTCTACTCTGCTGTTGTTGTGTTACTGGGAGCTAGACGGAGCTTCTGTCAAGGTGTTGTGTTGTGTTACTTAGACGGAGCTTCAGCTAGACGGAGTCAAGGTGTTGTGTTGTGTTACTGGGAGCTAGACGGAAAGGTGTTGTGTTGTGTTACTGGGAGCAGACGGAGCTTCTGTCAAGGTGTTGAGTTGTTACTGGAGCTAGACGGAGCTTCTGTCAAGGTGTTGTGTTGTGTTACTGGGAGCTAGAAGCTTCTGTCAAGGTGTTGTGTTGTGTTTAGGGAGCTACTGGGAGCTAGACGGAGCTTCTGTTAAGGTGTTGTGTTGTGTTACTGGGGAGCTAGACGGAGCTTCTGTCAAGGTGTTGTGTTGTGTTACTGGGAGCTAGACGGAGCTTCTGTCAAGGTGTTGTGTTGTGTTACTGGGAGCTAGACGGAGCTTCTGTCAAGGTGTTGTGTTGTGTTACTGGAGCTAGACGGAGATTCTGTCAAGGAGTTGTGTTGTGTTACTGGGAGCTAGACGGATTCTGTCAAGGTGTTGTGTTGTGTTACTGGGAGCTAGAGGGAGTTCTGTAAGGAGTTGTGTTGTGTTACTGGAGCTAGACGGAGCTTCTGTCAAGGTGTTGTGTTGTGTTACTGGAGCTAGACGGAGCTTCTGTCAAGGTGTTGTGTTGTGTTACTGAGCTAGACGGAGATTCCAAGGTGTTGTGTTGTGTTACTGGGAGCTAGGACGGAGATTCTGTCAAGGTGTTGTGTTGTGTTACTGGGAGCTAGACGGAGCTTCTGTCAAGGTGTTGTGTTGTGTTACTGGGAGCTAGACGGAGCTTCTGTCAAGGTGTTGTGTTGTGTTACTGGGAGCTAGACGGAGCTTCTGTCAAGGTGTTGTGTTGTGTTACTGGGAGCTAGACGGAGTCAAGGTGTTGTGTTACTGAGCTGACGGGCTCTGTCAGTGGTGTGTTACTGGGAGCTAGACGGAGCTTCTGTCAAGGTGTTGTGTTGTGTTACTGGGAGCTAGACGGGAGCCTGTCAAGGTGTTGAGTTGTGTTACTGGGGACAAGACGGAGCTTCTGTCAAGGTGTTGTGTTGTGTTACTGGGAGCTAGACGGAGCTTCTGTCAAGGTGTTGTGTTGTGTTACTGGGAGCTAGACGGAGATTCTGTCAAGGAGTTGTGTTGTGTTACTGGGAGCTAGACGGAGATTCTGTCAAGGTGTTGTGTTGTGTTACTGGGAGCTAGACGGAGATTCTGTCAAGGTGTTGTGTTGTGTTACTGGGAGCTAGACGGAGCTTCTGTCAAGGTGTTGTGTTGTGTTACTGGGAGCTAGACGGAGCTTCTGTTAAGGTGTTGTGTTGTGTTACTGGGAGCTAGACGGAGCTTCTGTCAAGGTGTTGTGTTGTGTTACTGGGAGCTAGACGGAGCTTCTGTTAAGGTGTTGTGTTGTGTTACTGGGAGCTAGACGGAGCTTCTGTCAAGGTGTTGTGTTGTGTTACTGGGAGCTAGACGGAGCTTCTGTTAAGGTGTTGTGTTGTGTTACTGGGAGCTAGACGGAGCTTCTGTCAAGGTGTTGTGTTGTGTTACTGGGAGCTAGACGGAGCTTCTGTTAAGGTGTTGTGTTGTGTTACTGGGAGCTAGACGGAGCTTCTGTCAAGGTGTTGTGTTGTGTTACTGGGAGCTAGACGGAGCTTCTGTTAAGGTGTTGTGTTGTGTTACTGGGAGCTAGGCCGGGCTTCTGTTAAGGTGTTGTGTTGTGTTGCACTGGGAGCTAGACAGAGCTTCTGTTAAGGTGTTGAGTTGTGTTACTGGGAGCTATACGGAGCTTCTGTCAAGGTGTTGTGTTGTGTTACTGGGAGCTAGACGGAGCTTCTGTCAAGGTGTTGTGTTGTGTTACTGGGAGCTAGACGGAGCTTCTGTCAAGGTGTTGTGTTGTGTTACTGGGAGCTAGACGGAGCTTCTGTTAAGGTGTTGAGTTGTGTTACTGGGAGCTAGACGGAGCTTCTGTCAAGGTGTTGTGTTGTGTTACTGGGAGCTAGACGGAGCTTCTGTCAAGGTGTTGTGTTGGACGGAGATTCAGTCAAGGAGTCAAGGGTGTGTGGTGGTGATCTGTCAAGCACCACCACACACCGAGGCACCACAGGACAGGGATTATGTTACTTCATCAGATTGTTGCAGCAATTTAAGACACCTAACCTAACCCAACCCAACCTAACCCAACCCAACCTAACCTAACCTAGCCCAACCTAACCTAACCCAACCCAACCTAACCTAGCCCAACCTAACCTAGCCCAACCTAACCTAGCCCAACCTCCACGATAAACTATGACGATAATGGTCCGATATTTCTAAATAAGTAAGTGTGTGTGTGTGTATGTGTGTGTGTATGTGTGTGTGTGTGTGTGTGTGTGTGTGTGTGTGTGTGTGTTGTGTGTGTGTGTAAGTGTGTGTGTGTGTGTGTGTGTGTGTGTGTGTGTGTGTGTGTGTGTGTGTGTGTGTGTGTGTGTGTATGTGTGTGTGTGTGTGTGTGTGTGTCCTCTACTGGGCAGTGTTCTCTCCTGTTACCAATTTTCTTCGGTAAACAATTTAACCTCAAAATTATCGATTGCCAAATGTAGTCGAAGTGGACACACACGCATCATCATAAACTCCCCAACACATCTCCGCTATCCAGACCGGAGAAGCATCCTGTAACTACCACTACTATCACCACTACTACTACTACCACCACTACCACAACTACTATCACCACTACTACCACCAACACCACCACACCCTGACCATATATAGTAGAGAGAGAGGGGAACGGGTGGAGAGAGGTGGGGTTGATTTTTTTCGTGTAGTGACCCCTCCTCTCCCCACCCCTCCCCTCCCCACTCCTCCCCTCCCTTACCTATACATGGGTGGAGTCAGTTTAGCTATGCCTTCCTGACACCCATAATCCGTCAGCACTCTAGTTGTTGTCATCAGCGTGAGTAGGAGTGGGGAGGGGAGTGGGGTGGGGAGGGGAGTGGGGGGTGAGAGGGAGATGGGGCAGTAAGCGTCACGCGAGGTGGTCAAGGGTGTCGGAACAAGGAGTACACAGGTATACAAACAGCTGTGAGTGTATGAGGAGGTAAAGGCGATAAGAGAATAAAGGGAGGAGGAGAGAGGAGGGGGGTAGGGAGAAAGGGGAAGAGGGAGGGAAGAAGATAAGAACGTTTCAACGATTTTTGTTTATAAGAGCAAAACGTTTCAGTGAAGTTCAGCTCCTCCTCCCCCTCCTCTTCCCCCTCCTCTTCCCCCTCCTCTTCCTCCCCCACCTCATCTTAATGTCTCAGTATGTGGTAGTTTCAGGACACACACACACACACACACACACACACACACACACACACACACACACACACACACACACACACACACAGACGATCATCCAAACACCACACCTCAAAATACAGATATAGAACAAATACAGCCTCATGTATCGACAATATTACAAAAAATCAACATAAATCGACAAAAAATCGACGAAAGAATCCACAAAAAATCGACGAAAGAATCCACAAAAAATCGACAAAAAATAAATTAAAATCAATCAAAAAATCGACAAAAATAAAAAAAAAATCATAAAAAAAAATCAGTGTCTTAATCTAAACAGAACTAGTAATAGAAAATACAAATATATTCCTGTATTCCGTAGCTACTGTATGTGTCATCAGAATACAGTATAAATTCACGTGGTCAAAACAGTCAAGTTACACGACATTTCTCCCTCTCTCTCTCTCTCCCTCCCTTCCCACACTCCCTTTCCATCTCCCCTTCCCGTTCCAGGACACAACAGGTGAATCACCCCTCCCCCTCCCAAGTGGCCTAATGACCTCTCATTAAAGGTGAGGGGAGGGAGGGGGAGGGGAAGAGAGGGAGAGGGAAGAGAGGGAAGGGAGGGAGAGGGGAGGGGAGTTGATACGGTGACGTGTGTGGTAGTAGTAGTAGTAGGAGGAGGAGTCACGTACCATCATTAACAGCACGTGATGTCCGTCCTCCTCCTCCTCCTCCTCTTCCAAGCTCTTATGACGCAGGTGTGAGATGACCACGTGGGTGTGACGCAAACAGAGACACACACACACACATACCGCCACGTCATCTCTCTCTCTCTCTCTCTCCACTCAATGCAGTTCCACACTTTCTCTATACACTATCACCACAACTATCACCACCACCACCATCACCATCACTATCACCACCACCATTATCTTTACCATCACCACCACCATAAACCACCACTATCACCACACACACCTGTAGGCTGCCACCACCATCACCGTCGCCAAAGTAATGACACTCGTATACTTTAAAGAAGAGAGGCTGGTGGTAGGGGTGGTGGTAGGGGTGGTGGTATGGGTGTGTTGTGGTCAGTGTGGTTGGTTGGTGTGGTGGTGGTGGGTGGTGGTGGTGGTGGTGGTGGTGAGGGTGGTGGTGGTGGTGGTGGTGGTGTTGGTGTGGTGTGGTGGTGGTGGTGGTGGTGGTGGTGGTGGTGGTGGTGGTGGTTGGTGGTTGGTGTGTTAGTGGCTGGTGGTTGGTGGTTGGTGGTGGTGGTGGTGGTGGTGGTGGTGGTGGTGGTGGTGGTGGTGGTAGTAGTGGTAGTGGTGGTGGTAGAGTGTTAGATCAAGTCAGGTTAGCTTAGATTAGGTCTAGGTTAGATTAGGTTAACATGAGGGTGGTTAATCAACAGGTAAAATAAACTTGGATGCGTGTTAATCAGCAGGTGACCCAAACAGGCTCTCCAGCAGGTAAAAATAAACACCGTCTACCTGTCCACAATTATGACCAGGTAATCCCAGGTGTGTTGAGAAACTTACCTGCTATCTGACATTATTCTGGGAAGGTTAGGTTAGGTTACGTTAGGTTAGGTTACGTTAGGTTTGGTTACGTTACGTTTGGGTTAGGTTTGGCTGGGTTAGGCTAGGTCAGGTCAGCACAACCCCGGGCTCAAAAACAGAGAGAGAGAGAGAGAGAGAGAGGAAGGAAGGAAGGATGAGAGGGGTGGTGGGAGTCATCTAAAGGTCACACTCCAGGTATCAAGTATGACCTCTCGCTAACTGTATTAATCAGGGTCAACGTGTGGTTAGGTTAGGTTGCGTCAGGTGAGGTAAGGTGAGGTTAGGTTAGGTTAGGTTAGGTTAGGTGAGGTTAGGTTAGGTGAGGTTAGGTGAGGTTAGGTAAGGTTAGGTTAGGTTCCCCTGGCGAGCACTCTACCTAACTGAGACACATAACACAGACTCGGACGCCCACACGCCCATCCCAGCCTCATAAAACAACCATGGCAAGTAGATACCTGGTCTCTCTCTCTCTCTCTCTCTCTCTCTCTCTCTCTCTCTCTCTCTCTCTCAAGTACCAGTAAGGTGTCCCCGTGTAAGAACAGGCTACCTCTGCTTATAGCCGGGTTCTCTGATACTCACCTGTTGGCTTGACACACACACACACACACACACACACACACACACACACACACACACTTCATAAACACCGCTTAACTTAATAGCCGGGATAATCAGAGGGGTCAAATCCACACCGTCCAATCAGTAAGGATTATCAGAGGGGTCAAATCCACACCCTCCAATCAGTAAGGATTATCAGAGGGGTCAAATCCACACCGTCCAATCAGTAGGGATAATTAGGGGGGTTCAAATCCACACCCTCCAATCAGTAGGGATTATCAGAGGGGTCAAATCCACACCGTCCAATCAAAACACTGAATAACAATAAACAAAGTATCCACACTCATCCATCCAGCGAAGCCATAGTGAGGTCTGGCGGGGTATGACGTCACTGGTCAATAAGGTCCCTCCCGCCACTGATACATTAAGGGTGAGTCGCCCATACGGGAGACTGTTGCTTGGCACTGTCTTGTCGTCGTACACCTGTGATCCTGGCATTCAGAATAAGCTCTAACCTGTGACCACCAGATTAAGTGTCAGCCGAGTCACTGTCAGCTGAGTCACTGTCAGCTGTGTTCCCGTCAGTTACTACTACTATCAGCTCCACCCTTCTCCCCTCTCCTTCCTCCATCTCTCTCCCCTCTCCTTCCTCCTCCTCCTCCTACATTCCACGACGAGAAATCTAACACTAGGCAAAATCTCCCGTTCATACACACACACACACGCACACACACGTCTCCGATTCCAAGGAGGGAAATGCCTTCGCGACAACATACATAAGGGGGGGGGAGGAGGTGAAGGCTACTGTGTGTGTGTGTGTGTGTGTGTGTGTGTGTGTGGTTAGGTTAAGTTAGTAACACAGACAAACAGTCATACACACACACACACGAGAAGACAGCCACAAAGACACACACACACACACATACAGACACACCGGTAATCTTGGTATGACTAAGACACTTCCAGACAACAAGTAAACAACAAACAAGGGTGTTAAATATAGTGTGGCCGGACGCTGGGATATCCTTCACCACTTACTACCACCACTACTACTACTACCATTACTACCACCACTACTACTACCATTACTACCACAACTACTACCATTACTACCACCACTACTACCATTACACACCACTACTACCATTACTACCACCACAACTACTACCACTTACTACCACCACTACTACTACTACCATTACTACCACCACTACTACTACCATTACTACCACAACTACTACCATTACTACCACCACTACTACCATTACAGCTACCATTATCACTACTATCACTACCACTGCTACCACCGCAACTACCAGAAGATAGAGTATGAGGGAGACCAGGTAAGGAGGAGGAGGGGGAGACCAGGTAGGAAGGGAGGGAGGAATGATGAAAGGAAGAAAGGAAGGAGGAGGGAAAAGGTAGGATTGGGAAAAGACGGAGAGGAGAGAGAGAGGGAGGGAGAGGGAGAGGCGATCAAAACAATACTACAAACAGTGTCGTAATGTTGGTAACCCTCGCTTTAAATACTCACTGCCAGATGTATGAGCAACACATCACCAAACACACCCTAAATCCGTTCTCACCAGCACATCACCAAACACACCCTAAATCCGTCCTTCCTATCACATCACCAAACACACCCTAAATCCGTCCTTCCTATCACATCACCAAACACACCCTAAATCCGTTCTCACCAGCACATCACCAAACACACCTAAAATCGTCCTTCCTATCACATCACCAACACACCTAAATCCCGTCCTTCCTATCATCACCAAACACACCCTAAATCCGTTCTCACCAGCACATCACCAAACACACCCTAAATCCGTCCTCACCAACACATCACCAAACACACCCTAAATCCGTTCTCACCAAACACACCCTAAATCCGTCCTGACCAACACACCTCTGACTCAAGACATACTCTTAGTCACCCACGTTACAACACCAGGTCTTCCCATCCGGCCTTCGTAAAGCTGGCTCATGTGTCGTTAGTCTTTATGTCCCCCCCCCCTACCCCAAGTCGAGGAGGAGATGGGGTGAAGGAGGAGCCCTGAGACACACTGATCACTTGACACCTCCTCCTCCTCCTCCTCCTCCTCCTCACCACCATCACCACTATCACTGCTTGACGTCACCAGCCACGAGAAGAATGCTGATGATAGGAGATGCTGGTAGTGGTGGTATGTATGTATGTATGTATGTATGTATGTATGTATGTATGTATGTATGTAAACACTGTGTACATTAGTAAGCAGAAACGACACACACAGAACAAACTCCAGCACTTCTGTTGGACAGGATCCTGCTCGTTAGTCCGGCCTGCCACGCGTACCACACACACACACACACACACACACACACACACACACACACCTAACCTACATAACCTTAACTTAATAATTATCAGCTAACCTAACCTAACCCTCATTCACCAGTCATCACACCCACCCACACCCACCCACGCCCGCCTACTCACACCCACTCATTTTCCCTATTGTTATTGTCCACTGAGTAACCTTATTTTTTTCCCCCGGCTAATTAAACTATTTTTCCATATCCAGGTAAGGTAATAATTCACACCTGTCTGGGAGCTTAAGGTAAAGGGCTATTGGGTCATATTTTAAGGAGTTATTTAATGTGCTTGAACTATACTTGACCCTCCAGAGCTATTTAGGTACAAGGATCTCTGGTTAGTTGGTTGGAGGTGAGTATTCCACATTAATCTATCCACATCGTCGAGAGGAATCCACATCTATTATTCCACATTAATCTATCCACATCTATCATTCCACAGCACATTATCCACATCTACGAGAGGAATACACACACACACACACACACACACACACACAGAGAACGTCTTTAAGTGGACTGACCTGAAAATTTCAATGAGGTAGAAGGAGTTTCTTTAAGGAACTGACTTAGATGATGGCTTGGTTGGGTTAGGTTAGGTTAGGTCGGGTTTGGTTGGGTTAGGTCGGGTTTGATTGGGTTAGGTCGAGTTTGGTTGGGTTAGGTCGGGTTTGGTTGGGTTGAGTTAGGACGGTAGGTTGGGTTTGTTTAGGTTAGGACGGGTTAGGTTGGGTTTGGTTGGGTTAGGTCGGGTTTGGTTGGGTTGGGATGGGTTAAGGTCGGGTTTGGTTGGTTTGGTTGGGTTAGGACAGGTCGGGTTAGGTTGGGTTTGGTTGGGTTAGGATGGGTTAGGTCGGGTTTGGTTGGGTTTGGTTAGGTTAGGACGGGTCCGGGTTAGGTCGGGTTTGGTTGGGTTTAGGATGGGTTAGGTCGGGTTTGGTTGGGTTTGGTTAGGTTAGGACGGGTCGGGTTAGGTTGGGTTTGGTTTGGTTGGGTCGAAAAATCTATCCTCTCCTTTTCCTCTCTGCTCCTTCCATCTCCCCTTATCTCCTCCCCTCACTCCTTCACAACTTCGATCCTCTCTCTCTCTCTCTCTGGAGGCGTCGCCTGGTGGCCAGCTGATGCACGCACTCACACACCTACTCGCCTCATCATCTTTAAACTACACACACACACACACACACACACACACGTATCGGGTGGCCTGGTGTCGTTCTCACACCTGACGTGGTTTATGGAAGGCCTTAGACGACTACGGGGGTGATGTGTGACGTGAAGGTGATGTGTGACGTGGGGGGGTGATGTGTGACGTGGGGAGGTGATGTGTGACGTGGGGGAGGGTGATGTGTGACGTGGGGGAGGGTGATAAATGACGTGGGGAGGGTGATGTGTGACGTGGGGAGGGTGATGTGTGACGTGGGGGGTGATGGGTGGGGGGGTGATGGGTGACGTTGCGGTGATGTGTGACGTGGGGAGGTGATGGGTGACGTGGGAGGTGATGGGTGACGTGGGGAGGTGATGGGTGACGTGGGGAGGGTGATGGGTGACGTGGGGGTGATGGTGATGATGTGTGACGTGGGGGTGATGTGTGACGTGGGGGTGATGGGTGACGTGGGTGGTGATGTGTGACGTGGGGAGTGGTGAGTGGGGGTGATGGTGGGGTGGAGGGCGTGATGGGTGACGTGGGGGAATGATAAGTCCTCTGACCAGTATTTATGTGTGGCTGGGTAGGTGGGGGGTAGGTGGGGGGGGGTGGGGGGTAGGTGGGTGGAGTCCATCCCTTAGAGCTGGA
Organism: Homarus americanus; assembly: GCF_018991925.1. NCBI lineage: Eukaryota > Metazoa > Arthropoda > Malacostraca > Decapoda > Nephropidae > Homarus > Homarus americanus. Next base: position 2,554,896 of record NW_024722701.1, on the reverse strand, counting down.
GGGAGGGGTGGAGGAGAAGGTGAGACTTTAAACTTGACAGGTGAGAGCTGGTTGTGGTAGGTGGTGGTAGATGGTTATAATGATGGTGGTTGGGGTGGTAGGTGATTGAGGTTGGCAGTGGTTGTGGTGATAGGATGGTAGTAGATGGTGGAGGGGTTTTGGAAGATGGTGTTGGTGGTTGAGGATGATGGTGGTAGTGATTACGTCACAGGTGTAGTGGGTGGCTGGGTGGGTGGTGAAAAGAAGTGGGTATGGCAGGGATGATAATTATCGAAAGTATGGTGGTGGTGGTGGGCGTATGAGGTGTGTAGATGGTGGTGGTGGTGGGCGTATGAGGTGTGTAGATGGTGGTGGTGGGCGTGAGGTGTGTGATGGTGGTGGGCGTGGGGGGGTGGGCGTGAGGTGTGTAGATGGTGGTGGTAGTGGTGAGAAGGGGAGTCGTGGTAGTGGTGGTGCATGAGGATAGAGGGTCGTACTGGTTAGACACATAATGGTGGTAGTAGTGGTAAGGAGATGGGAGGGTCGTGGTGGTAGTGGTGGTGAGTGACGCTGGTGCCCTGGTTGGAGGATGAGGGAGGGGAGGGAGGTTGCTTGCTGGGGTGGTTGAAGGAGGCGACTAAGGGGTGCCAGCATCTTGTTTAAACCAATGGAGAGCAACAACAGCTTAACCAGTGGCTGATAATGTTCTCACAGCTTGGGTCATTTTCCACGGTTCCTTGACCTAGTCTGACCTGACCTAACCTAACCTGACCTAATCTGACTTAACCTTCCCTAACCTAACCTGACCTGCCCTAATCTGACCTAATCTTCCCTAACCTAACCTAACCTAACCCAATCCATGATCAGTCAATACTATACACCCGTCTTAATAGTACTTATGACCGAAAAACAAACAAACACACACACACAACACACACACACACACACACACACACACACACACACACACACACACGATGAACAAGAAAAAAAACAAGTAACCAATAATTCTTTGTTAATATGAAAATTTGTTTATATTATTAAGAGGAGAAACTGTCTGAGTGTGATTTAACTACAGACTAATGAGAAGTGTCAACAGGAAGTGAGTAATTCATGTTGTTTACCTGCCAGACAAGTGCCTTTTCTGAGTGTCTTGAGGGTGGAGGGTGGTGGGTGGAGGGTAGTGGGTGGAGGGTGGTGGGTGGAGGGTGGAGGGTAGTGGGTGAGAAATAGACTGACCCTGTGAATCATGAGACATCAACCTTGTGACGTCAACCAATATCCTGCACCCACCCACATCCCACCCAGGCAGCCACCCACCCACCCACCCCACCCACCACCCAGGCCCTGTCATGGTGAGCAACAGACAGCCGGCCAGACAAATAAACAGGAACAAACACAGACAGATAAACAGGAACAAACACACAAACAAACAAACAAACAAAACAGAGAGACAGATATAATGAGAGAGAGAGAGGGGTGGGGGGAGGGGGAGAAAGCAAAGCAAGGAAGAAAGAACAAAAGAGCGGAAACAGAATGGGGGCAAGGAGGGAGGGAAGGAGGGAGTGGAGGGGGGGTAAGGTGAAGGATAGTGGTGACGTCTGGTGAGAAGGTTAATGTGACAGTGTGTGAAGGACATCAGTCAGTCATTCTACTCCTCCTTCTTCTTCTTCCCTCTCCTTCTCTCTTCTCCCTCCCTCCCTCTCACATCCTCCTTCTCCCCTCTTCCTCTTCTTCTTCCCCCTCCCTCTCACATCCTCCCTCTCCCTCTCTCTTCTTCCTCCCTCCCTCTCAACCACCAATAACACCATCAATAACACGAGCATTAATTGGCGACCTAATAACACGAACGTACAGGAAGTTATCACGAACGAATAATGATATGACACCGGAAACACGTACGTCACGACTGTCATTGACACACACACACACACACACACACACACACACACACACA